>NW_019170029.1:0-354960 GCF_001792695.1 Aspergillus bombycis | reverse complement strand
TCTCTCTCTTTTTTTTTTTTTTTTCTTTTTTTTCTTGTTGGTGGAGGGATTGGGAAGGTATTTGGGAAATAAGTGCACCGTTCCATCGATTGACACGGGATGGATTTAGTATTACCTCTTTAGGGAATTTTATTTGGTGGCTCGGGGGCACTAAGGAAAGTTCCATGAGTATGTAGCTACGAGCTCAATCGTTGTGGGAGAGAGGAACTCACTAGTAGTGTCTGGCGTTTTGGAATACATAGTAAAGCAAATGTATAATTAGACACCAGTGTTGCATACCCATGTCCAATATGCATGGAGTAGTATTCATCGGATGCACCAATGCAAAATCATGGCGCGATCAGAGGGCCAAGTGAGCAAGTCGAATCGACGCGTACGTACTCGGGTTCCCACTTGTCACTAGTGACAATACCAGACCGGCATTCTACTAGTATTATTGTAGGACATCCCAGTCCTGGTTACTTATTGTACATTCTTATGCCGTGGAACCGCCAGCCTTACGGGCCAAGGCGGGAGGGAGAAACAAAGGATGGAAGAAGAAAAGAAAAAAAAAAAGAAAATAAATCTGGAATCGGTCTGGATATATCACGGTGCATTACTGCGTATGTACTGCCAGCCATATACTGTGTACTTTCTAGAAGGTCACGGAAGGAGATCAAGTGTGATCTCCGTGGTTTCGCTAAGGATTTCCTGTTGCAAATACACTGCCCGATCTAGGGGATTTTAGTGCCCCGATTTAGTGGACGAGATGGGGAATGCGCCATCTTGTTGGTATCAAAGTGCAGATATGCATTCTCTCCAGACCGGTTGAGATCAAATCGATGAAGACCAATAATCATCATAATAAATGAAGAAAGAGGGGGGGATGAGAGAGGGACAGGAGAACTAGTAGAATTATTTTAAGTAATATCTGCGGTAATTCATTAGCGAACCATGGATGATGAGGCCTGGCGCGGCGATGACAAAGAGCGGTCGTGGCAGTGTTGATGTGTTTTTGTCTCCCCAAGGCTTTGCTCTTCCCTCTCCTGCTGACCGACTGAAAGAAGCTAATTTCCACCCAACATTCCCCAGGCGATGGGATGTTTCCACTTGGACCCTTCCTTCCTCTTGGACGTGCTTTTCTTTGCTCGGCGCGGAGAAAAAGGGACGTCACGGTGGTGGCGATAATTGAACCCTACCGAATCCAATTCCCGCCATTATTTTCAGGGACTGACTTTGATCCAATTTATGCCTGAATCATTCTCACTGGCCAGTGCAATTTTTTTTTGGTTTACTTGCCGGAGTATACCGAACCTTCGCCTATGCTTGCGTCGGCCGCTCCAACCGTTCATGAAACTCGACCCCAAATCCCTATCCGTCGTACTAAATCAGTTTGGGTATTTTGTAGAATCCTGCAGGGCATAATCAAAGGGCAGGGGACGCCTTCTGCGCTGTCAACTTGACTTTTTCCACTCTGACATGTTTGATCGACTACTGGAAGAGAAGCCCCGAGATGGAGAATCGGCACCTAGGGTTCCTAAGTTCCTTAGCCTGAGGGCCCCCATCACCGGATCCCGAGAAGAGGGCTGAATCCACTTATGGATCCTTGATGCATGGGGCGGCGCAGAAGTGTTGGTTTTGTCGTGCGGTTCTCTCTGTTGGACGAAGCACGCAAAGGACTCGAAGCTGCATAGAGCACCGCCTCAATGCATTGTCCGACGTTGGACCATGCGTGATCATATAAGTTGAATAGGGCAACCTATCTCGCAGGGGGTTGCTTGATTGAACTTAAATGCTTTCTAGAGCATCTTCTCTTGCCAAATACGCATTTTGTGTGGCGATCCACTTGGCCCTTCCGTTAATCATCGTATTCATCGCTTTTTTTGGAATCTTGCCTCCACGACTTCGTACTCGGCCGTGCCACTTGTCCTAGGCAGGGGCCCGGGTATGATCTAGTATAATAATATAGTTACGAAAGCAGCCGGTCCTTACTCCTCGATCTTTTCGCTCCTTTCGCCTGTTACCGTGCCCCAGATCGACATCGGCTTATACTCACCATCGCCGTCCAAATGGACCAAATAGACCTGTCGTCCTTGGAAGGCCCGCCTATCATTCACCGACCCCATTCCACGAATCCTTACTCGGGCGTCCCCAGTATACAGTTAGATTATTCAGCGTTACCACTGGAAGCATTCGATGGCCTGCCAAGCCATCCTCCACGGCCAGCATCCGCTGACCCGGCGCCGTCGTCCCGACAGAAGTCGCCGAGTATAGCATCTGGCATGAACTGGCACCGTCGTGAACGAGGCAATCTGCAGCACCCAGCAAACTTAACCCCCGGGAATGACATTCGCCATGCTGCCTCTGAACGAAGAGTCGATAGCTCCGCCGCGCGCCGCCCCATCTCTCATCCGGGCCACTCCTCTCCTCTGGGCCTATTCAACCCGCATCCTAGAGTAGAAAGGCCTTTTCGTACGCAAAGCGCCTCGCCATCCCACCAACTGATCTGGCTCGATGAACAAAATATCTGGGTGCGAGCCGAGATCACCATCTCAACGAATTTCTCTGGCCAAGTGCCCACACTGACTCACTCTCGCTCGATGGACACATACTTTACGAATAATGGCGAGCGGGATGGAGACATCCCCACCTCTCCTCCACCCCCATATGAACAGCATGTATTCGATCAGCCGATAACGTCGCGGCGGGTGAGCCGGGGAGAGCCTTCGTCACGAATGGCCGCGCATGATTCAATGTGGACGGCTGTCGCGGGGCGGAGGGCACATCGGCCCCCCTTTGGCAACTGAGAAACATTATATACGCTCCAACAGACGTTTCGAAGTCTAAGTGACCGGTGTCGGCTCACCGCATTACGACGTATGTCAATGAGCGTCAGTCAGTTTGCAATTCCCAGACTCTGCGAACAAGGGATATAGCAGCTGGGATGACAGATCTTGCGCTTGCCAGTGATTCCACCTGGCTGGGCTCACCAAGAAGCTTAGCTAGCGACAAATATCTTCGTTGCTACCTCTGTCAACCCCGTGAAGACAGCTCCTGTCATACTCAAGAGGCAGAGTGAGTCTTATAGGCAGACGGCGACCGCCCGAACTCGACTGTGACGAAAACGGTCCGTTCTGTGCCAAGATAAAGTTTACGGAACATTGTATATACCACACTTGTACTATAATCGACCGCACTGCCCCATTCATACTTATACGGGGGGTTACTTTATTCACTGACCTGGCGAACAAGTGAGTCGACGGTGGACCAGATGGCACGCGACTACCACGTGGCGATCATTGCGTTCCGGCCCGCCAGTTCCCTGTCCAACAGGTTGAAGATTGGGAACCGAAAAGGCGGATCTGCAGGATGACCAACGGACGAGACAGGAAGAGAGGCGGCGAGTCGCCTAGAAATTTGCCTGCAACGTCAGAAGGCGCCGGGAGAAGTGGACCTCATGTTAAAGCGAGACGAGTAACAGGAGAGGCAACACTGGAAAACCGAGGGGGTGGGCCGCATTGGCTGGCACGGCTGATCGGGGAAGAAGTCGGCGGTACTTCGTGTGTAAAACAAAAACCGTACTGAGTACTGAGTACGGAGTATAGGGAAGATAGTTTGCTATGGAAACGACCAAGCGTCATGCATAGGATTTGGTGTTATAATTGGTTTCTGGCGTACGGATTGGCGGAGTGGATCTGATCCTCGTTGTTGGCGGCTCGGGGGGAATAGTCATTCTTCCCTCTCTGGTCTCGCGTTTTTGTTGGATGAGGTAGCCATGAGATGGTTATTTTCTTCTTTTTTAGTGCCTGCCGGACAGCAGATCGTAAAGGATTGACTGGACTGGATTGAAGAGGAGCGACCGTTACTGGCGATGCAGTAGTGAGACGTTTCTGTTCGACAGGCGAAAGATCGATGGGATTCGACGACAAGCTGCACGCTAGGCGGAGTTCGTCACCTTCGATCACCAGCTCCATGATTTTTTTTTCCCAAGTGGAGGGAGAGCAATCCCCAAATAAATAAGTCTACACTACGGAAAAAGATATCATTACCTATATAGTTGAATTGATCACTCAAGCAATCGCCAGCCTCGCTTTTCGCACCTTTTCCTTCTTCTTCTTCTTCTTCCTCCTCCTCCTCCTCTCTCAACTCGACCATTTCTCTACTATCCGACGAGACACCACCACCTACTATAATATTATGACTGCGCCATTGTCATCATGACCAAACTCTTTGTCTAGACTTTGGGTTGATTTCTTTGTCAAGATCGGTTTGTGATTCAGCGAGTATTGATCGTTTTCTTGTGAATCTTTTTGCGACCGAGATTCTTTTTATATACTGTTTGTTGTTATTTTTTTTTATTTTTTTATTTTTTTTTTATTTTTGCCCATTCTGCTTTCTTCCGCCGGAAGTAAGGAAAAAAAAATAAAAAAGAAAGAAAGAATTGATATCAAACTCTGAACTTCCACCGCCTTCGTTGCAATTCGATCGGCCACGACCAATCAGAGCGATGGTTCTTCCGCAACTTTTCTCTCGTCACAAATCCAAGAGATCCAAATCCAAGCAAATTCAGCATCCGGATCTCTCTACTCTGACTCCCAATCCGACTCCGGTCTCTTCTTCTTCTTCTTCTCCTCCTCATCCGCCACCTCCTAGATTCCCTCCATCGTCGCCTCCAACCTCTTCTTCTCCCCGTCATTCTTATAGTACCCGGAAAAATCCTCCACCCCCTCCACCTCCACCGTACCAACCCACTGCTGCGGCGACTGCTCCTCCTCAACCGAATCTTCCACGCAAATCCTCGACTCGTCCGGCCCACAGTCGGTCGTCGTCCACTCCTTCGCACTCCAAATCTTGTCACCGTCCGACACATTCCTCTGCTACATCTAAGGGCAGTTTCTCTTCCTCCGCTTCACGTCCTACTTTCTCCCGTGCTTCGACCGTTCACCGGTTCAAGAAACACGACCCCGATCTTCATCCGTTAAATCTTCCTCCCGACGAGCTACGTCGCCTATCAGCCATGGCTGCTGCTGCTGACCGGAGCTCGATGGACATCGACAGCAATGATCCTCGTCTGTCGTCGTCCGCTAACGGTGTGAACGGAACACATGCCGAAAAGAGTCCGACCCCTCCTCCTCATAGATCAAATGGAACGACCGCCGAAGCGGATTCCTTTAAGTTGGCGGGAAATAAATTCTTCAAAGATCGCAATTATGCTCGGGCTATTGAAGAGTTCAGCAAAGGTGGGCGCTCTGCTGCGACGGTCTCATTGCTGCTTCTGCTGACAAACGTTTAGCCGTTGAGATTAACCCTAATTCTTCCGTGTACCTGTCCAACCGGGCGGCGGCTCACATGGCCGCCCATCAGTATATAAATGCTCTCGAAGACTGTGAACGGGCTCTTGAGCTCGATCCGTCCAACGCTAAGATCCAGTACCGTCTGGCCCGTATCCTCACTAGTCTGGGCCGCCCATCAGAGGCCCTTAATGTCCTCTCTCGCACGGAGCCTCCCGCCTCAGCGACCGACCGTGCACCTGCTGAGAAGATGATTCGTTTCGTGACACAGGCGGAAGAGACCCTGGCCCAGGAACGGGGAGTGTCGATGGCTCTGTTCTGTCTGGACCAAGCTCGAGCGCTCCTGGGCAATGGTGTTAAGGAGCCCCGCAAGTGGACCTTGATGACTGCGGAAGCACAGCTGAAGATGGCAAACGAGAATTCGTTTGCAAAGGCACAGGATATTGCCATGAACATGCTTCGACAGAACAATCAAGATCCTGATGCTCTGATGATCCGTGCCCGTGCATTCTACGGACTGGGGGAGACAGAACAGGCGCTGAAAACTCTTAAAATCTGTATCAGCTTGGATCCTGATATGAAGTCGGCTATCAAACTACTTCGTACCGTCCAGAAGTTGATGCGCACGAAGGAAGAGGGTAACAATGCCTTCAAGGCCAGGGATTACCGCAAGGCTATCGACCTCTGGTCGCAAGCTTTGGAGGTAGACCCGACCAACAAGGACATGAACGCAAAGATTTTACAGAATCGTGCCCAGGCACACATTAACCTGAAGGAATACGATAATGCAGTCAACGACTGCACTGAGGCCCTGCGGTTGGATCCGTCGTATATCAAGGCACAGAAGATACGTGCCAAGGCCCACGGCGGTGCTGGCAACTGGGAAGAAGCAGTGCGCGATTACAAGGCCGTGGCAGAATCTAACCCTACCGAAAAGGGTATTCAGGAAGAGATTCGCAAGGCCGAATTTGAGCTCAAGAAGGCCCAGCGGAAGGATTACTACAAGATCTTAGGTGTGTCGAAGGATGCTTCCGACCATGAGATCAAGAAGGCCTACCGCAAGCTGGCCATCCAGTACCACCCGGATAAGAACCGTGATGATCCTCAAGGTGATGAGAAGTTCAAGGAGATCGGAGAGGCTTATGAGACCCTGATCGATTCTCAGTATGTCCCCTTCTGTCTTTCATGCCTTCCAATACAGGCTTTCTAACAAATGTTTTAGGAAACGTGCGTCTTATGACAATGGTGATGACCTCATCGACCCATCCGACATGTTCGGTGGCCATGGTGGCTTCGGCGGCTTCGGCGGCATGGGCGGCATGGGTGGAATGGGTGGCATGGGCGGTATGGGCGGCATGGGTGGCATGGGCGGCACCCATATCAACATCGACCCCAACATCCTCTTCAACATGATGAACGGCGGCGGCGGTGGCGGTGGTTTCGCTCAAGCCGGCGGAAACCCCTTCGGCGGCGGCGGCCAGCCCCGCGGCGGATTCCCTGGCGGATTCCCCTTCTAATCCACGGCAGCCCCATGGACTGCACATATTCAACACGACAGGGATACAGAACTTATGAATGCTTGAAGAGGAAACAGAAGGACAAAATTGAAAAAAAGGAATCTCTAATAAACGACCGACAAGTCTCGTCCGTGGTTGCATTTATCAGTATCAGGGTCATCATCTTGTTCTCCACCCTTTTCTCTTTTCTTACCTTGCGTCGATCAATCCATCTTACGCCGCCTCATCTATACGCGGTCTTCGATATTCCCCCCCGGTGCATGCATGATTTCGGACTGTTAAGCACGATGCTATAGACTTGATGCTTTGCTGCTTTATCTACCTCTTATCTTCTTTCCAGTTTCACCCATTTTTTTATTCCTTCCCAACCTAGCATAGATGGGACGCATGTTTTATTTGTGACTTTTTCTTTTCTTCCTCTTCCCCTTTTTTTCTCGCTTCTTCTGCTTTTTCAAAGATCACTCACTCCCTGCTCTCTGTAAGCAAGGATGTGTTGAATATGGATGAAGGCAAGCAGTGGAACATCTTAGTGGCTACATTCTGGCGTTATATACTCTTGGGTCTTATGCTTACTACATATTGATACTATTTACTCATTTGCGTGTGGTCTGCGATGCTGCTATGTTTATGTTGGGATTTATTTGCGAAATACCAGTGGCTTAGCCATTATCGGGTAGCTGATGAGATCAATGGATATGTTGATGATTTATTATATGTGGTTCGCTTCGTAGGATGTTCCTTTCTCGTTAATATGGTGTTATTTTGCTATTCCAGGCCCATGGCCAGTAGCTACGTCACAGGATTGATGCAATAGAAGATGGAATGAAAGGTTCATTTCCAGAATAAACCCTATTCACGTCAGAGACGATAAGTTCCAAAAGCTGCTAACAACAACCAAGAACCATCCACGAAACGGAGAAATCAAATCGTTCAAGATCTGCATGGAAAGATCCAGAAACAACCACTGTCAACCCAATTGCCCACTTCATCCCGTGTCTTCCAGAGACATGGAAATATTGAAGCTTTAACCATCTGCCATTAATGTTCGAAAATCCCCAGAAACACGAATTATCATATCACCCAAAGTTCGCATCAAAAGACCTTGGAATAAAACCGTCGTCCTCACGACTGCATGCACCATCTCCTACCCCAGAAATATCAGGTCAAATGCTCACTGTAGCCTACTACGTTTATTGTAGCTCGTTTCCCATAGATGACAGCCCCTTTGGTTTCTACTCGCGCTCTGCCTCCGGCATGAATAAGTCGTTATAAACAAACTCAAGTCCTGGGTGCAGACCCCATATGTCTTCTACCTGAATGGGAATCTCCTCGTATTTCACTCCTGGTTCCTCTTCGCTTTTCACCAAGACTTCGGATGCAGCAGATAGTACTGTCTGGCCATTTGGTTCCTTGTTAAGCCCCAGAAGTTGATCTAGATGTATCTTTGCCTCTGTGCCCTGTATGATCTTGGTTACCTCATTTTTGAGGTTTATCTGGTCATGGGAGAACTTCCGGATCTGAGGTTCGACGATAGCCGTGCGGTAGTCGTGCGACACGTGGTTCACGGTCGATTCTACCAGATGTCCTAGCCTTTCCCGTGTCGCGTTCAGCAGGTCCATTATCTCTTGTAAGGCTCGCTCGACACTGGTTCTAAGCACATAGGAACAATTGTCTGCCGCCTGGCGAGTCATTATGTTTTTCATGCGGATCAGGGAATACTGGCCTATGTGCGATGTGTCAGAAGATTCTATCGAACGCATCACCAGTTTGGAGAATTCCGGTCAATGATGGGGAATGGAGTCGAGGAGTCCGATGTTCCTTCCCTTCCTTCTCCCACGTATAACGAATAACAACCGAGCACTTACCAGACTGTTCCGCACACTCTTGGTACGCCTGGTGTAGCTCTGCTTCAATCGTCTTGGCAAACATCCTGTTCAATTCCTTTTGCTCTGACTTTATTGATGCTTCCACCGGCTTGAGCTCATACCCTAGAGTTTTACAATAGGTACTTAGCATCACTTCCGGAATTTCGGTGTTGCCGATGGGGGCGCCTTTATCAGCGAGGGCCATGGCTCTGCTGTGAAAGTCTTGCAGGCTGCCTTCCAAGCTGACAGCAAACTCATTGAGATGTAGAGGAACTTTCACACAGAATGTTCTTGTCCAACCGCCGACAATCCTGTCTAACAAAGGGTTGGCCCTGCTGCAATGTGAGTATTGTCCAGAATAACAAAGACACGGTGCCGCTTTGCATACAATTCTTGGTTCCAGTCTCTTTCCTTGAATACTCCTTGACGACGACAAATGGCTTGGTACGTATTAAACGCAAGACCTCCTTCGTTACGGGGTGCATTCCACTGAGAGATTATGCGAGGAATTTCCCCACAGGCATGCTTTACTGCTCGGTCTACATTATTCGTATCTGTCAGACGAAAGAAAAGTACATTGGCGGAGCCACATACCAAGTCGATTGATGATGTTCACTTCAAATGTTTGAAGAAGTGCATCAGAGTGCTCGCAAACCCGCTTTTCCATAGCCTAATGGATTAAGTAAACACTTTCAGAATGCCTAGACAAGAAGCATACCTTTCTTAAGTTATCCACGGCCAAGTTGAATCCGGCTTCCAATTCTCGTATCTTCTCGTCTGACATGATATGTGCTGGACTAGTCGCCAGCGACCATAGTGACAGCGACTGGAACAGCCTTTTCAGTTGGGCTAAAAATCGCAATGCCGATGCTTCCCTTGCTTTTTCGGTCAAGTTTATGCAATGGCGCTGCAACTGGGGTATTTCAGTATCCTCCGGCTTTGCAAAACCAGTTACATGGACTTCCTTCCGAAGTCTACCACAGAGCTTTTGGTATGCCTTTGTGGACACGCAGAACACAGGAAGTTCGTTCGCCAGTTTTTCATAGTCTCTAGCTGGTAAATTTATGCCAGCAATCTCTATCTGGTCTTCATCCTCTCCAAACTCTTGATCTAACTCGTGGATGCCGCACGCAAAGCCCTTTTTGATCTCATCCTTTGAGTAGATATTTCTGGCATTAATGCATTCCCGGATAATGCCTGTTTTCATATTTTCGGTTTCTTCCTCAAGCCGCTTTGATTCTGCTTTTTTACTTTTGATCTGTTGGTTGAGTTGGCGCCGCTGATGTTCAAGTTGTTTCCTCTCGGCTTTAAGAGCCTGATGCTGCCTCATCCGGTCTTCAGTTTCAGAGTGACTCGACTTTTGCACTTCAGCGGTGGAGACATCAACAGGAGCCGTTGCCATATCATTCTTGTTAGGGTCGGTTGTCTTACTCATCTCAACCTCGCTGGGCATCTTTTCTTCGTTGGGCATATTGCCAGATTGGCTCAAATGGGACTCTTTACTGTACAGGCTAGCTTCGAGCTCCTCGATCTCGTCAGCAATAGAGCCAATATCGTCCAGAATACGTTCTTTCCTCTTTTCAAGCTCAATCACCTCGACTTGTAACTGAGCACATAGTTTATTTTGTTGTTCTCGCTTCTTCACTGACGGCAGCACCAGCCTTAGAGAGTCCTGTACTTCGCTTACAGAGATATCGTCTGTTTTGGTGCATATAAAGGTGATGTTATTGAAAGCACAATCCATGTGCATTTGCATCTTGAAGTTCTGCCCTAGAAGGTCGTGAGCAACTTTATCATCCACAGCTCGATTAATGGGCGAGACAACCCAATGAGCTGAGCAACGTTTCATATAGTCTTCTGCAACGGCCACGCGCGCAGCATTAGAGTCAAAGACACCAGGCAAATCGACAAGAACAGCTCCGGTAGACAGCACCCTTGCTTTGACATAAATTCGAACCACGCGAATAAGCGGCCAGAGCCCTATATCACTGCTCCTCTGGGAAGGGTTCTTCAAGTTACACCTTTTGCCATTACTATCGATGTAAGACTTGAGTTTCCGAGAGAAGACTCGGGGCTTGTCCTCTTCAAAGATTAAGGTACTACCAAGCAGACTCAAGACGTTCTGATCCTCCAAGAGCTTCTCAACAGATGTATTGGTGATGTTTTCCATTTCCAGTGAGGGGTACACAGCTTTGATCTTATCAAGTGCAATACCGGCATTA
The DNA here is from genome assembly GCF_001792695.1 of Aspergillus bombycis. Classification (NCBI taxonomy): domain Eukaryota; kingdom Fungi; phylum Ascomycota; class Eurotiomycetes; order Eurotiales; family Aspergillaceae; genus Aspergillus; species Aspergillus bombycis. The sequence continues at coordinate 344,086 of NW_019170029.1, read as the reverse complement.
GAATCCTTTGGAATGTTCTCTCGCGTGACATCCTTCAAGCTGTCGCAGAGCTCTTTGAAAAGGATGCGTAGTTCGTGTTCCCATTCGCTGCGTTGGATGAATTCAATGCGTGCTTTGTACCGGAACTCTCCATCGTTGTATGACAGCTCAGTCGCCACTGCAGTGGAGGCCCGCATGCAGTTTGTTGCGAGTATGTTTTCCTCCTCGGCGATGGCATTGATGAGAGACGATTTTCCGACACCAGTGCTACCAACAACCCCGATGATCACTTTTTCCGTCTGAGAAAGTGAAAGTGCCAATTCAATGTCGTCTTTCCAATTAGCATCACCCAACCAGACATCAGACTTATTGAGGACGCGCTGGAGATTCTCTAGCGCCAGTACTCCTGCGTCGACGGCAGATTCCAGGGTAGGTATCATGGGGTCTTCGTTTTCTGTTAGGTCATGGATCGGAGAGATATTTCTCTCGGTCCTTTCTGCATCCTCATCGTTAGAGTATGCGGCATCGTCGTCATTGCCGTCTTTACCACCTTCATCGTCGGTCTCCTGACACGACTCGGGTAATGCCTCTTTACCGAGATGAGCGAGTTGAGCTTTGAATATAGATACTTACAACTATTAACGCTAACCATTTCCGAGCAGATGTGGTACTCACTGGGTATGGACGAAGTCATCTCAGCCTCAAGCTGGGTCATGCTTGCAAAGTATGTTTCATAGAGAGGTTTCAAAATACCCTCATAGTCGGCCTGTGCTCCCATCGGCGTAGGCGTTGAGGCAAGTATCTGAACTCGCTCGGTGTACTCTTGGCGAAGTATCGGTGTTACTGATGCCCATGACTCCTTGAAGTTAGGGTACTGGTGTGCTAGCACAGATAGTGTTAAATACCTCCCTTGCTATAACAAAGTATGGCGCAAGACTTACAATGTTCCTGACCCTCCCATATACATGAGTGCCGAGCCTGCTGCTCAGCTATGTAATGAAGCTGAGCTAAGTTGATGGCTTGGTCATCCATTTTTCGACTTAGAGTAGTGTATGGACACTAGATAGGGGAATAGAGGAAAGAAGTGACGAAGAAGTTATAGTAGATAGTGTCAAAGGTGAGTGACTGATGGGAGACAGTATGGAAGCTAAGAGATTGAAAACAGCAAGCACAGAGTTGAGTCTTCAGTAACAATATGCCACCGAGGAGTGTTATGATGAAACACTGGGAACCTGTTGAGATTGAGCCTCTATACATTTTGTTACTAAAGATAGCTTATGTTGTCGAGGCCACAACAAGTTTGACCTTGGCTTCATCGAGAGTGAATCTTTGCATAAAGCTAGAGAGATGAAGAAGTGTGTCATTGGTATCTTGTTGAAGGCAAGTGCATTGCAGAGCAAGAGTCTACAACCCTTGAGAAGCCTTGATATTGGGTATAGTTGAAAACTCCTGCACATGGTAGTAGTTTTTATCAAGCATAGCAGGCATTGGTGTTAGTAGGAAAAGAAAAAGAAAGGGCAAGTCACGAGATAGCAGTATGTGGCACATTGCACCCAATGCCAGAGACAAAGTTAAGCAAGCACACCTGAAGATTTCACTATGCTATCATATATTTGAAAACTATGGGTACTGCAATTTCTTATTGCGCAATATACCGAGGAAGAAGATGCGATAATATCTATTTCCATCCACTCTGCAATCTCTGCCGATATTCAGCAATCATCTCCGCGGTAATATTGCTTCCTCCACAAACAACCACAACCACCCGACTGTCCGGAGTAAGATCGGGAACAGCGTCCCTCAACCTCGACCCTGCCGCTATTTCAACACTGATCCCGCATGCTAGCTCCACCTGCAACCGAAGCTCATCAGCCAAGTGAATAGTTCCCTTCGCAGCCTCAGCGTCGGATCCAACAACACTGACAACGTCAACGCCAGCCGGTGGTGACTGAGCATACTTCAAAGTCTGAGGAGCCACACAAAGCGCACCCAAAGAAGTCGCCAGGGACGAGATCGCCGGGAGAGACTGCAGACTTCCGCTCCGCAGCGAGAGCGCCAGAGAATCCGCTCCATTCGTCTCAGCAGCCAACACACGGACATTCTTCAACGTCGTACCAGTTATCAAGTCCGGTGTCGGATGAGATCGCATGTAATCCTCAAGTCCTCCCACAATCCCATTAAAAAGACCTCCGCCACCAACGCTACATACAATCGCATCAGCGGGGAAAGCATAGCCTGCGGGAGTGTCTCTAGGTGGCAACTGGGTAGCAATTTCCGAAACCATTGTCCTCGCACCTTTCCAGATATCTGGATGATCAAATGGGGGCACATAGATGTTCCGTTTCTCGGCCGTATCAAAGTCTTTCTCGTCTGCCTTCTTCTCGATGAAGTTTTGCCGTAGATAAGTGTCGGCCTCGAACCAGCTTGACCCATGCTGGATCACATCTGTAGCTCCAGCAGCGCGCAGCTTGCTAATCATAAGAGGTTTGGTGCTATGTGGTACGACGACCGTACAGGGGCAGCCCAGATCTCGGGCTGCGATGACGGCGGCTAGCCCTGCATTTCCGCCGGAAGAACTGTAGAAATGAAGCTCCTTGTGTTTGTTTGCAGGGTCCAGGAGAGCGCTGCGAATCAGATTGCCGATACCTCTGTAATGAATATGAGTTACGTCTGTGCTTTTGGGAGGTCTTGTGGAAGTTTCAGGCGGTCTACCTCGACTTGAAGGACCCTGAAGGTTGAAGCAGGTCTAGTTTCAGAAAGACTCTACTATATAGATATTAGCAATGATATATAAAACAGTCCTGGGCCAATAGAGTAAATATACTCACCATCCTGCTGCCTTTGAAAGCGTTGCAGACTCTATCAACGGCGTCTCGATCCATGGCTTCCGCGGCGTGGGGTGAGTACTGGTCATTGTCTTTTTTATTAGAACAACAAGAACAAACGCGAAGAATAAACTATAGATAGGGAAAGAAATGTCTGAAGACAAGGGAGAATTATTGGCAGGAATCGAGAAGGTGTTATATAGTAGACAGACAACATTGTCATTTGGCAAGATCACAGTGGGTACTAGTAATTCCGCGCCCTTTCAATGGCATTGAGCTTAACAATTGGCCGAAAAAGAATGCCCTTCTCCACTATAAATTTATCGCCAGGGCGATAAGAGATAAAACGCATGCTTCCAAATTCTTAATCTTTGACGAACACCGCCAGCGATCCAGCGTGAGTAGTAGTTCCTAAAAGTGCAATCCTCGAACATGCAAGAGATCATGGAGATTTTCAGGGTTGGATTTCGATAGACTGATAGGATAACTATTCGGCAGAATTATCACGTATTGAAGCTTTGGGCAAGGTATATAGATAAACTGCAACTCGAAATGCGGCGATTTTTTATAATAATCCAGGATGAGAACTATACAATAAGATTCTACCTTATGGCAAGTCTATCAACTAACATCAATGGCTCAGAAATAACTTTTAGCAGAAAGTCATAGAATGTTCTCCCACTTCCAGCACTGTACGCGACAGCCTAGCCATCTTCATAACTATATCGCCGATAGATTCGACTCTTTTGTCCGTCGGGCATCCCAACGAGTGAGCAACAACATAATCGCAACAACCGCCAACTGCGCCACGGTTGTTGCCAGATTCGAGATAAACCCTCCCCTGAAGTTCGGGGCTTCCACTGCTGGGTACTGTAGTAATTGCGTCCAAGCGGACATGGCTTGACCGATAGCGTTCATGCTGGCCGTCACAATTGCACGCTCTTCAGCATCGTTAGCCATCGTTACAGTTGCCCAGCTCATAGTGAGAGGGCTCATTGCTAGATAATAGGCTTCATTAGAACAATCTCTCAGTGGTGGTGGTAGTGGCAGATGAAGATAAAAGGATAGAATGTGTTTATGCAAGGGAGTTTTCGTTACCCACCACCCTCAGCTCCGGTAAGAATAAAGCCGGCCAGTCGTCCAGCCTCACCCACATCCCAAACTACCAGCAAAACAAGACCCAATAGAACTGGAATTGTAGTGATGATAGAAGGAAGCCAGAAATTCCTCTTCTTGTCCGCCGCGGTCCCCGCGATCAAGGCAGCTACAATAGAAACAGCCGTTGCAATTGTTGGGAGGGTATTGATCCTGGTGACAGAATAGATGTCCGGCTTTGCTTTGAGATACAAACTGAACGGTGTGGACGAAGCCAGAAAGTTCTGGTCAATGAGGATCCACTGCGCAACGAAGACGTACCAGTGCCAGCGGCCGAGAACACGCTTGAAAATGTCACGGGAGACTTTCAGTTGGCTTGGAGCTGTGAGGCCTACGAGGCGGGAATTGGCGAGTTCGTGCTCTTTATGGGTTAGGAACCGGGGTTTGGTGCGATGCGGGACGTCTAGGAATGCTATATAGCCGCTGTATCTGGTTAGTATTGTCCCTGTGACGGAGGTGGCGAATCCGGACGTACAGGATACATATGGGTATTGTGATGATGGTGCAGACGATGAAAAGCCACCTATGAAGCTTATTAGCCCTGGTATTCATTGTTGTACAAGTAGCTGCTAGACGAATACCTCCACCCGGCCAATCCATGCGTATTGTTCAGATTGGTATAGGCGGCCGCCTGAAGATAACCAGCAAACATTGTCCCCAAAGGCGATGCGATGAAGAACAGAGACACTCGACGACTGATTTCTTCGGGCTTATACCACGATCCAATGACATATATCACACCGGTAAAGGAGCACGATTCGCAGATGCCGATGAGAACCCGCATCGCGTAGATGGTGTCCGGATTCTGTGCCCAGGCACATCCAAATGTGAACAGGCCCCACCCGGCTTCTAACGTAGGCAAAACGATATTGATTCGACTTCTGGTCAGAAAGTAGCATGCAGGGATCATAGATGCACAATATGCTGCCCAGAATGCGGCTGTGATGTAATTGAGCTCATTACCGACGAGTCCAATGTCTTCTTTCATTCCCCTGTGTATTGCTGTTAGTCTCTGTTAAGATTGCCTGAGGACATTGCAATGGAGTTAACCTACGATACATAAGCATTCGTAATGGCCTGCTGGTCAAGGTATTTCGTGAAGAACGAAAGACAGCCGAATGTCAAAATCAGAACGTCCAATTTCAGTACCAGTCGCTTTTCGAAATGATCCATGTCTCTTGGATACCACCGTGCCCATGTCAGAAATTGAATCCATAATCCATCGTGACCTCCGTGAACGGTGTTCTCATCCCCAGACAACTCTCGGGTTGAATCATGGGCGGGCGTCTTTGATTCACCCATCTTGGTACTTTCTTACGGCTTGGTAGGTACTACTACTAACTAATAGTAGTCCTACTAGTAAGTAGTAGGAGGTCCTCTCCAGGTTTAGCCAAGTCAGGCAAGTTAGGGCTTCGCATAAGAAAAGCCGAGGACCAGGATGTATTTAGCAACTATATAGGAAGAAAATACGAGTCTAGATTCGACATAAGTAGCGACAGCCCCTCTTCAATTGGGGGGGTTGAATGGGGAGCCGATAGAGCGATCCCAGGGACTTATGGTATCATTGCCATCGATCCTGAGATATCCAAGTTTCCAGTCTAAAGGGATTTCCAATCTGGGAAATAAATGTCGGATTGCACTGACGATTCCGAATTCAACATTGTTTTCATAGCGTGTTTCTGTGCCGAAAAGCTACATCTACTAACCAATGGTTGTTTAGGGCTCGTGTCATGGTTGGTAGCATTGACGCCATCCAGACCGTTTATGCAACTAGTGGCCTCTATCCATTGTGTCATTGCATGTTGATATGGCTACCCATATAGTATCATTGGCCCCCCGGCCATATCTCGAGTGATAAGGCAAATGGCGTTTGAGACCACATATTTAGTAATGCTGCGTGTCATCCATCCGTCTTTGCCGTGCAGTAGAAGTAGACCCATTCTAAGAAGACGTATAAAGTACCTACTGGAATCTCTAGTGCTCCATACTCTAAGCAATTTGCAGGTACATCAACTTCCGATCTAAGAATGGCCCATCTCGAAGCGCGCAAGCACATATCCCCCGACTCAGGTTTCCCCATCACCCTCCACCCCAACTTCAACCCCAAAATCAAGCACCATGCCCCTCCAGACTCCATTCGTGAACCTTTCAACCCATCAAAAGACCGAGCACTCTTTGCCGACCCTGAAAAGAAAGCCTTATTTTCTGTGGCCAAGCCCGTAGACTTGACTGAGTCAATCGGCACCCTTCTTGAGAATGTGCAACTGTCTCAGCTGAACGAGCAGCAACTGGATGAATTGGCTCTCTTGGTGACCGAGAGGGGTGTGGTGTTTTTTAGGGATCAGGACTTAACGACGGAAAAGCAAGTTGAGTTATTCCAGCATTACGGTGAGTAGCGTATCCAAGGTTCCAGTAGAGAAGGCCTCGACGCTGACTTATACTTATAGGAATTCTCGATAAGCATCCTGCTCAGAAGGTGAGTGCGAACTTAGTATCTAGATTGCGAGATGCCAACTAGGGCTAACAGCTCTACAGGATCAAAAAGTTAGATAGTCCTCGACACATGGCTGCTCTTTCTCTACTGACGAAATTATACAGTTCGTGAATATCCACGGTAGCCGTGAGGATCATCGCGAGATTGCCAATTACACCCCATGGGTAAGACCACCATCCCATATATATCCACCATTTATTCGCAACGCAGCTGTAACTCCTCAAAGCCGAGTGGCGAGTTCCACGCAGATACTTCGTTTGAAATTAACCGTATGTCTTGCACACTCACTCACTAAATATAATGGCGGATACTTACCTCAACTAGCGCCATCGTATTCCCTCCTGAGAATGGAAGAGCATCCAGACGTCGGAGGCGACACTGCCTGGGTATACTTCACTCCTTCAGCCTAAGCCGAATATCCCAATCTAACCCCAAATATCATCAGGTCTCCCAATACGGCCTATACGACGCTCTCAGTGACGCTTACAAGAAATTCCTCGATGGCCTCCACGCAGTACACACCTCTAGACTCCAATGTCCGCCCCCATAACTCTATAAAACAAGCCAAAGCCATCCGAATACTAATGCCAAATAGATGACACAATCCTAGACCTCTGGGGCGTCGGTCCGAACAGACCACCCATCGACACCCACCATCCCGCCGTTCGAACGCACCCAGTCACCGGACTGAAAGCCCTGAACGTGAACACCGGGTTCGTAACCGGCTTTGCAGAACTCAAGAAACTCGAGTCAGGTTAGTATTCCAGTTCTTGCCTATGCACAATGGCGGCTGGCTCGATGGCCATTCAGTATTGACGTGGTCTGCTGTCTAGACAAGCTTCTGGATTTCCTATCACATCATATCCATGCCGCTGATGATCATTACGTGCGTTGGAAGTGGGCTGTTGGCAGTGTTGCGATGTGGGATAATCGGTATTATATTCCTATGTTGTCCATTCCCCCAGTTTATGATTGATGCTTATGTTGCTGGCTATAGCTGTACCGTTCATCGAGTGATCCCCGGAAGGTATAAAGGGAACAGACGAGGAATTCGAACGACCGTCTTCGGTGAGAAGCGTGAGTACCCGAAATACATCAATGGTTAGAGATATATAGATGAACTGACTCTCCCGGGCCTGTCAGCTTATTTTGATCCGGCAAGTGAGAGTCGAGATGAGCGCAAGTTGCGCGAAGAGAAGATCGCCAATGGGAACGCTTAACGGCAATACAATGGATGGGGTTTTTAAGGGTTTAGAGATTATTTGATAGAATGCCTATTAGGACCAAATCTATTCAGCGGTGCTGAAGGACCTTTAGTTGTAAGCTACATTTTATTCTGTATCATAGGTATCATTCCTACCCATCTAGTAGTATATCACGGCATCCTTGATGCCTCTTGCCTGTACTGCTAATAAACATTCACTGTCCGAAGAAGTAAATAGGCGAAAGAAATACAGTCGGACTCCCTGTCACCCATGAAGCGAGTATCAAATCATGTCATCTTGAATGTGACTGATGGACAAAATCAAAAAAAAATCCAATCCATCGCAAACGACAAGAATGAAACAAGGCGAAATCCAACTGGATCAGATCAAATAATGAACAAGCAAACGCATTTAAACATGAACATTAAGCTGTAAATCTTTTGCCTTCCAAGGGATACGAAAGACAAACCTGTTCCGAACGATTATTGCTCCCCTAAACGCCGCCCAATTGATAAAGCCGGGTATATCCAGCACCATGATGCAAAAATGTACGGAGAATAATAGATCGGTGAGGACGCTGTGGTGACCGGATCTACCAAAGCATACCAGTAGATCCAAAGCCTAGTCCTCATTTTTGGGCCTGAAACCTATGCATGTGGAGATGTGGAATAAGGGGGAAAGCAAAGGCAAGGAGATTAGGAAAAAAAAAAAAAGAAAAAGGGGAAGAAAAACAGGGCAAAGCGCAACTTGCTTTTGGTTCGCCAAATTTCCATCGGTTACCTGGCCCCTATGCCATACATACCGACCCCGTAACTTCCACCTCGTTCGGGTAGAGGAGTTGATATTTTCGACACATGATCCTTCGATCCAGCGTTAGTCAAAGCAAAACATTCTAGGATCACAGGCTATACCTTCTTCCGTTTCTTCTTGCTAATTCCTTCGCTATTGGAATAAAATGCGCCATCATCATCGTCGTCTGCGTAGCCTTCGCCGTAGCCAACAAAGCTATTGTCATCGTAATGCCTTTTGCGTCCCCGACTGGGCCGAGCCCGCTCCGGCTCAGTTGCAGTGGGTGTTCCATTCGCATGACTGGGCACTCGTGCGCCATTGGAAGGTGTCGCAGTCTTCTTGCTACCATCCCCACTTCCAGCATGTTTCGACTGCTTTTCATGACCAAGGATATCTTCCCAATAATCGTTGTTCGTAACTGTGCCCGGCTCCATTTTCATGGCTCTCATCTGAAGGTTATACAACGCTGAATCCATATCAGCAACCTTGATCTCTTTCCCGAACACCTTCTGGTTTTGCCACTCTTCTTCCGGCCACATCGTCATTTGTCTCAGCCCACCGGCCATACCGGGTTCATGCTTCACAGGTTTGTTTCTCCCAGCTAAGCCTAGGCCTTTCAGTTTGCCTTCGTAGGACTTTCTTAGTCTGTTGATTTTCTCCCCAGTTACCGGATCCATCCTTGCAACCGATTTCGCAACCGGACCAAGCCCGTACAAGGAAACAAGATCATACGACGGGTCCGGACCAGTCGCAATATGGGCTGTATATTTCATAGCACAGTGTTAACATATCTCAATCCAAGAAATGATGGACCAGAGTGCATTATGAAAACGGCAACAGCCGCACCAAGGATTGGTATTGGGGAGCTCTTACAGCTTTTGCAAAGATGGAAGGCCGACGTAAACTCCTTTTGCAGAGATTCTAAACTTGATTCATAGTTAGAAAGATCTGCCGTTCCCTTGTCAATATCCATGGCATCGCCATGGTTCAGCATATCCTGGCCGCCCGTGTTCCCAAAATCGCGGATTCCGGTTTGCGCACTTGGCCCTTCCGACTGCCGATCATGGTCTGTCCGTCTATATTCTGTCTGTTGCATGGGCGCATTCATATCTGTTGTGGATGTCGCCCCCATTTCCGGCCCGAATGATTTCTCTGTCTGTTCGCTATCATCAACAGGCGTTGCCCCCGTGAAGTGACCGTTCACACTGCTAGCCGGTGTCGGGAACGAATTTGTTGTACCTACTGTTGGTTGCTGTGAGGCTTGAGTAGACATCGGCACGGAAGAGGGTGGCGAGGAGAGGTTTGCAGGTTGTGACGTTGCCTGGCCAGGTGATGTTTGCGAGGATGCGAAATTGGAGGCATAGTTCTGAGCGCTTACCGACATCAACGGAGGAGATGTCGGGGTCTGTGGGGTGTGTTCGGTTGAAGTATAAGAAGGGTGGTTCGCTTTTAGAGACCCAGCGGCGGGAGATGATGGCGAAGGAGGCCCTAACCGGAATGACGCCGAGGAGGCGCGATCGGACATGGGGTCCCGAGTGAAGGTTCGGAGGAAGAAGATTGTTCAGAGCCTGAGCAGCCCTGGGTCCTGCAGCCTCGAGAGGAGGTCTATATCACAGACTCTCAACTCAAGGGCAGATCAAAGCAGATCTAGGCTATGAGGGGGGGCTGAAATCACTCCGGTCGAGGTTCGCTCAGGCGGGCGAGCAGGACGTTCCACAGCCGTCTAATATGCACACATTCCAATGATCCGATTCTGAGCGCTACCAGAATGTTGTCAAGCAAGCGTTTCGATGAGCAGTATAAAAGAGTGGAAGGCGAAACTCGGCGATGGTGGAGTGAGCGATGGCCCTTTGGTCCGCACTGGAAGAGAAACGGACGGCTTTGAGATGTTGGATGACGGCAAGAGACCGGAAGTTCACGTGACTGAGCCCTTTTCAAGGCTTGTAACTTACGATACCCGTCAATACGATTTCGATCTTTCGATCTTTTCTGGGTTCAATTGGATTTTACTATTAACCGCTAAGGAAGTTAGCGGCGAATTGCATCCAATTAGCATGCCCTTGTCAGTGCTCCGTACAATCAGGATTACTTCAATGACACCGTTGATGCTATTCACCTTCTCAATTTTCGTTTTTAATTTCATTCAACACCTGATATTTGTTTCGGAAGGACAAGAGAGAGAGAGAGAGAGAGAAAAGGAAAGAAAACGGGTATTTCCAGTTCTACAAAACGAAGGCCGTTACAGCCTCCTGAAACCCCAGCCACTGCTTACCGCTGGTGATCCACCTTTTTTCTTCGCCTCCTCTATTCGTACTCCATCGTGTTAGTACAATGAATTATTCCGGTCCGAGTATACCAAGATAGCTTCAACCCATACTGAGGAAATATTGAACATACTCGAGGCCAAGGGAGCGTTGTCAAAAAGCAGTTCTGTAGACCTTAATTCCTCCATATCCTAACAGTATATCACCCGTGAGACTAAATCAAAGCCAAACTAGCACCAAACACCAAGCAACCGTATCTCGTAAGCCCGTTTTTGAATAATCGCCCATGGGTATATCTACATTCATGTATCAAAACAAAGGTCGCTGCACGGGAAGAACCACGATGACTCTCGCAATAGTAAACATATTGTGACTTGGTTACCAATGGCCCCCCCAAAACTTACTAGGACTGGTAAAACGTTGCAGACTCCCGCACAAGTTGGGCTGACACATCAGGAATGTTCTCTTCCAACTTCGCCATCAGCTCAACCTGGTCATGTTGACTGAGCGTCCGCTCACGCCACGATGGAATAGGGTATGCCTCATTGAAATATTGCGAGTATTGATTTCCAATAGAGTCCATCCAATTCATAGGATCAACAGTCGCTTCAACATACGCAAGGTGGCTTGCCGTTGTAGAGGCAAGTGTAAAATCAGGATCCCAGCCTTGCAAACCAGGAACAACAGAGGGAAACTGATTGTAGGGTGTGGTTGGGTCGAACTGTCCATCAGAGCAAGCGACGGTCGTTGGGTTAAACGACGAGGTGGTATATGGGATCGGCGCTATGCTTGAGGAAGTAAGCCGTTGCGTCTGCACTTGAGAGTCCCACAGCGGATACGGGGCCAGTTTCATCGGTTCCGAAGGAGGTGAGGTGGTTGAGAATGGGAACGTCGGATCTGCAGAGTGCCCTCTTGACAATGTGCCCGAAGACAAACTGTCAGGAATTGAGGCATTCATACCCCGGATGTTCTGAGAAGGGAATGACAATGTGGTGCTTGCAGGACTTGAGATGGATGGCGGTGTCGCAACTTCCTGTGACGATGCTGGTGTTGTATGATTGGACGGAGATTGGACGACGAATGATTCATGAGTGTTGTATGCTTTGAGACATGCCGCGACAAGGCTCTTATATAGGAGTAATGCTGATGCAACGCCGGGCCATCTCTCTGCAGCAAGCACGATGGCCTCTAACGCTACGCCAAGGTGGCCCTTAACTTCCTCTACGGGATGCTCCCTTCGAATCTCAGGATATGACAGAGACCAAAGGATAGTGTTCAACGCCATAAAAAGGGATTGAGTGAAGATCCAGGTCAAGTCGACTGATTTAGTCGCAATCTGCTCTCGTTGCATTGCCACATTGAAGACGGACGCCTCGTAGCATTTCTGTGCAGCGCTGACAGAAGGCTCTGGTACCTGAGGGGAGGGGCGAAACATGAAAACGATCATTGTATTCCGCCTGCCATGAAACCTGTAATATGGTAAACAAACAATCAAAAAAATATCAGGCTAGTATCCTTACCATTTCTCACTCAAGCCACTTCCTCCGTCGTTTTTCGGACAGGAGGCTACCCAATAATCAAGTTTATTGAGCATTTGCTGGAACCATGGATCTTGGTCGTCAACAGGAGCATCGCGCTTATTGAGATAGAGAGTTCGCCTTATCTCCAGCTGTAGTAGTCGCATCTTGAAAAAATGTATCGCGATACACTTAGGTAGTATTGGCTTCCCTCCTGGAAGAATTCCGTCTGGGGTAATGAATTTGTCATCTATCAGTTCGAAAAATTTGACACGGATATGATCGTGGCTGACAGAATAGCAACTGGGCCGTCCAAGACTATGAGATAATCCAAACTCCATGGAGGTGACGATCCAAAAGAGTCGCCTCCGCATGTCTATTTCCAAGGGATTCAACAGTTCTCCACTGGGCGACTTGGTGATTGTAGCTTCGTCAGTGAGCCCCAGATCTTGACATAATTTGACGGCTATTCCAACAACCCAATACGCGGCAGTTCTTGTCGGGGTTAACAAAGAATATTGGGCAATCAAAACTAGACACTGCAAAGCCCTGAGGTCCATCCGCCTCAAAGAGGCTTCTAGAAAGGGTAGCGCGGCAAGGTAATAGCTGTCGGCTAATCCTGCATAAGCAGTACTCATCTTTTGCATACTAATGGCAATCACCATTCGTAGTTGGAAATTCTTGCATGGATCGTCAGATCCGTTGAAAACATCTTCGACCTCCTGGCGGAACGTAGGCTCGTGCAATGTTGGCAGCATCGCTTGCGCTAGTGAGATGTCAGCGTGCAAACAAACACTTTGGAAATGGAGATAAGTAGGAAAGGGCAAAAATAAATTTGATGGGCAATGAAATACCTTTGACCACAAACACATCGACAAGTCTGTACGTGACATACTTCGCTGGGAGGCTCGGCTGTGGGTTTGAGCTAATGATAGGGTAAACTTTCGATGTTGGCTTAGAGCTTTCCTCCTCAAAAGCTTGCTTTATTTCGTGTGCCGTTAATTCGGGTACAACATCCTTGATGCTCTTTGAGTCTGTATTCTGTTTGGCCATCTCCATAACTAAGCGAGTAATCGCAATGCCACTCGACGGTCCTAAAAATCTTGGGTCGTCATTTTCCTTGAACCGAATGCGACCAGCTCCCCGAACCATTAATTCTGCATCGGCTGCATGCTGGAATTCCTTCTCGGCCTCTTCCAGCTCCCTTTCCAACATACGGGCTTTCTCACGTAGCGAAACGATGTACGTCCTTGGTATGGTACACTTTCGGGCGGAGTCGAAGTACACGCATTTTGCATTGCTGCGTTCACAGGGGGAGCACCTTGGTATCCCGGGATCACACCTAGATTTGCGCTGCGCTGGTCTCAGTCTGACTGTCCCTACCTTAGAAATAAGAAGGAGAGAACCCGATTAAAACATACTTGTCTGCATCTAGTACAGGCAGTCAATGTGTGTGCAATGCGACCATCAGGTATTTCGTCTGATTGACTAGACGTCTTCGATGAGGGACTCCTCCAAGGATTTGTGAACTGTGGCTTTGTATAGGATGGGTTTAGCTGTGTCGCCATGGTTGGTAACGAGCCGAACAGTCCCCAACTCGGCTGACCAGAGGTTGCTTGCTATTGAGTAGTGACGATCGAAGCCAACATTCCATGCGATCACATGAGATCAAGTCTTTGCACGCAACAGGATAATTCAGACCGATCCCGAAGTGCGAAGGTTTGTGAAACAATGGCAAAAGGTCGGGGATAACAAGGCTTTCGACATATTCAGGATCCGTTCCAACTTGGCCTAGCTGCGAGGGGGCATCTGCGACGGTATCACTAGAAGAGCATGGGAGATTTGGAAGGGCTCAAGGTTCTGAGAGTCGTTCCTATGGCTAGTTCTCGTTCCGCTCTGTCGAGTGCATTCAGTTTAGAATCCAAAAAAGCCCCATGCAGGTAATAGGAGGCTAGGAGGTAGTGGACTGAGAGGCGAAACCTCGGTCCAGTCCCGCTCGGATCGACAAACGCGCTAAATGAATGAATGACGGACTACGGAACGCGAGAATGACCAGTAAGGAATAAGACAAAAAAGAGTGTGTGAGTGAGAGAGGAAAAAAAAAAAAAGGAAAAAAAGGAAGGAAAAAGGGAAAAAAGGGAGGGACATTGGTCACGAGGAATGCCAGTGCTTACAGTAGCAGATTTGTCTTATTGGCAGCGAATACATTCAGCCAGATCAACCAAACATGAAGCTAGTAGACTGATATTCTTTTCATATTTGGATGGCAAGTCGGTATCCGTTACAATAGCATAAAGCTGGTAATGGTTACACATTTGATTGTCGTGTCATAATTACAACAGCTATAGATTTACGATTTTACCAGTATCTGTAAGTAACCCAGAGAATCGGTCGAATGTGCAAAAGACCTTGAGTCTAAAATCTTGTAGAGTGTAGTACCTGCATAGTTTCTCCTTGAGGTGGTATGTTTGGTAGGGGAGGCATGTTGAATGAAGCTGAGAAGTGGATGTTCGACGCTTGGCCCCGGTGGGGGGGCACACAAGAGTAAAGGTGGGGTGAAAATTGGAGGGGGGCAAAGGATCTGAGAACTTCCTGCCAATGATAGTTGTAATCGCCTTGATTGCCTCTTTACTACTGTACTCTCTTACTGTTATCTTACCGTTGAAGATACGTGACTGCTCCTTACATTACTTTCAGTTAGCCACAAAATACCCGCCTTACTGATGCGCCTGAGGCTCCCCTCCAATTGATCCTCTGCCCCTTCTCTCTCAGCATGCACCATTAACCTTAAGAAGCATTTGACTTGACAATCTAAAACCTAGAGCTAACCGGACTTGCTAATTTGATTGATTGTGTCAGTGGCTCCCCCCTCCCCATCAGATAGGCGGCTGTGCCTAGCCTACATTCTCTATACCCCCTTGTTTCGGCCGTTTTGACTGATGTCCTCAGTTGGCAGATTCGGTTATGCTGATCTACCTATGAAAGATAACTTTTGATATACCCTCCCCTGTATAGCTCTTTTTCTGTTTGCGACATCCTTAGCTTCTGATCTATGTAGGTAAAACTATCTTCCAACCGTACGTTGTAATCACGAGCTGTGCCCCACGCCATGTCCAAAGCGTGCACATATTGAGATCGACTTGCTCTTGTGTTAAATTATGACTAACTGATGTTTAGATAATATGTACCGATATGACGTCTAGTGCTTCTTTTCTGGATAAGCCACTGCTCAAAGTCAGCCGGCCAGTGGCCGCATGTTCAAGATGTCGGACGGCCAAAATTAAATGCGATGGGAAGCTGCCGGCCTGCTCCGCATGTGAGCGAGTAGGGAAGGCGAGTACTTGTTCCGGCGCAAGTGATGAGTTCGCTAGAGGGAAAGAGAGGAGTTACGTTGCTTCTTTGGAAGGCTACTGCGAAAGACTCGAAAGGAAAATCGCAGACCTCCGTCGCCATAAAGAGTCATTATCCGTTGATGGAGCCGGTTTCGTCCGGGAGAGCTCAATAACATCGATGTCGTCTGCAGGCACCGTTGGGCAGGCTCACCGAAAAGAAATATCTGATATCGACGACCTAGTTGGAGACTTTGGCTTTCTGTCTGTGGCTCGGGTTCCCTGTAAATGTATTTGCTGACAGCATGACTAGATCTGTGAACGCTACCTCCAGAGATTTCCATGGAATTCAATCTGATACTTCATTTGCAAATCTACTCCTGTCACTTTCTCTCGCCGAGCCTATCCCGAAATTACCTTCACAGCCACTGCCAGCACGCCATGAGATTACACCACTTTTGCAACATTACTTTGATAATTTGTTCACTCAAATGCCTTTCTTCAGTGAGACAAATTTCTGGACCTCCGTGGATACTGTTTATCAAGCTGGAGGTCGCTTTGCCAAGCCTATTGACCATTGGTTTCTTCGTTTGGTGCTAGCAATCGCTTCTGCATCAATATCTCATCAGAGCGGGGATAGTAGTCATCAGAGAGCTTTATCTTTGATTTCGGGAGCTTTACCGTTCGCCGAGGATGTTCTTCGCCCTGGGTCTACTGTGGGCATTCAGGCCATACTACTGCTTGCCCAGTATTCCCTCCTTGATCCTAAACATTTTCGCGTGTGGTACCTCGTAGGAATGGCCGCCAGAGCCCTGGTGGATTTAGGTTTACACCAGGATCCCCCTTCGGAGGTTCTGCCGGCCGATGAACATTTGGATATGCGCCGGCGTGTGTTCCACTGCGTTTACTGTATGGACAGGTTTGTTCTCCTCTGCCCTGAAAGATATCTTCAAATGGTTAACTTTTATGTGAAGGAGTGTGAGCACTGCTTTGGAGAGAACTTTCTCATTGTCGGATGACTCTATGAATGTCGCCCTGCCACCCACATCTGGGTCTATGATGACAGGAAAGAGTCATATCTTCTTACACAGCTCGAGGCCTGCGTGGAAAATAGTCGAAATTAGGGAGATCCTCTCCTCGGCTTACCAGACAAAGTATTTTAATATGGATGGCTTGCCTTTGGAGTCGACATGGGTACTGTGCTCAAGAGCTCGGGAATGGTTCGATAATGCCCCTAAAAATGTGCCCAACTATTTCCCAATACTCTACAGATCAGAGCTACTGTATACTACTATTATAATACTTTCACCCACGCAGGATTACTCCAGACTATGTGATTACGGAAAAGTGTTACTTTTCGATCGTTGCATACAGTACGCCGCCGAACTTCATCACATTCTGGAGACACAAAACTGGTTGCCTTTAATGACCTCTCTCGATATCCGACGAATATATCAGGTTGGCCAGCGACTTGTGGATATACTACAGCAAAATTTCGAACTCGTCCTGAGCCCGTCAGTGCCCGTGCTTCCCTCTGTATTCCATGACATTACAAAACCGCCTATGTTGGAGGCATGTAATACTGTCAACTGCCATGGTCGTGCTATTGAATGCTTAGGTCACATCCAGAAGCTACTACAATTTGGCGCGGTGAAGTGGGAACTCACCAACCTTCTCGAAGGTTTTCAACAGGGCTCAGCACCCGTTTGGAAACAGCTGATGGATACACCCGTTGCCTATCTCCCGGGACCTGGTGCCTACATGGCTGGCCCATGTACGATTCTACCTAGCGTGGGGGCTGTGTATTCTGACCTTCCTTTAGGGCATTATAATCCTAATGCCCGGTGAAGGACCGTCCACAAAATTTCCTTTTCCTATTCTTGCTCTTTGCTGGTTACTCAATATTGCTTCCTGGTTTTGGTGGCAAGGTCTCGCCATCATCATTTCCTCCCTTCGAGCTATCGTGTTGAACTCTTCGCCTATCGTGAAAGCCCTAAGTCCCTGACAATCCAGCTGTTTGAGCCCAGTTTTTAAGCCTTGATTGACATGTTGATCCTTATCCTCTTCTTTCATCCTTGTCCATTTTTACAAAGCAACTCAGTCACTGTATGGTGCGGAATGAGCGTGACGCAGCAGGTGAGATTCAGCAGATCCTCGTGTGTGAACTACGACATGCGTTTCAAGGGCTTCTGCAAGGAATCAAAGAACCAGCGGTTCAACTGTTGCGGTATGTGGTAATATTGAGAATCTGTGAAGCATATAGTCTTCTCCCGGTACTCCCTCACTTCCTGCGCCCCATCCACCCCTTTCTTTGCTTTAGCTATCCCTCTTGTATGTGTGTGTATATATATATATATATGTGTATGTGTGTGTGTGTGTGAGAGAGAGAGAGAGAGAGAGAGAGAGAGAGAGTGTGTGTGTGTGTGTGTGTGAGTGAGTGAGAGTATGGATGCTTTCGTATTCCCAATCAATCAATAAACCCTGTACCTACTCTTCTGTACAGGGCGCAGGTGCGTGGTCTCAAATAACCCTACCACAGGACCAAAATCAATGTACTCCACACCAAAGTCACGGATGCTGTGCATTGGAGTAATGGCTTAACATGATGCCGCTTTGGCTCATTGCGTACATTTCCAGCGCTTGCCTTCCTATTCTGGCATGTTTCCCCGCAGGGTACTTGCTCTGGATAGAGGAAACCCTCCATCGCAAAGAACCGAGGTCCATGGTGTAGTACGATATGCTTTTGGTAGCAGGCCTAGATTTTCCCCTTGTTCATTGCTATATACCATTTTTCCTGCAGTATATGCTACATATGAATAATACTTTCTTGGTAAGTGGAATGTAGAGCCTAGAATCATGGAGCAAGTGCTGTGATCATCTACTAGACTCAAGGGTATATTTGACCCCCCATTTGAGACATGAATCAATGTCCCACCTGCAGGATCAGGTTCTGGAACGTAAAAACAGGGCTGAAAGCTTGAGTGAGCGTTGCCCCCACTTGGGCCTAAGATAGATCACTCACTATTATTCGGGAATGCCGAGTGTGGAGAAAGGCATCGTGGTCTGTCCACTCCAATTGCCCAATAGACTGGTTCGATATCCCTAGTGTCTTCTTTTACGAAGCGTGGAAAAGCCTAAGCCTTCCTAGACGGGGTGCACCCTTTGCACCTAACAGACCAATTCTTTTACCTCCCCCATTTGACATAACGGGTTTCACTTTATGTGTTGACTTTTTGACTCACGAGAGCACTGTCCTGGTGCAAATCCAACTCTCTGCATGTTTTGTCTTTCTGTTCTTTTTTACTTCTTTTCCTTGCTTAGCTAACGAGATATCGCAAGGGGCTTATTACATGCCCGGCAGCCGTGTCGCTGCTTCTATTAGTGAAGCAATCTCCACACCATTACATTACGTGGTAATCATTCAGTACCAGAATATCCATGACAGATGGGCTACTAACCGAACAGTCACGCAATGCAATAACCGTAGCGAGCATCGGCATCGGCTTACGGTATCAGTCAAGTAGTTGCTTACCTCTTGGGGGCAGTGGTTGAGAGAGCAATGCCATCAGAAAAAGGATAAATCAAGCAGGAATGCTTTGACTGGGTTCACTTAGACTGTTACTGAAATGTGTCTTCTATCTTTACCTTCCCATGTCTTCTTCTATGCCTAACGGTCTGTACCGACACACTTAGAGCCGATGTAATAACATACACTACTCGGAATCTCATCACCGTAAGGCGAAAGCGTAAATGCAGAGGTAAACGCTGACAGTACAGGCCAGTCTAAGTGACGGGTGTGAGTGACAGCGTGCTTCTTGGTGTATTCACCCAAAGACTACCGAAAGACAACATGAACATGGAAGAAAGTTAACGGGAGAGATGGACAGATGCACCTTTTTCTACGTTATCCCAAAAATTGCCGGCAGCTCTACTGTAGTCGAACTCTGTGGGCTTATCTTTGGACAGGGTTGCTCAAGCGGCTATCTACATTATGAGGATTTCAATTTCTACTTGGTATTTGGTACATGTATATATCTGATTTCCCCCCTTCCTCCCCCCCAACAGTTGAGGCTTAAATATTGAACGTAGAGGGCGCTACGCCTGGGACCAGAAAGGGCAATGCCTCAAGGGTCCACATCTGGACCATCAACTCTACTGTGTATCCTGTGTAGTAGTAGCTCTGGGTGTGTATACTATGAAAATTAGCATACAGCTTAACCTTAAAAAGACCAACTAGGTAGCATTAATAGTTCCACCAAGGGTTCTCAGGCAACCCCAGGGAAATCCATGTTGAGCATGAATGGAAATCGAGCTGCAGGTGGTGACGTCATTGTGATGCGTTGCCGCCGTCCCGAGTGGAGAGAGTCCAAGGGACCGACAGAATACATAGATACTTCTACTCGTACATACTACTATGTAGTATACATCTTCGTACAGAATACTAACAAATACTCCGTACGTGCTTACCCTGATGAAAGTGTCGGCGATTAAAGGTTGACGTCGAGTTTTAGCTCGGGGGTCCAATGTCCATGATAGGGCGCCCGTTGACTCCATCGTTACCGCATCGTACATACTACTTAGTAGTACGAACCTCATGGCGCTGATCCACTTCTCGGCCGGTGGTGTTAAGGTTTGATGATCTTCTCGCGCTTTTCTTGATATTGCAGAGGGAGCTCCAGGAAACCCACTGCAGCTCTTCGTCATCACCAGATGACCTCATCCATCCATCGGTTTTCTTTAGCACTCAATAAGGGGGGGGAAGGAACCCGAGATGGCCTCAGGGACCAGGCATCGAAAGCTTTTCCAAGGATTGAACGGATTTTAGGTGGCTTTCTTAATGTAGCAAATCCGTACCTGTAGGTAAAATTGATCAAAATCGAATAAAATTCAATCAGTCCAGCAGCCACGACACCGTGACGTCAATTGTTACAATTCCGCCGGACGGCTGTCTTCTTGCTTGTGAAATTCCCCCTGCGACTTGCTTTCCTGCTTTCCTGCTTGATATATAATCCATTCCCACCTTCGTCTCCACTGTTGGTTGTAAAAATCTCCCACGGTGTTGCATTCCAGTCAAAACATCCAAACCCCTAACCTAATCCGTTTGCGTCCTTCATTCCCCGTGATACCCTCAGCGACGTGACGCCCTGTTTCTCCCTTGTAATCTATCCTTCTCTCGACTCTCCCTTGGCTGGCGTCTTGACTGTTTCGGTTTCAGTGGCACGTTTCAGACCTCCCAGCAGTCCCTCCATATCTAATCGTTAATCTTACGTTATTAATACCCCTCTCCATCTCGTGAGTACCGGGAGACAAGAAAGCCTACAATCATGTCTTCCCGGCTGGTCAATCGCCCTATCGATACGAAACAGAGGGACAAGGTGGGTTGGCGGCGCATTCTATTTCTATTCGGGGAAGAAAGTTCCATGCTAACCCAAATCACTCGTCTATAGGATATCAACCAGAAGCTGCAACTATATGGGATATACCAAGGTAAAACCCCTCATGTCGAGAAGAGATAGTCACATTCCGGCCATGTCACTGACCCTGTTTCACAGCGTTCAAGAATGGCAAACTTCCATCAGTGAGTCTTAAGACACCTCGATATAGCACGGCCCCCTCGGCATCAACCCGACGACTAACAAACGATCGTGCTGCAGAACAAGCAATGCGATGTTGCTCTAAACAGCGCACTCAAGTCTAAAGCTTTCTCATCACCATCAAAGGAGTTGTCCGAAGAAGGACAAGCCCTTATTGAAGACGTTCGCGACGTCATTGAGCACGCAAAGCGACTCATTCTTAGCAAGAATGACGGTCAATTGATTCAAGAGTTCATCTGGGAGGCCCAGAGCATCACTGGTGAACATGTCGGAGAGAAGCCAGATGTTCCTTTGAGTAGAGAATCGGCCCAGCAGGATGGTAGGGAGGCTCTGGAGGGCTTGAAGACCCTTGGAAACCTCCTGATCACCAATGGAGAGTTTAGGAAGCTCTGTACGTATTCTCTTGACCCATGGAACTGCTATGTTATTAACATGTGAAAGTGAACGATGCCTGGATCCTTGTCCGCGATATTGCTGGCGATGCTTCGCAGAAAGCCGCCAACCAGGTCCGGCCGTCAGAGGAACAGCTGGCACAGGTTGACCAGCCTGCAGAGGATAACACCTGGCATGAGAAACCTGACTATTCCAAGCACAAGGATCAGTTCACTTCTCGTTTCAGGAAGAACAGGGCTACTGTAAGTTTTAGCTTTTACGTATGCAGATTATTACGAGCAGTATTGACAGTTGAAAGGCCGAGCAACAAGCGAATGAAGTCGCCGACACCGCAGTCCGGGCTGCAGCTGGTGACCAGCGGCAGGACTCTGCTGTGGAAATTGATGGCCGTACTGGCGCCGCCGCAGGTGCTGAGATGACCAAGGAAAAGCTTTCCGAGAACATCCCTGAGGAGCAAAAGTCCCGTGCCCGTAATCTTGCCGGTAAGACGAAGGGCTACCTGTCGAAGAAGATGCCCAAGGAACGCCGCGAGCAAGCTATCTGGCGCATGAAGAAGATGATCATTGAGATCCAGGGCCGTGCCGATTGTGAGTTACCCAGATTGAATAACGAACATCAAGCTTGGTGACAAAATGACAAGCTAATGAGTCTCGTTTAGATCAACGGGCCATCGAAACATTGCTGTCTCTCGCGGAGAAATATGGCAGTACTACTAGGGATGTAACCCAACAGGGTGCTGGAACTGTCAAGGGTACCCGTGGCACTGACAAGATCAGCAATATGGAGAGGAACCTACGGGTATGCTCCTTTGAAGCGCAAGCACTCCGTCAGTTACTGATTTTCTGTCGCAGGTTCTGATCGAGCGGTTCGCCAACAGCACGTCCTTGGACGACCTCTTTGACTCGCTAGAGAATATCTATCGGGATGCAGACAGAGATCCTGAGCTCAAGGGATGGTTCAAGAACATGGACACATTCATCCGGTATGTCTTTGCCTGAGGATTATTTGTTAAGGCTTCACTAATAGAAACAGAAAATCCCTCCAGGAACAAGGCTATATTATGCAGGAGGACTGGGACCGCCATTATGATCAGCTGTCCGACCACGGCCGATATTTGTTACGCGAACGCTACAGGGCCCATACAGACCGCATTCTTGACGAAGTCAAGTTTATCGGTGATCAGTTTGCCCAGGATCCTCAGAACAAAGCCTTCGGAGAAGCGGTTGAGAAGCTGTTCACTGATCTCGGTCGGGACTCAAGTGGTAATGTCTCTTTAAAGCCACACCTACTTACGGACCTTCGAGATGTCATTTTGCCTGGCATCTTTGAGAATGTCCGTTACGTTCCTATCCCTCGAATTGAGGTGTCAGACCCCATGGCTGATGTGGTAAGTTTACCCCCGTCGAAGGAAGTCCTGGTTCGGCTTATAACCTCTTTAGGTCGTGGAAAACCTTGTCGTCGAGAGTGATAACTTGATGCCGAATGTTGTCGAGTTCGGCAGTGACAACTACCTCCGTTGGGGACGAAAGAAGATCAGCAGCAAGAGAGACAATAAGATTATGATCTCTGTTTCTGGAATTCAGGCCGACTTGCGAGGTAAGTCTGACTCGACTTATACAACAACTATAAGCTCATGCTAACTCTTAACTTTTCAGATGTCAGTTACTACATTAACAAGAAGCAGGGATTTCCTGCCCTCACAGATCAAGGAGTTATGGATATCTTCTTGGGCGGAGATGGCTTTGGCTTCAAAATCACAGCTTCCAATGCCCAAAAGGAAGACCGCCAAAACTTCGTGAAGTTGGACAAAGTGTCCGTGAAGATCGACTCCTTCAACATCAAATTGAAGAAGTCCAAGCACAAGGCTCTGTTCACGATCTTCAAGCCATTGCTTTTCCGCACCGTCCGCCCCGTCCTGCAAAAAGTCCTCGAACAGCAGATTCGTGATGCGTTCTCTAGGGGAGATGCTTTTGCCTATGAGATCCACAGCGAGGTCAAGCGCGCAAAAGAAGCCGCCATTGAGGATCCCGCAAACACACCCAACATCTACTCCCGCTACCTGGATGCCACGCGCGCTAAGATGGAAGAGAACAAGAAGAAGGCCCTGGCTGTCGCCCAGCGCGCCTCTCACACCAAGGTCCAGACGGCAACGACGCTTCACGATTCCCTTTTCCCCGAGATCATCCTTCCTGGTGGCATCTCCAGCAAGGCCACTGAATACAAGGAGATTGCGGAGAAGGGCGAACGTTGGGAATCACCTATCTTCACTATCGGCGATGCAGCTGAGTCCTCTAACATCCCAACCCCGGCTGATATCACCCGCAAGCCACACACCACCGCCCAAGGTCGTATAGCCGATGAGAACGTGACCAACGGCAGCGCAACAGCTAGCGGTGCTCACACTTCCAACGGTTCCACCGCCGTTGGGGCAACGAACGGCTCCGCTGCGGTTAGAGGAACAAATGGAGTTACCAACGGTGCCACCAACGGTGTCCACAAGGCAAACGGTTACGGTGCCCGCGGATTCTCCGACCAGGTCGACAAAGCCTTCACTTCAAATGGCGGCTACAAGGCCACCCAGGATGGTGTTACCGCTACCATCCCGGGAGCTGAACATGCTTTCAATCCCCAGACTGCTTAAGAGGTTAGCCTCGCATACGGTTGATCTATGACTTCCTTAAGGTGTATCCTATGCTGTCTATATGTTTTTGATATCCCAGTTTCAGTTCGTATTTGTGATTTTGGTCATGTTACCCCCTTGTGTTGAATTGTGGACTAGTGGGTATGGTGCTGGTAACTTATGATCATGGTTCTGATGTGCCATGTCATGTACTTTCTCTAATGTATTAATGCTCTATGGTTGTGTCTTGTCACAAGGTACTTAGTTAATCGAATCTTTTAATCTGCTCGTACAATATCTTATGCTAAATATCCTGTAGGCATGTAGCACTACCAATACAGCAGATAGCCTTAGTAGACCGTAGATAACAATAAACCTGGAGCGGTCGGTACTCAACAGATAAGAGAGGATACAATAATCCGAATAAAGAATAACTACGGATCTCCAAAAGACATAACTACCTAAATTTCATCAGTACGTCGCACGTCTATTTTAACATCTATTAAACCAACTTTTCCCAGTCCCCTTTTCACATTTGCTCGAAGTATTTTTCCCAACCGAGCTCGCGCATCTTAGTACCCTTGAAATCGAGGTTCTCGGTCTTGGCCTGCTCAGCATACGCCTCCACCTTGCGCTGGATGGCCGGGTCAAAGGAGCCCAGGATTCTGGCGGCCAGGAGAGCGGCGTTGATGCTGTTGTTGATTCCGACGGTGGCGACGGGGACACCTATAATTATGTATTAGTGAATTTTTTTTTTTCATAAGAAAGCATCAGTTGGAGATTATCATGGTTGGACATACCTCTGGGCATCTGCACGATGCTGTACAGACTGTCTACACCATCCAAGGAGCTGCCCTTGACCGGGACGCCGATCACGGGAAGAGCGGTGTGAGCGGCGGCCATACCGGGGAGATGTGCAGCGCCGCCAGCCGCAGCGATGATAACCTTGATACCGCGGGCAGCGGCACTCGCGGAGTACTCGGCCATGTACTCCGGGGTGCGGTGAGCGGAGGTGATGTCGACTGCGGGCTCGATGCCGAAGTAGTCTTTAAGAAGCTTGAGTCCCGGGACGAGGGTCTTAAGGTCGCTGTCCGAGCCCATGATGACGGCCACAGAGGGTGCAGGCTTCGAGGGGCCCGACTTCTGGGGCTTGGTCTTGATGTCGCTGCGCTGGGCGCGGATCTCGTCGACCACGTCGATCAAGGGCTGGATGTGCGTCTCAGCTTCGTGCATGGTTGGCGCAGTGACGGTGATGTGGCCCATCTTGCGGCCTGGTTTGGCGGCGCCCTTGCTGTAGAGGTGGATGCTGGCGTTAGGGATGGAGAGAGCATGCTCTGCGGCCTTCAGATGTGTGTCGGGGGCGGCACCGCCGATGATGTTGAGCATGATGCAGGGTTGACGGATCTCCAGGCTCTTGGGAGGGATGGGGAGATCGAGAATGGCGCGGATATGGGTATCAAATTGAGACAGGGGGCAACCTTCAATGGTGTAGTGGCCGGAGTTATGGATACGACTAGCAATTTCGCACAGGATCAGACTGTCGTCTTCGAGGAGGAACATTTCGACACCGAAGACACCCTTTCCTTCGAAGGCTGCGACGGCCTTACGGGCTAACTCCTGGGCTTTCTGGTTGATGGCGTCGGATACGTTGCGCGCAGGAGCGTAGACAAGCTTGCATATCGAGTCTTCTTGGACGGTCTCGACGGTGGGGTATGACAGGACATCGTCCTTGGTCTTCACGACCATGACGGCCAATTCCTTTTGCATGCTTAGCAATCGTCTCCTCTTGGACAATATGGGTCGGGTACTAACCATCTTGAAGTAGGCCCACTTCTCTGCGTACAATGGACGGTCCTTAAGCGCTTCAAGGGCCTCGGGGATATCCTCCTTGGAGTTAACACGATAGTTTCCTAGGCACAATCGTACATATTAGCCGTGAAATAGTGTATATGGTCATCGTCAAGGATGACTCACCACGTCCGTCGTACGCCATAGTCTTCGACTTCAACATCATAGGGTATCCAAGCTGTTCGCCAACCTTGGCCAATTCTTCGGGGGTGTTCTCGGCCAGCTCACGGTGCTCCGCCATGGGAATACCATATTTCCGCAGATGCTCCTTCTGGTTGAACTTGTTCTGAATCGTCCGAATCGCTTGCCAACTGGGTTCGATCTTGACCTGAGAGGCGATCTCCTCCAGGGCGTAGGTGTCGACATGCTCAATCTCCGCCGTCACAACGTCGCAGGTCTTGGCCAGTTCCCGAACGGCCTCGCGTTCCTTGAATGAGCCGGTAACGTGGCCATCGTGGCTGCTAATCTGCTTGGCCGGGGAGTTCTCCGCATCGAGTACGTTGCATTGAATGTTCAGTCGGTTGGCGGACTCGACCAGCATGCGGCCCAATTGGCCTCCGCCGAGGATTCCTACCTTAGGAGAGTTCCACATACTGGGTTAAGGTATAGAAAGAAGTTGATTCGGGTGCACAATGCAAGTGGAGAGACGCAAGTCCACACAATCTGGAGAAAGTGAATCAGGAGCCCCTCTTCTCCGCCTCTAAAAAATTGGCCCGATAACCGTCACGTGAGGCTATTGATAAGCGTCTGCACGGGCCAATAAGGCACGGTCGCTACCCGCCTCCCCGCCCGCGCGCCTACGAAAGCTCCGGCATTATCGTTTCGCATCGTATCGCGTCTGATTTCAACTTCACCTCCTTGACCCTGGGTTTTCGCATTCGGGAGGATGTCTCTAGGTATGTCGTATCTGTGTAGCTGTGATTTAGCTCCCTAACCATTGGGTTTCTGAATGCGATGCACATATCTTCAACCCATCCCACTTCGTTCACACCGCCACGTCTTCCTTCCAGATGCATCTGTTGGAGCTATGTTAATAGCTAACTGAGATTGTCCTGATAGACGAAGAAACCCTGGAGACGGTCGCCAATGGCGGCTCGATAGACTTGTATGCTAGACATTGCCACCCCACCCTTGACTAACCACTGACGTCCTATTCCAGTGAGAAATGGCCTAGCATGGTAGAACCGTTGCTCGAACGATTGGAATATGTGCGCGTCTCCCTCCATCTTGTTCTCGACCTCTTAATTCTAACTGGAACACCGGGTAGATCGTTTACAATGTCTTCCCCATGCCCCAAGTGTCGCCAGAATCCACCGCACCTATCTCCCAGCCACAGCCAACCTCCAGCCTCTCCACCTCCTTCCTGCAAGAGCCCAATTCAATACCCACAAGCAGCAATAAAGAGAATGCCACCCCAGCAGACTCCCAGACATCCACACAGCCCACAGAGCCCTCGGGCGAGCGCATTCTCGACACACAGCCTCAGTCTTCTGCCAGTCCAACTCTGCCCACTCCCCTCCATTTACTGCTAGACTCCGCCAAATCAACATTGAGGTCGCTGTTCAGCACCAAGCCACCGCATACGATCCAAAGGCTCGCAGAGCTTATCATCCGTCCTAACAAGCACTACAAGACCCTTCCCGCTTACTTGCGAGCGGTCGACCGCGTCGTGTCGGTCACTAGCAGCGCGGATATCTTCCCGCTTAAGACCCACGCAAGCGGGGACCAGTCGAATGGTATTCTGAATGGTGCGGAGAGTGGACTGATGTTTTCGGATCATGCCCTCGGTAGCGATGAGTCCTTGGGCGGTGCTCTTCTCACCCCCATTCCTTGGTTGGGTAATGTTGCTTCTCCGGATGCTGAGGATGAAGGTGGAGCTTCTCTTCCCGAAGGTACCTTCTCCCATATAGGCTCTTAATCTATAGACTGAGTATCTGCTGACATGTCGATAGATCATGACGCTATGTCTGAAGCAGTACCACAGCAGCACCCCCTTCAGCAAGAAACCGACGGCGCCGCAGAGCCTGTACTTACCCATCCGACAACATCGGTTATAGAGAACGAGGCGATGGAAGACACTGGACCCCAACAGACGGACCCCTCAGAGGATATTCCCCATGCTCGGGGTCCCCGGATACTAGGAGTAGAGGACATGGGCTTGCAAGACGGCAAGGGAGTCGAGATGACGCTCGAGAACGAAGAAGCCAACAGCAACTCCGCCGAGGAAAACGGCCAGCAGGGCAGTGATGCTAACCAGACTTCGACCAAAGAAAACGCAGATGGAGACGGAGACATCACGCTAGACGACGCCAAAAACGCAAATGCAGAGGTCGGCGCCTCCACGAAGGGAGATGAGCAACCTAAACCCTAGTTCGAAAATTGGAATTGGTATGACTTAGTTGAACAGTTTCTGCACAGGAACAAGCTACACACTTTTCGTTATTTGACTGAGCTTGCGTTGTTTCATGATTGACGATCTGAAATATGATTCGAGCGTGATGCAGGTCTTTTGTCTCCTTTTCAACCTTGTTAATGATGTGATGTGCGCCATGTACGCTGGTATATTAAGATTGATGATATTGTGTAGCTGGTAGATAGAAATTCAGAGAAATACGTGAACATATAACCCATTGCTAGGGTGTGCTGTAAGCATTGCCGGCAGAAGCGCTCTACACACTAACGGGGCACCAGAAGCTACCTCGCACTACGATCATTGATCCGAGTAACCCAAGTGTAGATAGGTATCATTGACCAAAACGCTATAAACATAACCAAGAGGTATCGTATCAATCCAAACAATGAACATACAGTATAGCCAACAAACCGAACCAAACAAAATCAGGCAATTCTCCAGACGGATCGTCAGATAGCCCCAAAGAAAAGGCATGCTTCTAATCATGCTAAATGTAGTGTATAAACTTCATAATCAATAATGCAAAAAAAAAAAAAAAAAAAACCTACAGATGTAATTACGCTTAAACGGCAGGTTCGACGGTCTGCAGCGGGACGTAGCCTTCGTCTGAGTCCAAATGACCGGATGGTTTACCAGTAAAGAAGGACCGAATCCTTGTGCCTTTGATCCATCGCAACGGTCCGCCACGACCACGGGATCCACTGACGGAGAGGGCTGCTTCCCACCAGCTTTTGCGGGAGCCACGGAAGCTGAGGCTGCCCATTTCTACCTGTTTCTCGAGCTTCTCGGCATCCATCCAACGTGGTCGGCGCCAGAATTTGAGGAGGAGGCTGCTCACCACGACCGAGATGCTTGATGCTGCCATTGCTGCGCCGGCTGCCATGGGGGGTAGCATGTATCCACCGAAGGGGAGGAATAAGCCCATGGCGAAAGGCAGACCAATGACGTTGTACATGCAAGCCCATACGAGGTTTAACCGAATGCGGTTGAAGACTGCTCGAGAGAGTGACAGACTCGCGGGCACGGACAGTAGATCGTCGGGTCGCATCAGAACAATGTCGGCCGCCTCCATGGCGACGTCTGTACCAGAAGCAAGCGCGATACCGATAGAAGCAGTGGCCAAGGCTGGGGAGTCGTTGATTCCATCTCCGACCATGGCAACTCGTTCACCTGATGCTTCTAGTGAGGAGATTATAGACTGCTTGTCGGAGGGAGAGACAGATGCGTGGACAGTTTCGGGCGAGATGCCAACGGCGTTCGCGATGGATATAGCGGTAGCATGTGTATCGCCTGTGATGAGTGATGTGGAGATACCCATACGATGCAAAGCTGCAACCGCTGCTACTGCGGTTACCTTGACAGTGTCCCGGAGCAAGAGCGTTCCTGTGTACTGGTTATCAATTGCCACATGGATTCGCGTAATCCCAGCAGGAACCTTTGATGTTGTCGTATCAGAATCCGTGGTCTCGGCAGATTCAGGCACTGAGATGTCTCTGGACCTCAAAAACGTGGCATTTCCAATTAGGACGCGGTACCGGACGCGCTCCGCACTAAATGCGGGCTCGACCAAGGCAGATATACCTTTTCCAACACAAGCGTCAAAATCACCTAAGCTTCCCGGCAGCCCACCGTCATCAGAATGACCGGACTCTGTCTTAGCTGCAAAGAAGATTGCTTTGCCAATAGGATGTTCGCTGTTCATCTCTGCGAGGCCGACAATCAGCCACCAGAGTTTACGACGCCATTCATTCGAAGTCCAGTGGCGTTCAATCTTGGCCTCAGCCACGCTCATTTTCCCAGTAGTCAAGGTTCCGGTCTTGTCGAAAACCACATGAGTAATCTTTGTGGCGGCTTCAAGAATAGCACCACCTTTGACGAGAATTCCTTGTTGGGCACCAACACCAGTGCCAACCATAACTGCCGTCGGAGTGCTAAGACCCAGGGCGCAGGGACACGCGAAGACAATGACCGATATGCACAGTTTCAGGCAGACCATGAGCTTACCGCCATTATCATCCGCTAGGAAAATCTTAGGCGGGTGCGGTAACAAATGGCTCATTACCATCCAACCAAAGAAAGTGATCAATCCAAGGCTAATAATCGCTGGGACGAAATATCCTGCAACGATATCAGCCATGCGTTGAATAGGTGCCCGGCTTGTTTGCGCGTCCTGGACAAGCTTGACGATTTGACTTAATTGTGTATCTTTGCCCGCCCGTGTTACCTTGAAGTCAATAGAACTCGTGCCGTTCACTGTCCCAGCGATCACGGCGCTACCCTTGGCCTTGTGAATTGGCAGAGCTTCACCAGTAATCATGCTTTCATCAACATAGCTTTCACCTCGAATAACGATGCCGTCTGCAGAAACTTTATCTCCAGGGCGAAGAACGACAATGTCGCCGACCTCAATCAGTTCAGTTGGGATAACTTGGTGTCCTGGTCCAGGCCTTTCATTATCAGATGTTGACCTCTGCTCGCCGTTATCGGTTCTAAAGGATTCCCATTCTTCTGCCATCTTCTCTGCCGCAATTGGGTCATCGTAGATAGTTGTCATTGATGGGGCCAGCGACATAAGCCGAGAGAGCGCGGCGGAGGTTTGTCCCTTAGCCCTGTTCTCCAGCCAGCGACCGAGTGTTATGAACGTTATAAGCATCGTGCTCGTATCAAATACTGTGCTGGGTCGCTTATGAGGCGCGATAATCAAGGCCATCACCATTGTAAAGACGCTGTAGAAAAACGCGGCAGATGTACCCATCACGATGAGCACATCCATGGTCGGCGAGCGATGTTTTAGAGACTTATAACTGGAGATGTAAAACCGCTTCCCGACACCAAACTGCACTGGAATGGTGAGAAGCAGGCAAGCAACATCTCCAAGGTAGAGGCCAGGCATTAGCTGTACATTGCCAAAGTCGAGAGGGCGAAGGTACATAGGCAGTAACATATTAATGACAAACACAGGAACGGCAAATGAGACAGAGAACAAGAAGGAGCGCTTCCACTCCTGGACCTCCTTTGTCTTGGACAGGGATTCCAATTGCGCGTTGGTGTCATCCGTATCCGCGAGTAGGGCGTTGTATCCGGCGGCTTCAATCGCCCCCACAATTGAGCGAACCCCGATTACCGAACTGTCATAGGATACCGTTATCCGCGAAGTAGCGATGTCCACCGATGCTGAGGATATACCTGGCTTCTGAAGAAGGGACTCCTCTAGCGCACCCGCCGAGGGTGCGTCTCGCAAGCCATGAAGGCTCAGCATGACTCGGCCGACGGCATTCGAGACAGGAGCTTGCGGCTCTGAAGACAGAATGGTCGCTTCAAAACCAGCATCGTCAATCATGTTTACAATGCTCTTCGACGGTAAAGCCACGGGATCATGAGTGATGATAGCGCGCTCAGCGAGCAAGCTTATATTGAATTGGACCAACCCATCCACGCCATTGAAAATGTTTTCTATACTTGACGTGCATGCGCCGCATGTCATACCGTCTATAGAAACAGTAGTTACCATCAGTCGCGACGTAGTTTCAGTGGTCTCCTGGGAAGATCCGCTCTGAGGCGTAGTGGTGTCCAGCACCTTAGCGCCAAAGCCACGGTCTTCAATGATTTCCGCAAGCTGATCGGGTGTAACAGTAGATGCATGGTGTTCTACAACCGCTCGCTCCGAAAGCAATGAAACATTGACTGATCTCACGCCAGCTACCTCCTTCAATCCCCCTTCGACCGCTGATGTGCAGGCACCGCATGTCATCCCTTCAATCGCCAACGTGGTGGTTGAGGCCATTGATTTTTTCTCCTCGACTGTGGCTGTACCACCCGATGGGCCCGCTAGACTATCTGTAGAGATAACCGTCGCATCAAAGCCGCTATCCTCGATTATTTCGGCGACTTTGTCCGGCGATAGTACTTTTGGATCGTGGTGTACCACAGCCCGGCCCATCATCAAGCTCACCGACACCTCACCAATACCATCGACGCCTTTAAAAGCGCCCTCTACTGCGGACGTGCACGCGCCGCACGTCATTCCCTCCACATTTACAGTGGTGGTTGCCATGTGCGCTGGCGATCGGGCGGCGGAAGAGCCATCAGCCTCGGCGCCTAACATCGTGGCTTGTCGGGGATCAAAAAAAAAACCAGGCAAGGGAAGCCAGGTTCAGGCGTGTCAGTGCATAGGAGCAGCTTGCCGGCCCTTTCAGTTGAAATAAGAACGCAGCGATGTTAGCGCTTAAGAACAAAAGACGTCAACTAGTGGTTCGATAGTAGGAGAGTCGAGACGGATGTGGTCGGAAGTACGGGTGGATCGATCATTCAATTTAATCCTCGCCGAACTGGATTTAATCTTCGCCGAACTCCAATGGGGACGAAATCAGTGAGCCGAGGGGGGTTCCGTCTGGTTTTCAATGATTTGCATATGCACGCAAAAGAAAGAGGAAATTGCTCTATTATAAATCGATGCCAAGTAATAGCTATTGTCTAAGGAGGTGGGGGGGGGAATGCAAAGTATATCGCAAGCTGAGGTCGAATGTAGCCACCGGTACACGTATTTTACCAACAAGTAGATTAGATCGGATCCGAGATAGATTGCCTTTCAGCCATCAGGTCCCTTTCCCTCAAAGTCTCCCTCTGCTTTGTCCAAGGGGTTCTTCCTGGAAAGAACGGACAAGGACGACAAAGCTCATTCTTTGAATGTTTGCGGCGAAATCTCCTTCCCTACATTCCAGCCTGTGAAGGGGGTTGGGATTACTAGTACTTTAGTCAAGGATTGATGTGCATTCGCAACTTGTCCACAGTGGACGGTCCAGTGGATCATGGAAATCGACTGGATTCGCAGCCTTACCGTACCGTACGGGTAGAACACGTACTTTTCCTCGTCAGCAGCGTCCATGGGTTGGGTTCCGGAAATAGACCACAATAGGTAACCCAGAAATGAGCTCAGGGCCAACAAAATGGAATCGGTTGGTAAAGAAACTAGCGAAAGAAAGAAAGACACTTTCATCTGTCAAAATAATCATCGTTGTTAGTTGAAACAGAAAATCTCCACGTCAAAAGAAAGGGCCCTGACCGTGAAACAGTTCAGAGCCTCTACTGTTTCATTTTAAGCGCTAATACCTGATATCCTCCATGCTGTTCCTTTCCGAAGTATATTAAGGGTGACAATTGCTCCTGAGATTCTGACAAAGAATGTTCTCAAAGATTTTATGGGATTCATCTTTTCAACTCTATGCGATGCAGGCCCCTTGATGACTATTCTGTCGTCTCCTTGCATCCATTTGGAGGACCATGCGCTCTTCCTGGCATATTGGGCGCCATGAGGTTTCCAAAGACGGGTGCTCGGTATAATAACTGCTAAGAATCGGATAAAAGTTCCCTACTGGTGGAAAACTCCTCTAATTAATCCAACGGTTTAAATCTGTTATATTTGTATTCAAAGACATACCGGAGGGAAAAAAACAAAAAAAAAAAAAAAAAAAAAAGGAACACTGGACAATGATAAGAGTAAACTTCCCGATATAGCCTAGTTATCATATGTGGGGATCAATGTCATTGTTTGCATCCCAAACAAACACTCCATTCGGGACATCAGTTGGATATCATCACCATTGCTTTCAGCAACACCTTCCATTCACCCCGACGGACTGCATAGTACCTAAGTGGCAATAGAAGTGATTTGCATGGATTAGGGAAGACTCTCTGTTAAGGAAAAATTGCCGGACAATACCGAGATCTAGCATATCGCTTGTTACCGACGCTCGCCAAACAATCACACCAGCCCCAATGGATCAGACACACTCCCGGGCCATGGAGGCCCTCCAACCCTTCGTCCACCTGGCCAACTCGAATAGCGCTACATCGCCCAAATTTGTCGCCAATCTGATCACAAATGCCACTTCAAGTCCGAACGCTTATGTATTCGCAGAGCTGCTAGAGACGCCCACAGTCCAAGCCCTCCGGTCAAAGGACACCCCCGTGGAGTATCAAGGATACCTTACACTTCTGGAGATTTTTGCCTGGGGTACATGGCAGGATTATCAAAGTATGCCCCCACTGAGATCGACCCTAGTCTCTTGGAGTTTAGGAATACCTGAGCATTAATGATTTGATTAACACATTTCGAAAACAGCAACGCCGAATCTCCCTCCGCTTAACAATGAACAAACCCTAAAGCTCCGCCTTCTATCTCTTCTCAGCCTATCTGCAACCATCAAGCCGCTTACATATCAGACCCTCATGGATGCACTCTCAATAGCAGCTCCCTCCGAGCTCGAATCACTCGTCACAACCGCCATCTACTCCTCTCTTATCACCGCCCGTCTCTCCCCGGCGACGAGCCCCCCGACCATCAATGTGACCTCTGTCGCACCCTTACGGGACGTGAAACCTCAATCACTGACAACGATGATCTCAATCCTCACACAGTGGGAGACCCGCTGCGGCGACGTCATCAGCGACATCGAGGCCGAAATCGCCAAGATCAAGAGTGACTCGGCAAAACGGCGCGCGAAGGAGCAGGCTCGGTCGGTGTTGATTGAGCAGACGTTGTCAAACTGGGGCTCAGATGGGGGTGAGTCAAATTCCCGGTTTCCAGGATCCAAAAAGCAAGGTTGGCACGGAGGTGTAAAGGGTGGTTCCTCAGGGTTCGTTGGCAATAAGCGCGAGTTCAGCGGGGATGACTTTGATGATGGATACTGGGACAACGGTGCTGATGGAGCCTATGATTCACAATTTTCTACCTCAAAGATGGATATTGACCAGGGCGCAGGATCGTCCGTTCTGGGATCAGCGGGTGCTGGAGCTAGACATGCGAAGCGTGTTTTGGGGAGGAAAACCTAATGTGATGATGAACCCAAGTGATTGCCATCTCTTTCTCAGATTACGAAACACTCTAGATCTTTTTGACTGCTAGGTGGTTGAAGCAAGCACTACGTACGAACGACATGTCAACGGCCTTCTCGGATCCTGAACCTTTTTTTTCTTTCCCGTCTTGCTTGTAGAGGTTGGGCGTCAGAATATATTACTCCAATTATTTATGTCACACTGTATAGCCTAACTATCATGCACTTAACACTAAACCAAAAGGCTCGCTGAAGGTCGTTTAACGGACAATTTTAGCAGAAAAGGGGTATTCTCAGAATGTAAATGGGCAAAGAAATAAAGGGAAAAAAAAAAAGGTGGAGTGCGGGAAAAGGAAGCCGATATTGACAGAGCAAAGGCATACGGACCACGACCCAAAACTCAGCGCATTCAGATCCATAAAATTAGGATACCATGTCAGCCGATCATAAGGGTTCGAGTTCATGAGTCCGTTGCTATGACGGGGGATAATATATGCATTTCTTTCGCATGTTTGACCGCCCTGTTCAGTGCAAGAAGTCGCAATTTCCAGAAGAGCTGGGTGGTCGGAGCCAAAGCCACATCAGATCTTGTATGCCAGGCTTCGTAGTCACATGATTAGATCTGCCGGCTGTGGTCAGCCGGATTACAACGTTCACATTAACCTTCCAGTAGAGGCACCAGAGTGAGACCTAGAGACTTGGTCCAGAATTTGGCATATGTGACGCTAGTGAGCTTAGAGCATGGTACCAGGAACAAAAATGAACAGAACACTGAGCGCGGTGGCGACGAATGCAGCGATTAGTATGGTTGCCGTGGCGCGTTTGTTCAACAGCTTTCGCACATAAGGTTCACGGATCGGCGACCAGTTCATAAACGTGTATTCGCTGTATCCGAGAAATGCCATGACGGGGTCGATCTTGTACTGATATGAGACAATAAAATAGGATGCGATGATAAAAGGAAGTATCAGCTGCATGACTGTTAGTGTCGAAGCGCAGCGAAACCGGGCAACCCACTACTACATACCCAACAACGGATGTGCCTTGGCTTGTCGCGGAGGACAACGTAGAAGGCACCCCAAAATCCGCCACCAAAGCTTATTAGCGCAAAGGCAAGACGGGCAACGGTACTCAGAGGGACGAGGTTACCCAGGGCCTTCGCCTGCAAAAACCCTGGGAATGCATCGCGCTCCATGGCCTGAAAAACATAGTCTTTCGCGGGATCGAACACTTCTGGGTCATCTCGGCCATCATCCTCAACCAAATTGATAATTGTAGATACCATATCCTCCGGCAGTACAATTTCTCTTTCTGCACCCGGAAGCAGGTATGTGTACAGAATCTTCTCTGCACTTGCACGAATGTCGGCCCGTGCCACAGTATGGCCGGGCGACGTAGAATCGTTTCGCGTTCCAAAGCTTGGGCGAGGTGGCTGTTCATTAGATGGTGTGCGAGCGGCGTTCTGTGAGGCAAGGCTGCCTTGAGGCGAGTGCCCTGGGTTGTGACCATCAGAGCGCAGGAATGCCGATAGTCTTTGATCGGCGTCCTGATCATCCAACTCATGATTGCCGTGGCGCAAACCAGAGGGTCCAGCTTCCACCAGCGGTATATCGCCGAACGTCTCGAGGTTCCCTAAGGCATCAGAGGAGCCCTTGCTATCCGCTTTCTCCAAGTCGGGAGTGGCTACTAGAACGGATCGGCGTAACTCTCGAACATAATGACGGCACAAAGACATATGCTGCGAAACATCGAGCCTAGGATTAGGGTGGTTAGAAGCTTCTCGGGCGACGCAATGATATGCCAAGGTGTGCATGTATCGTACCAGAAGTCCAGATAATCGACCGAGCGCTGCTGGTCCCGCATGTAAATGTAAAACGAAAAAAGATCGACAGGAGCTAGTGTACGACGGCTAAGGACTTCGAAGAGAGTCGGGAGCCGATTCCGCTGCTCCAAGTCTGTAAGCGAAGGCGACGCCATCTTTGAGAATGATAGTGGTGTCGAAGAGCGAGATCGGTCTAAGAAAAGGGGAGAGAACGTCGCGGTCGGCTTGTGCGAGGGATTGGCCGTAAATAGACCTGAGGGGTTCAATTATGATTTCAATGACAGTAAATAGAGAAATTAGAGGGCGAGTAAAGTAACGAATGACGAGGGAAATGATTTGAGTGCGAAAAATGGGCAAAATCCGTCATGAATAATCTAGAATTTTGGAGCCTGTCCGTCACAGAAACCCCTGGCGAGGGGAGTTAGATGAGGGTAAACAAACAGCCACCGGATCGCAGCTGAAGCCCAAAAATCAGGCACAATCCATTCAGTAGCCCAGCAAGGAGCGCAAGCTGCAGAATCCACAGTGAAGAATTAGAAATAGCAATAGAAGCATACCAGCCTTCGAGTAAAGCCTCTAAGAGACTTGTGATGGTTGGTTTCTTTCTGCACGGCTGGCAGCCCGCTAAGCCCAAACTAACGGCCCGCCTTAACGTTGATCCGAAATTAAAATTGGCTTGGACCCACGGCCCGATGATCACCTCCACGTTCTCGACAGCTTTCGGCAAGGGATGCCATCATCCATGGATTCTCATCCAAACCAAGCATCGTCAACGGGTCTGTCACATTTCCCTGCCAAAGAAATAAGCATTTGAACGGATCGGCAATAAAAATGTGACTATATCGAATGTCGCCTAGACTGTGCAAGGAAGGAAGAAGGAAATGGTTATAAATATATATGGGGAAAAAAAAGAAAAAAAGAAAAAAAGGACGAGCTATACAATGCCAAGGAATAGGACTATTGCAAGACTCCCATCGAGTTTATCACCTAAAAATACATATTAAAAAGGAAACCGAAATGCTCCATGCATCAATTGGGTATTTGCTCATGACACCGTCTTTAAAAATGTAAACGCCAGCAGCCGAAACTCCTACCTCTCCAAGCTCATGCAATCATTCAATCAATTAGTGGCCATCCGCCAAGTGCTATAAGACAACGATTAGCAACGCAGGGTTATCACCAAGCCAGGGATACACTGGTATACTTACCGACCACTCGGGGATATTTCGAATCTGTTGCCACATGAATTTCTCCAATTTATTCGCACTCTTTGCATAAGGGGTGTTCTCGTTGTTGTATCTTCGGCAATTGTCAAAGATCAACATAGCATCTTTGATGAAATCTTGTGGTGTCGGATACATGTCCTTCTCGTGTTTTTCTTCCATGGTCGACAGATCCATTGGCTCCTTGATCACTTCATAGTAATCTGGAACCTCGTCGCGATTGACCGGCTGCGTAAATGGCCAGGCTGCACTATGGTTTTGCATATCGTTCAGCAGATGTAGCAGTTGGTTGTAATTCGGTCCATGGCGTGGCTGACGCGCCAATTCATCCATGTCGGGTGACCATCCAGATTGCTTGATTGCCGGGATACTTAATGGATCGATTTTACACGCTCCATTTTTCCATTCCTTGGGTGGGGCGTGTATAATATGTGATCGGCTGAAGGCACGGATCTTTGCGTGTACTGCTTCTTTTTGCTTTAAAAGCATACGACCAATCTCAAGGTACCGTATCTTTGGAAGCATCGTACATTGCATAATGGTGCCTCCTTCATAATCCTTAATGTAACCCATCCAGATAGACTTATCCAGTGTAATTTCCTTGGTGAACCCTTGCTTCTTAAAATACCCAATAGCGTAGTTATCCGCATATGTCAGAAAATGCATGATAGGCGACGTTGCTTTCACATAATCCTGTACAGCGCTTAGCATTCCCTGTGCACCGCAATGAGTTGAGACCAGTTACCTTCAAGTGAGACATCAAATGCGCACCGTAACCCTTAACCTGTTGATCAGAAGATATGGCACAAAAAACAATTTCCGCAAATCTGCGACTGTTGAAAGGCCTGTATGTGATTCCTCTGCGCATCATTAGCAAGAGCGTGTGCCAGGCCTCCGAAAGATCATGTGCACATACCCTACTACTTCCAACGGATGTTTGACAATAGCGATAGATAAATGCGATCTATCGTAGACTAACCGAGCAATGTAGTCTTTGGGCATCTTCGGGAGCTGCTTCTGAAAGATGCACTTCAGTCCAGTGAGGACGACAAAGCTGTCGCGCGAACCATCGTTATTAACAACACGGAATTCGATCTCCCCTCGACGTTCTTCCAGTACGGCTGGCTATCAAAGGTCCATGATAAGCATTGTCCACGCAAGTGATCATAAAAGACGGCCTACCTTCTCCGGGAAAGGAACGATCCTCAATGGTGGCTTTCCCAGTGGTCCACCTTCAGACTTTAGATTACCGTCAGCACACTCCACCGATACTATTCCTGTATCGAAAAAAACAGACCTTTGGTTCCCTCTCCGGGGAATCGGTGCGCGCTTTCTTACTCTGTTGCTGTGAGTCTGGGGAAAGGGCCTCCTCCGAAGCTTTCCGTTTGTTGTCTAGACCTTCGTTCAGTAAATAAACGCATCAAGGATCTCGAGCGACCGCATTTCAATATTATCCACTCACTTTCCGATGCCATTCTCGTCAGATGTACCAGTAATGCGGCTAGGACGCTTGCTTGTCAGCTCCTCAGTCCCAAGCGGCGCGATCTCCACGTTTGGCCGATATGGGGGGTCGGTATCGGGAATACAATGGTCCGGTACCATTATGCCAGATAACTATCTACCTGTTCGAAGGGAGCTTCAAGAAGCTTCAGTAGTCTCCAATTCATTCGTTTCAAGCTTTATTTGCTCTAGTCACTATCTACTGGGCTTCGTTAACATTAGTCTATCCCCATGTCGTTGAACGAAGTTTGGGAGGCTGCCTCCGCGAGCCCTTACACTCCACTGATTTCCAAAGATAGCCAATTCTCCGTCGGCTTCACCCTCTTGCTTTCCGGTAAGACAGTTTGCGCTACATGGCCGTTAATCGATCACACTGACGCATCTATCAGCACTGATATTGACTGGTCTTTTCGGACTGAGTTTGTGTCCCTATTTTAACATATCCTCGTCCATATCTAATGTTTAGACAGACCGTTCTTTCTTGAGTATCGCTTCATTTGGCGTTCCAGCGTCATTGGCATTCGGGTAAGAAGAGCGCCTTGCGCAAAGGGACCGACAATGGCTAATACCACCATCCAGCTTCGGGGCCGTATACATGATCTGCGCTGTTGGGGTCTACGTTTAGGAAGACTTCCAGATCTTTTCAATGTACCATATACCCAGTTGAAAGAGAAGCAGAAGGATTATACCATTAGAAACGTCGAAGCTCTTCCTCCCTGCAGACTCTCTCTAAATCTAATTTTTCCGAGTTCTTTGCTTTCGGTCTTTTCTGCTATCTCGTACATCCAGCATGGCCAACGAGGAGCCCATCTTCTCCGCTGTTTCCAGCAATGCTCACCATCTCTATACTTTGCTACAGTGCATTGGCTTTGCACCGAAAGCTACCGTGCTTATTACCCCAGATGGGATTCGCTTTTCTGTGGAGGAAAGCCGAGTAATACAGGGACTCGCGTTCCTCGACAAAGCTCTTTTCACCACCTACACCTTCAACCCACCAGCCGCGCCGAACAACACGTCTATGGATTCGGGAGACGAGGATGATTCTTCAGACGCTACTTGCAATCCATGCTTCGTTGTGTCGCTTTCTGCCCTCCTTGAGACACTGAAGATTTTTGGTGTAAATGATCCATCCGCCACTGGGGCCAACAAAGCAGTTAGTGTCCAACCGTCGAACCCCTCATCATCGAACGCCTTCACCACGCCTGCATTGCTTTTTGATCGTTCATGTACCTTGCAGTATTTCCAGAACGGCTCCCCTTTGAGCATCACTTTATCAGAGACTGGGATCAAGACCACTTGTGAATTGACAACCTACGAACCCGACGGCGGCGAAGTCGATATCCCTCTTCAACGTGATGCCATCACAATGAAAGTTATCATGCGCTCTGCATGGCTACACAATGCTATTGTGGAGTTAGGTGCCACTAATCCCAATGTGTTAAAGATATCCGCCTCGGCAGATCAGGAACCTTTCTTTGCTTTGTCTGGTTCTGGTGGCCCGTTCAGCGAGTCCTCTGTAGAATTCTCAATAGAGGAGCAAAGCCCGAACAACGGGGCGTCGTCCCAGTCTCGCAAGGTGTTAACAGATGATGGCACGTCCAGATCTCGGGCTAAGAGGACCAAGCTTGCACCCACTGTCACCGAGACCTTCCTTGTCAGCCCACCGTCTTCAATGGGTTCTCGCATCAAGCAAAATTACCGATTTTCTCTCATACAGAAGGCATCTCGTGCTATGGCTGTGGCTAACAAAGTAAGCATTCGAGGTGACCGACAAGGGGTCTTAAGTCTTCAGTTCATGGTTGAATTCGACACACACGGCTCCAGCGGTGCGAACAATAGCACAAGACCGTCTGAGGGAGCGCTAGGGCCCACGGTGACCTTTGTAGATTTCCGCTTTGTGCCGTTACTGGATGATGAGGCAGCTGATGAGGACAGCATGGGTGAACTCGAATAACATCTGGCTGCGGAGCCACAGCTCTAGGTCAGAGTACAAGTTAGCAATTAAATAGTTTGGGTTTAGTTAATACAAGTTATTCGCTCACAGCAATGGCACTACACAATGGATGTCTCATATCTGCCACAGACTACCACTAGATATCGGGGCCGTGTTGAGTGTAATACCTTTCTATAGAACAATCGCGCAATTATCTTACTTGTCCTTGTAGGCTGAGTCTTCTGTACTCACGGTACAACTTCTTGCGACCGTAAATTCTCAGCAATGCTCGTCGCCTATAAATTGGCTACGCCTTTTGAGGGAAATCCATTACTGCTTCTCTGAAGCATGCTTTGGTAAACATAGTTTTCTGTCATCTGTAGTAGGAAGTACGACCGCTAATGAGTCTAACGCTCGTGCTATGCTTGCCTTTAGATAGCTTAAGGTATATTATTAATATTAAGAGAAGAATTTTTCAATTGTTTTTGTTATGCTTTTCCACTGCTGCCCATTATGTCCATCCACCGCTGCATCGACTGTGTAAGAACCTCAATTCCCTCATCAATCACCTGCGTTATCGGCTTGTTGATATTAGCCTAATATAGTCATACCACGGGTCCAAAACGAGTTTGTTGACGTTGAACTTGGTGACACCTGCTTGAATACACGCCTTCGACAGCTCCGGGGAAAAGTCGTTAGTTCCATGTAACACCAATCGGGCACGCCCATTCAGTGCTTTGAAAATTCCGTGAAGCCTAAAGTATGCATAA
Source organism: Aspergillus bombycis (assembly GCF_001792695.1). Classification (NCBI taxonomy): domain Eukaryota; kingdom Fungi; phylum Ascomycota; class Eurotiomycetes; order Eurotiales; family Aspergillaceae; genus Aspergillus; species Aspergillus bombycis. The sequence continues at coordinate 301,580 of NW_019170029.1, read as the reverse complement.
GATTTAGCGAAGTTCGGTGTACAGTTCATTGCAATTCTTACCGGTCCATGTCTGGTTGAGGTCCTTTGGGACCATAATCACCGTGGAGGTTGCCAACGCTCGGAGCCAGATAGTCAACCCCCGCACGTACGAAGTCTTCAACATCTTCAGGACTAGTTAAGATGCCTGTACAAAGCAGTGTTAGATCAGAAACCCTGAGTTCTGCATTGAACCTCATACCTTCCAGGTCACCTGTGTCCATAATTCCATCCTCGCCACCTTCGATTCGCCCCGTCTCGGCCTCAGTCGATATGCCTCTAGCGTGACAATATTCACGCAAAGCTGCGGTTCTTTCCAAGTTTTCCTCCTTCTCATAATGGCTCATATCTACCATTATCGAGTCAAACGGTAGACTGTCCGCTATCTCTTTGATTTGATCATAGTTTTGTGCGTGGTCAAGATGAAGTGAGATAGGGACGGAGGCTGCTCTCGCTGCGGCTGCAGCTGCATGAACAAGCGATGGTGTTTGGGTCAGCGCCGAAGGGAATAATTGTATGATTAATGGCGAGTTGCGGTTTTCAGCTGCCCGGACGAATGCAGTGATATGTTCGACGTTATAGCTGAGAACGTTCGTTACCTTGTATTCTTCCGGGGTAGCAATCACTCTACCTTACGCAATTGCTGCAAGAACGCCATATTGGCCTTTTTCCGCTGCATCCAGGATTTGCAGGGTCTTGTTTGTTGCACGCCGAGTCATTGTAAAGCGGGGTTAGAGATGGTCACTGAATTGTTCTTGTGTGTCAAAGCAACACTATCAACATGGGGATTTTCTCATGGTCTTTAAATGAGCTCGAGCTCATGATGAAGGATGCTCGTCTCGAGGCAGGTTCGCATTTAATGACTAATGTGGTATCTCTAAGCGCCGGTCGGGGCTTACAGGGGCTCACAGCTCGGCGTTGGTCCGGGAATCAGAACGGAATTATTGGCATGGCTAGAACTGCCATGATTAGGGTCACACTCATATTATTGCCAGTTCAATAAAGGACCTTTACTTCCACGCATCCTGCCCGTCACTTCGGGATACCCGCTCCTCAATCCCCTGCGGGGGCATTGGGGGACTCCACCCCGTACTACTAGTACTAGTAATACGTTCGAGGGCGCTTTTTCTTGTAAATACTATGTGTGGAGTTGGTGGTAATAGTATAGTAAATCCAACTCTAACCACGTTGAGCTGCCAAACCACGCTGAGGTCGAGATAGGGACACGGACAGTTCAGCTGTAGTTAGCCAAAAATGCCAAGAAACCTCTAACCACGCGGAGCTGGAAGTCTGGGGCAAGAATCAACTGGTTGAAGGTCAGTTCGCTGCTTCCGCGTGGCTCCCCGCAGCCTCGGCCCGTGCTCCAACCTCGACACGACCTTCCAGCAGGCAAAGTCGAACATACTTGCATTAGTTGATATCGGCTGTCACATACTTTCTGTTGAGCCTTTCTCCACCATGCCGAACAATGGCCCGCAGAGTGGCATCCGAAAACCACGCAAATCTCGCGGTCGAGGCTTGCGGACTAACGCAGGCTGGTCAGTATCACTGAGATTCTTTTTTTTTCTCTCTTCTTTTTGCGACTGTCATATTGCGAATAGTGCTGACCGTCCATAGCTTAATTTGCAAGCGTCGCCATGTCAAATGTGACGAAGTAAGTTGATCAGTCCACGTAGAAACCTCTGCATAAGTGAAAAATATCGCTTATCATCAAAGATCCGCCCACAATGTGGACCATGCGCAAAAGGTCAACGGCCCTGCGCCTATGGGGATGCCAATATTACCCCCCCTCACGCATCTATAAGCACAATTCCGAGCCAGGATATTCCCACGGTGATAAGTTCCCAGGCACCAATTCATGAACCCCTGCAGGTGCTAGTGGATGCATGTCACCAAGAACACCCAATACAACCCAGCAATTTTAATCAAACATTAGCCCCCAATAGATCCAATCACCGTCAGGTTTCGAGCAGAGCAGTGTCGTCTCCGCTTCGCGAATATGTCCCTTCACCTGGAACGGAGTCATCGGCAACCTCATCGAGGGTGGCGCCCCTGAGCTGGTTTGAGCTTCTGGCTCAGGATGCGGCAAATGCAGACAGAGAGTTTTTACTATCCCCTCAGCAAAGATTCCCACTACCGACGACAGAGGAAGCTTCAATAAGCTCAGCGCAAAGTCCGGCCTTTGAGCCACGAAATCTGAGAGAACGGGAAAGCTTTCAGGCGGCATCATTTCACCATGACCCAGAATTAGGAAAGAAAGTTCCATTGGCAGCCGTTGATGAGCAGTCACATGCTCTTCCGGATGTGCCATCTTCGTGGAGCACGTCGGGTCCCATTCAGCTATCAGAACAGGAGTTCCGGCTATTTACTCACTTTGTGCAGACATTCAGCGGCTGGTTGGACTTTTTTGATTCATCCCAGCAGTTTTGCTCTGTCGTTCCTCATCTAGCTCTGAGAAATACCGGTCTGATGAAGGCGTTATTGGCGTTATCGGCGAGACATCTGACGCTTATCAGGGAAACCCGTGGGGATTGTCGTCACGATTTTGAGCCTTCAATTTCAGTTGATCGGAACGTCGCCGTTCGCTATTACTATGAAACACTACATTACCTAAACAAGGCTATGCGCTATCAGTCATATGCTGGAAGCCAGGAGCTAATTGCCACGGCTCTCTTGATCAGTACGTATGAGATGATTGATGGCTCCAACCGAGACTGGGAACGACACCTCAAAGGGGTATTCTGGATACAGCGATATCAAAACAACGATGGTGAATGCGGAGGCCTCCGTCAAGCTGTGTGGTGGGCCTGGCTTAGACAGGATGTCTGGGTAGCCATGCGCGAGCGGCGCCGAGTCTTCAGTTTTTGGAGGCCAAAGAAGCATGTTTCAGTCCTCACGATACCAGAACTAACGACCCGTGCAATCTACCTGCTCGCGCAGTGTGTCAACTATGCTTCACGGGAAGAGTCAGAATCGACTGACCTGGAGCAACGCTTGGAACGAGGCAACGAGTTACTCTATATGTTACAAGAATGGCAAGACTGTCTTCCCCGTGAATTCACGCCACTCCCAGTTCCTTCAAGTTCCGATATCTTTCCCCCAATCTGGGTCAATCCTCCGCCTTGTGCGGCTGCTTTGCAGATTCATAGTCTAGCCAGGATCATGGTCATTCTACACCGGCCCTCCATTGGCGGACTGCAAGACTATCGAGCTGCGCAAAAACTTCTTACATCCTCTCTCTGCACTATTTGTGGAATTGCTCGCATGAATGACGAAAATGATGACATGGCTTTTAGTATCTCACTTCAGTGTTTATATGGAGGTAACTTCCCCCGCGAAATGGTTTGCTATGTGTTTATCTCTAACCTCATTTCAGCCGGACTTGGTGTTCATACTCCCCATGAACGAGCAGCATTGCTTGATCTTTTAGATAAGAGTCAACGACGAATTCGCTGGCCTGCTGACTCCTTAACAAGAGAACTTGAGGCCGAATATCAGAAAGATGAGCTCTCTGCGTTTGCTAGATGAGTTTGTTGTCGACGTGCGTACTATTAATCCAACTTCTGAATAGCATGGCCAGATATCAACTATTAATCAGCGAAGAGCAAGGGCATTCTGCAACAGTCACTAGAATCTTCAAAAAGTCTCTTCATTTGCGTTTTAAGTCCGCAGCACAGTACATTTCTGGATCACAATGTGGCGTAATACCTACTATGGTATGCATTCGTCAGGGACTCATCATATATATATATACACTTGTTCGTTATTCATATCAAGGAACCACTACCATTGTCACCGGTAGTGTTCAACACGCGCCAGTTGATCAGCCTGGTGTTCGTATCTTGAAGATACAAGCATGCGCAACCTCTGCAATCAATATCCAAATTCTACTGTCTCGCGGTTGATTTGGCTGTGCGACGAATCCAAATATGCAGGATCAGGAAGACAATCACTCCAACTGCCAACATCGCTGAGATCACTGCGAAGCCCATAATATATTTCGGGCCATCAGAGTCTGGAAACAGATACTAATATAGAGTTAGCATAGCTTATCATGTGGATGGGTGGACAATGAATACATACGGAACCATAGATCTGGGCTAGGTTCCCTAGCGCGTTCACCAGCGCTAGACTGACACCTCTAACCTGCGGCTGCATGTCCGCGAAGGCTGAGGAGGCATAGGCAAGTGTACCTCCATTAGTTGCCCACAAACCGGCTGCCATGAGGACAAGGAGAGCATATCGAGCACTATAGTTGTATACCGCACAAACAGCGACCGAGCATGCGAGGGAGAATGCCAGCCAGGCAGCAATGACAACACCACGCCACAAAGGAATCTTATCACTGAAATAGGCTGTGATACCAGTGCAGACAAATGCTACCGCATAGATGGGGATTGTAAGGAAATTGATTCTTGTGGTGGAGGCGTCGCCGAAAAGACCTTTGACCAGAGTCGGGTAGAAGTAAGAAAGCGTGCTGGCACCAACAATGACCTGAAGATCTGTCAGTATTGTGCGGGATAGGCGAGGGGGTATATCCGATTACCATATATCCAATAACAAACATCCATGTCCGCCAGTCCTTCACTGATCCCAGGATAGCCTGCCATGAGCTCAATCGTTCGCCATCCGCCGTCATAGCTGTGACGTTATCTGATTCCAATCTTGCAATGGCGACGTGTCGCTCTCTTTCTGATAGACGCTTGGTTGTGGCGGGAAAATCAGGAAGTATAAAAAGACTGATTAAAGCGAACCCTACAGTAACAGCTCCCTCAACAATAAACAGCCATCGCCATCCTCTAATGCCGTGTGCGCCTTCTAGGCCACTGACAATACCGGCAGCTATCAATCCACCAAACGCACCGGACAACACAGCGGCGGAGATATAGACACCAAATCGCTTCGATTGTTCGGTTTTCTTGTACCAAGATGAGATGACAAGAAGGATGCCTGGTGCAAAACCCGACTCAACGCAACCTGTTGCGGTGAGTATATGGTTTTCTCTTGAGATGCTTCATTGAAGAGTCACGAAATTCATACCTATCAGTGTCCGCAACACAACAAGGTGTTTGAAGTCTTTCACGACACCCATGACACATGTCAACGTCCCCCAAACCACCATAATTCCGGGAAGGAACAAAGAGGGGCGTGTTCGACTGAGTATGAGGCTACAGAGATGATAATGGGTTAGTATAAGGATCATCCGAGACTATAGATGGCTGCTTACTTGCTAGGAACCTCAAGGACAACGTATCCAATGAAAAAGACGACCAGACAAATCGAATATTGGTCTGAAGTTAGGTTAAGGTCTTCCTGCATCCCTGAGATCTTTGCATTTCCGATGCTATGTGCAAATGGGTATTAGTGCGAGATCTTTGACTCCTGAAGTCTGAGTAGGGTACAACGCCAGCATACTTTGTTCGATCCATGTACGATAGGAGATACATGATCCACATTGTAGGCAGGAGCATCAGGTCAACCTTTCGCACGAGGGCGGCCTCTTCCTCGGGTGAGCATGGTGACACAGTCTCCTCGCCAACATTCTCGATTCCATCGAGGAAAGGTCTCCCTTGCCCTCCACTTCCAGATGGCCTGCCATTGAGAAGGTGTATCGCACGGACTATCCGGGGCGTGAAGAAATGGGAGAAATAATGAACAGAAGGCAACACAACTCAATGAACTGGTCTAGCTTTCGATGCCCCTGGAATTGGACTAGGCAGTCATTGAAATCCATCAACGGATATTTATACTTCCCTCCAGTTTTAGACGTCGCATAGCCAGGCCAACCCAGCGGTAGCAAAGTGCCGCAGTCAGGCCATCGACGAGCCCATGGGAATACGACATGTTTCCCCACGATAGTCTGTGCCCTCGGGAACAATCAAACCGTGATACCTCCAAGAGTCTAAAGCGAGACCTGAATCCACCTCCGCAAAATCGGTACGGCTTCCCCGCAAACTTTGTGCATAATTGAAACCTGAAAAGGGTTTGGTGATTCTATCAGATGCGATCTGCCTCGCAACGAGGCAGGTGGGACCCACCTCGGGAATGCCCCAGGATATGCTCCTTAGACTGGACTCAGCAAAAGCTCCTGCAGTTACGGCCATTTTGTCCCATGACGTCAAACAAGTAGGCTTGATCAATTAAATGCGATTATTGGGTCCGAGATGCCTCGAGCCGAGTCAAGAGCTATGATGCAGTTCTCATCCCACACTCGGGGCATGGCCGATAAATCTGACGTCGCTAGGAATAATCGGCAGTTAACATCCCCTCCATATTCTCATTTAAATATTGAAGGAATTGACATTTCCATCTGTTCTCTCGTCCACAGATTTGTTCGTTCTCCCTAAACCCGATCTTTCCTCACTCTCATTTCCTCCAGACCATCGTCACCTTTACCATCATCATGCCCCCTGCCGCGACCGAGAATGTTCCAGCTCCAGCTCCAGCCGCAGCTGCAGCTACAGCTTCTAAGCCTGAAGTAGAGCCATATCTCAGCACAATGCCTTCTTCGGACTTCAGTTGGCAGATTACCCTCGTGCATAAAGTAGTTGCCATTACGGGTGCCAACCGCGGAATCGGTCTGGGAATTGCGGAGGTCTGTCTCGCAAACTCGGCCAAGTTTGTATACTCCCTCGACTTGATGGAGCCTGGAGAAGAATTTGCGGAACTCCAGAAGAGATATAATAACTTTCGCTATATTCAAACCGATGTGACGAGCGAAGAAAGTATTGAGAATGCCATCAACCAAGTGGTTCAGGAAACTGGTCGGATCGACGGCTTGGTGGCCAATGCTGGAATGACCAAGCACCAGCCTGCGCTCAAGTTTGACCGTGATCAATTGGATAAACTCTTCAATCTCAACGTGAGTGTTCGCCTGTGACTTGTATACGAGGATGGGCTGACGGTACCAGGTTTTTGGTGCATACTTCTGTGCTCAAATCGTCGCACGCAAATTTATCGAACTTGGTATCAAGGGGTCTATTGTCATGACTTCCAGTATGACTTCTTATCGACCAAATAGGGTGCGTTCAGCTCGGTCTAGTCGCTTCCATGGGGACTTCACTAACCATTATTTTCAGGCTGCTCCTTCTGCCCCGTACGGTGCGACCAAAGCCGCAGTTCGGAATATGTGTCACACTCTGGCCATGGAATGGAGCCAACATGGCATCCGTGTCAACAGCATTTCTCCCGGTTTCGTTCGCACTGCAATGACATACTACGTTGAGAAGTCTCCGGACTGGGATCTTAAGATGCAATACTACGGTGGTATGCCTCGTCTGGCCGACCCACGGGAGCTTGGTGGAGCGTACGTGTACCTCCTCAGCGACTCGAGCTCCTACACAACTGGTATTGATATTCCGATCGCTGGTATTGTGGGTGCGTGGTAATGATACTATGGATGATCTCTAAAACGTGGACTATGCATTATATATATCCGGTGAACCACTGTGGTCGGCGTTGATTTTGTTTTATAGATTGTTCACTTTTCCAATGATAACGACTTGAGGCTTCCATATGCTTGCCATGTTTGTAGATGGTACCATTGAATCTTTATTTATGACCTTCTCTTGGCTGTCAGCGTGTAACACACCAGGAAGCTGTTTGCCTTCGTCACTATTTCTTTATTTCTTAGATCCTTTATTCCTTGAAGCCTTTTGTATGAGTTTCTTTATGAAGCGGCACCATTTTCCGGGTGGCCGTCTCTACATACTAGCTACCTAGATGAGTGAAAATCAATTCCTTCTACTTCTCGCTCGTTCAGATTATCTCCATTGGCGTAACAGGTCTTAGCCGAGGTCACCGTGCTGCAATGCGACAAGCTATATTTCGCCAGTTAATTCGGGGGTACAGAACTGGGGAAACCAAATTTAGGCGGCATGTCTCCTATGCAAAGCTGGGGCTTTAATGCTGACGACAAACATCGGATGCAAAAGGCGAACAAAAAGCGGCGCATCGTCAAGCCAAAAACGGACAAGGGAAGTGACCAGATTGGGGGGGGTGAGCATTACGTGGAAATACTACGTAAGATAAATCAAATCACCTAGGCGAACAATAAGCTTTAAAATCGTAATATAGCGGAGAACGTCAATGTGCCGCAATCGATCAGGTTGTTGGCCCTGTCATCTGCCACCGGCCAGTTGTCTGCTCAAATATACATAGATATATATAGTAGTCCGTAAGGGAGCTTATCCGGGGGGCATGGAGTGCACGGGAAAAAGTTACGTGCTCGACTATCTATACTTTGTCGACATAAACTAAGCAAATATATTGGCAGAGCTTCTCACAAGTTAAGCTCTCATTGCAGATAGATGGTTGTTGGAATTAAGATCAAGCTGTTCATTGCGAGGTGGCTGTTCTGCCACTGCCCTCCACACCCCCACGGCAGGCCCTCTGGCCATTAGGAATAGTACTAGTCAGCCCATATAGCGTATGTCCCGTGAGGGGGGGGCCAAGCCGCGAGGGCACTGTTTAAACGCCCACGGCTGTTTGGTCGAGAGCTCAGGGGTGGATTTGTCCAATGAACCTTGCGCTGGTCTCCGGTGTCCCAGTAAATCTAATTTGTCGGTGTCGCATCTTGGTCAGTGCTAGTGTTCTTTCGGTATGATGTTGCCTGGTTTTGGGTCAGCCACACGAATTTCCTGGGAGGGGAGCAACGATTGGAAACTGAACGGGATATGTGGCGTCTGACTTCTACCACTGTAACGGTATGATGTCGTCTATTGTGTGGTATTGCCCGTCTTGTTCTCAATCTTACTCTCCAGAGTCATCCATGTCATTTGCTAGCGCATCACAATGATAATCCAACGGTCAACCAGAATAGGCAGGGCATTGTCTTGACCGTAACCGGAAATGCGACGGAAAGTCTGGAAACGAATACAGTCGGAATCCACTCGGTATGGCGCTAGTATCTCCAATGTTGGGGTGAGGAGAAAGGTGGGGCTCGATAAATTACACGATTGGTCGGCGGTACATATTCTTATCATGGCTGCTGTTTCCACGTGGTTCTGCGGTAGTGCGATTCCATAATACATACCACATGTTTACCGATGTACTATGTATCGCGTGTAGTGTGTTAACCCTGTTCTGTAATGTATAAAGAGGCAGTAACCAGATTACAAACCAGATTCTTGGTTCTCTGCGATGGGCTGGACTGGTTAAGATTGCAATTTTCATCACCGTCTACGACTACTAAGCCTGGCCAAATCGGAAATAAACATAGTCTACGTTCTGGGATCTGATTTCCGCTCTTGTGTTTGTTAGTTGCGGTGCCCAGGAATAAAGCGCTGCCATCACTGGCCCGTCCCCCACTGTGGTGAGGCAGCTTAATATCACACAATTATCACCCGTTTTCTCGCTAGGATTGCATGGTCCAAATAGGGCCTTCACTATGAACCGTATCCGATTCCACCAGTGGAGAGGCCTTCAAGTCGCACTACAAAAGATCGCCCAGGGTGGTTGACAGAGAGCATGACATTCTTACCCTTCGGCTGATTCGGTCCCTCTAATTGTACCAGGCAGAGAGAAGAACCGCAGAAGTCTGAAGGGAGAGAGCCAAGCCATTGCCAAAGGGTTGGTGACGAATAGAATTCCTGGTACTCAACCCTCCGATTCTTGTCGATGCAACCCTGGCGACGGTAATAATGCGAGTCATTATTATTAGTGGCACAGCACTTGCTTGCTCTAAGCGGAGGCTTGCGTCCAAAGGGATGGCCAGCTGTTCTTTTCACGCGGTTGTCCTGGTTCATTGAGTTTGTGATTTTGCGTTTGAAAATGCCGCATGGCATCCGTCCATGACATGGCTTCAACGAAGGTGAACTTTACTTTGCCGACGAAAAAAGGCGGATTCTGCCCCATCACCAAATCCTATTTCGGAAGGGAACACTTGACCCATGACTTATTCAAGGCCGCTGTGGTTCTAGAAAACTCTCCTGCGGATGGGTTGGTGGAGGGTCGGGGGTGTAGAACATCCTACTACATACATTAGTTCCGGGGTCATAGCAACAAGGCAGTTGTTCCTTCATTTTGCAGACAGGGTCAAGAACAGACTAAGAAAACGGGTGTCCCTTTGTTCCTTTTGCAGAGTTTTCTGGATATAATTCTAGAGGCATCGATAACCGTAACATCATACATAGATGACTGGTTCCTCCCCATAGAGATATGGTACATACATACTACATACATCCATACCGCCGACCGGTACGGACAAAGCCCCATTAGTACATCCATTAATACCGACCCCGATACATCGTACAAGCCTCCTCCAGAACAGGAACTTTCAGGTACCGAACCCAATATGAAAAGCAGAGTTGCGGACGCCCTCCCATAATGGGCGTGTGCAGTTATGATGGACAATGGCTATAAATTCCGATCAGAAATAGGAACAACTTGCTAACTTATTATTACTATCAATAAGAATCGAGAAAGATTGAGTTTGGATTTATCCCTCAAGATCCCCCCTCATTTTTCCCCAACCGCCAATCCACACGTCCGCCCGTCGAAGTCGCCCCAAATGGCTTGGGGCCCGCGCACTATCCGTCATAAGCTGAACAGTGATCAATCGTTCGCTCTTTAACTCCGTCACTACCGATCTGAGTTACCATTCTCAATATCCGACCATTCATTCTCTCTCTCCTCTTTCCACAACCCTCCCCCCCCTCCCTCTTTCTTTCTCTCTGACTCTCTCGTCTTCCCCTTACAGGGTCATCTGGTTCTCACTTCCTAGACTTCTAGAACCTAGATTCATTGATCGATCTCTTCGTTTGTTCGCTTGTTAAGGTTCCAACTTAGCCTGAATTTCCCCTGCGTACATTTACGGGGTGCCCCCACAGCTCTCGATTCCGCCGCCCGTTCACATTCCGCCCCATTCCTCGTTCAACACCCTCCAGCGTTTCTTTCACTTCCATCGGCTTCGCGGACCTTCAAAACCTTATGCCTCACGCCGCTCCTTGTCATCTTACATAGTGGTTATCATCCGATCTACCAATTTCAATCCAATTGTCCTTTTCCCCTCCTCGCCGCTCACCTGTCCGCTTGTCGCATCGTCCGTTCTTTTGCGCGTTGCCTGATCGACGCCTGTCCGGCCCCTCCAGCGGCCCTGCTGTCGGCTTCGCTTCAAAATCGTCAGATGAATCTTGAAATCGCGAGTCAAGATCTTTCGTGACAATCATGGGGTCGTTTCTCAGGAGTTTACGCAGGGATGTGGTGAGTGGTTCTGTTCTCGTTTGCCTCCCGGCCTTTATCTCGTTTCGCCATCGTGGTATGGTCTCTTCTTTATGGTATCATGAAGGATATACCAAGAAAAGTAAGAAAGGAAAGAAGGAAGAAAAAATAAAAAAAATAAAAATAAAAAGAGAGAGACCAGAAGAGGAAAGAGAAACAGCTTTACCAAACCACGTTCCTATCTCCCTGCGACAACTAAATGCTAATTCTCGATCTTTCCAGGGACCTCCCACACCCTCAGTTGGGGTGACTCCCGCAAAGAAAGAACCAATAGTGCCCCCGGTGACCCCTTTAGAGAAGATGCTCCAGGATATGGGTGCGATTCGCGAGGATGGAAGTGACAAGTTTTTCGGGATGGAAAATGTGAGTCTCTGGCTGTCGCGGTTCTTGAAATGCTATGTATTATGGTGCTAATGCTGTCTTCTATTTTTAGTACGGTAACACCTGGTAAGTCGATGTGTGCCTGATCTCGGGCAGCTTGCAGTTTCAGAAGTGCGAAAACGGGGCACATTACTGACGTTCATCTCACCAGCTATTGCAACTCGATCCTACAGTGCCTATACTATTCCGTCCCTTTCCGGGAGGCCGTCGTTAATTACCCGACCCGAACACCTATAGAGAGTCTGGAAGCGGCGCTGGCAAACACTCTTCGCTATCAAAACTTCGCCGCTAACTTGGAAGCCGAGGCGCAGGCCGAGAAACAGAAAGCTGCTAATGCGCAGCGCCCTGGAGCGCCTCCGAATCAACCGCAAAAGCCAGAGGACAAAGACTCGCCTGAATACAAAAAGAAAATGGCATTACAAACGCTGCCACTCTTGGAGACTAAGAACAACGCGACCAGCTATGGAATGTCAGAGTCTCTCTTTACGTCATTGAAAGACCTATTCGAGTCTGTTGTCGCAAGCCAATCGCGAATAGGTATTATCCGACCACAGCACTTCCTGGATGTTCTCCGACGCGAGCACGAAATGTTCCGAACTGCCATGCACCAAGACGCCCATGAATTCCTGAACCTACTTCTCAATGAAGTTGTTGCGAACGTGGAGGCAGAGGCATCTAAACAACCTGAAATAGAGAAGACTCTTCCTCCAGCGGAAAGCACAGACTCGACTGAGCTATCGGGAAGCTCCGGCTCTAAAACACCCAACACTACTCGATGGGTGCATGAGTTATTTGAAGGGACTTTGACATCGGAAACACAGTGTTTAACTTGCGAGAAGGTTTCGCAACGTGACGAAGTTTTCTTGGACCTGTCGGTAGATCTCGAACAGCACTCGTCGGTTACGTCGTGTTTGAGAAAGTTCTCAGCGGAGGAGATGCTTTGTGAAAGAAACAAGTTCCACTGCGATAACTGCGGTGGTCTTCAAGAGGCTGAAAAGAGGATGAAAATCAAGCGCCTGCCTCGGATTCTGGCCCTGCACCTCAAACGATTCAAATATACTGAAGACCTGCAACGACTTCAAAAGCTATTCCATAGAGTTGTATATCCCTATCATCTTCGCCTTTTCAACACGACAGACGATGCGGAAGACCCGGATCGTTTGTACGAGCTATATGCAGTGGTGGTGCATATTGGTGGCGGGCCATATCATGGACACTACGTCGCCATTATTAAAACACAGGATCGGGGATGGTTGCTGTTTGACGATGAGATGGTAGAACCTGTGGACAAGAGCTACGTTCGTAATTTCTTCGGCGACCGGCCTGGCCTGGCCTGCGCCTACGTCCTATTCTATCAAGAGACCACACTCGAGGCTGTTATGAAAGAACAAGAGCAAGAAAACATGGACCTAAACACGAGCGTCGCTGATATGAATGACTCGCCCTTAAAGCAGAATGGATATCCCCTATCTCCAGGGTTGGCCCATGTTCATAGCGCATCTCAGATACCTTCAACCAACGAACCCGCCCGATTCAGCAATCTCCATCGGGCCCCTACTGCACCCCCTTTGTTCCCTCACCCAGAACATACAGACTCTGAAAGCGCTCCCGCAGATCCTTCGACTACTTCATCTACCATCCCGCCTGTTCCTCCCATACCGGACACATATTCTCTACCTCTCAGCCCGAAGAAGAGCGATTCTCATTTCAAAAAGGAACGGGCCAAAGAGGAAAAGGAGCGAAAAGCGAACGAAAAAGAGAAAGAGAAACAGCGCCGGAAGGAACAGGAAGCGAGAATCAGAGAACAGCGACGAGAGGATGCTGAAATCAGAGCTGCGCTCGAGGCGAGCAAAGTGTCCAAGGCCGATGAGGACCGACGGAATTCCCCTGATGACACCAAGAAGCTCAGCGGTGGCTTGAGCCGTCTGAAGCGCGGCAGCAAGAGCTTCAGCCACCGGCTCGGCAAAGATAAAGAGAACCGAGTTCCGTCTTCAAGTCATTCGGCAACACCTATTGCGGAACACTCCCCGTCAAGGAACGGGGCCTCCGAATCACAGCAAAAACTACCCAACGGCCAGTCCCCGGGTTCTCATGGCTTACATACGAGGCATACAGGACTGGATGAAGAGCGGGATACGCTCAAAGACCCTAAGCACGACAGAAGTGGACACCATGGAAAATGGAGGAGTTTCAGTCTCAAGAAGAAGTCATTTAGCATTCTTTCGTGAGCTTCCTCTCGTCGCGGTATTTCGACCAGTATCGGCGATAATTTTCTGCACATAGAATGCGCGTTTTCCGTACATATTTCGATGTATCATCACCTTTATCTTCATACCGGTTGTATGGATCGTCCGGCGGCGTATTTCACGGTTCCGCGCATCTTATGGCAAGGATGCCATAGGAGCCGGCTACGTTTTACTTTCTCCGCGCGTTTTTGCTTTTAATCGCATCCGATGCATTGTATTTGCTTGTTGTTTTAGCCACCACTCTATATTTTCGATTCATCAACTTTGTGATACCCGTGCCTGGGTCACATAGCGGGGCAAATGAGGCGTTTGGCGAGTATATTTCTGTTTTACATTGCTTTTCAAATGAGCCGGCAATTTATGGCAAGGGGTTCAGGTCTGTTCAGGTTATGGGAACGGTGTGCAAATATTGAAAAGAACAGCAGAGCATTTCACTGTACTGTAGGTAGGATGGGCTACATGTCCATCCTTTCCCATGTATATCGTGTTCAATTACTCCAGAGGATGTCCACACAAATAGACAGCGTTGCATGAAACCCGCACGATGCAAGATCTCAGTGTAACCTATTGGATTATTCTCCTTCAAATAGCCGCAGGAACCTTGTAACCAGTGAATTCAGGTGTACATATGTAGTGTATCATTTGAAGCTTTTTCAGGGAAGTCATATGTTCATTCACACGAATAAACCCCTAGAAAAAGAAGCGAGGAAATATTCTATAGAAACAACCATTTGCTCATATAGTCACATTGCAACGAGAGAACACCACTTCCAAGCCACAGATGTCCTATCCCGATCAATCAGCAACAGAAATAGCTCCATGCTCGAGTGCAGTTCACCCGCAATCTCCATCGCCCAGCTACCTAAATCGTGTATATGCTTCTTTGCAAGCGACTCTCAGATCGACACTCGTGCATGGATTCTCTCTCGGCAATAGGCAGCGAAGTCAAACGCTCACTTGTTATTCAGATAGGTTCGAGATACGGGATGTTGCAGCAAGCAATGCATGTCCAGCTGGCAGGAGGTCCGGTCGATCGCTCGGCAATAGACTCAATCAAAGGAAAAACTCCGCAGGAATCAAAACAAAGCAACACGATCGCTCAACCGAGAATAATCGAATATATGATGATTATAGTGTTTATCACGATAAGGGGTACTGGCGCGCAGACCAATCATTAGCGCTTACTCCGAAAACATGTATATAGAGATACTTCCGGGCCCATATTCTCAGCCAGAGACTACCTAGGCTAGCCAGCTAGGTAGATAGGTAGGTACAACATACTTCGCATAACAGTCCGCACACTGGCGATCAGATCTACCGTTTTCGCCTTGACGCTGGTACTATCGTAGGATGTGCCGAAGGCAGGGTCGGCTTGACTGCGACCCCATCCGACTATGTAGAGGTTATTTGGTTAGCTGGGCGTTCGCTTTTGCTTGTGAGGGGGAGGTTTATCGACTCGACGTACTTCTGGCGAGGAAGCGGTCTTCACTTAGGATTGCGATTGCGTTTGTTATTAGGACGGCGACGTAGACGAGGCGTCCGAGGCCGAAGAGGAACATTTTGGACTGTGGTGTTGGTGTGTTGGTGCGGAGTTTGTTTGGAGAAAGTGAGAAAGGTGTCTTTGGTCGGTCGATAACGATAAATGGTCCGCGGACACGGGACGCGGAGCCAAGACTGCGTTGATGTGGTTGGTTGAGTGTTTGAGTTGGGACCACTTTCTTAGCTTACTTTTTTTTGTTTTTTACTCTTGTGGTTAGATTTAAGTGGGTTGGACTTGGATACTAGTACTATAGGTGAAGGATGTTTGCTGGATCTGTTGCTTCATGTTGACGGTCTTCTTGCTTCTGCTGGTTCTGTTACTACAAGACATACTGGAATCTCTCTCCGTCCTTAGACAAGCACAATTACATTAGTTGATATCTCTTTCCATTCATTCTCTAAGTACAGACTATGTTGCTCGATTCCATACAAAGTAGAATGCTAATAGTCCCCTCGAGGCGAAGCACACATAGTCTTTTAGGAGATTAGAGGTAGTAGTAACCTAAGGAAGGGTTGACCAGAGAAATAACACACTTTGTATGGTCAAGATAGGCTCACATTAATTATTTCATACACTCGGCCGCTGCGCTGCACTAGTCTATTCTAGGAAACGGCTGCGCGATCCAACGCGCAGCGTCTGAGAAATACTTGCTGTCTTTTATTAGGTAGATCAAGAGTTAAATGCAATCTTTTGGAACTCTTTTTTTTACTTTTGAATGTCTCAACCGGCTTTTGTATTGACGACCTGGGACATTATTTCCACGATTTGTGAGACCAAACTCTACATCTGAGGATACATCCACACTACAGGAAATAGCTGCTCATATCTAGATATAGGAAGTAAACTCAAGACTGCCAAAATTTTCAACTGGAATTATTATCTCCATCAGACGCCTTATGACCCCCACGGATATTCCTTTCGGCTCCTCATTATACCATATACTTGTATTGATTGAAATAAGCAACTGCACGAAATGACGGGAAGAAAACCTACAAGACGTGGTGATAAACGAACAAAGAGGAGTAAAATATTCCGCAGAATGTGGCAACAGAAGAAACATCCAGAGCTTTCAATTCCATGCCCCATGGATACTTCTACCCCTGCGGAGTGTACTCTATAGCCTTCAGAGATCCCACCTTCAGAAATTACCACCTTTGCCACCATTAGGGAATGCGTCCTCCCCGATAAACTCTCCTCTATCCTCTCCCCCGCCGGAGATGTTAGATCGTCTCGATCATGATGATCTAGATATCGATCAAAACGGGAAACCGACCCAGGAAACGGTCGAAGAAACGGTCGAAGAAACACCAGACTATCCAGAATTTCGTACCCGGACGAAGCTACAATATATGGCTAACGCTCTAGAGCATATTTCATGGAGTGCAGAGTCATTCTTCCGTGCATGGATAAACTCCCCGGTCCAGCTTCGACACAAGAAATATGATACAAGAGAGAAACGTCAGGAATATTTCCTAGGAACAATACACCGGCTAAAACTTAAGCGCCAGCTCCACGATCCAGCTATTCTTATGGAAGAACTGACTATGCTGGTGAAAAAGAGATATTTTGATCAATTCGATCTCCATGCTACAATTGAGGCCATCGATTTTCATCAACCCACCAAGACAATAAAGAAAACGGCACCTAATTGGTACGGATTAATCTGGAAATGTCTGGTTAATTCACGCTTTTCTCAATCCAGTTATCAAGCTGCTACAAACGTCGATTATGTGACTGCCAAGTATCACAAGGTTCTCTTCTTTATAGCTTGCCTTGTCTGTCATTCCAGAGCCCCAAACAAATCCAATTCTATGGCGTCAATACTCAGTGTCTATCTCCAGGGCTCGGGGGTGAAGCGACAGGTGCTTGAAACACTTACTGAACTGGGCATATGTCAATCTTATACCCATGGAAATAACCTCCTCAAGAAGATAGCTAAAAGCCAGGCGGTCTAGTCTCCGATCTACCGCATGTTCAACTAGTTATACGATTTTCATGTCAGTTATAAGTTAGTTTGTCAGTTAACTAGCTGGTCAGGAACAAATGCTTAGTCATGTGACTGGGCCACATCTGAGCTCGCTTTGTATGATCTTGTCGCAGTAACTTGACCAAAGAGGGTCCTTGTAACTCTTAGAAAGCGCTGAAAATCGTGATTACCTTAGTATCTATTGTGGATCAGCCTTGGTGATTCGACCTGGAACCAGATTGGACATAATGAAGCACCTGAGGTGCTCCGGAAAAGTGTGACCCAGGGATTCTGCCGCCTGCTGTGATCGGTCTACGTATGCTTCTACTAAACCACCGCCAACTCCAACTGAGGCACAATGGGGAAAGCCGATGCTGGTAGGGTTTGCCGTTGACTCTATCAGTATACTTGCTAATATCTACTGCTCTGCCCAGCCTTCACACTCCTTCTTGGCGCCATCCCAGCGCTCATACTCCTCCACCTTTACCTGGCTCCCTACACCAAGGTGGAGGAGTCTTTCCATGTGCAAGCCATTCATGACATTCTCTCCTACGGCATCCCAACTCAAAATGTAGCCGAGACGCTACGCACCAAGTATGATCATTTCACCTTTCCCGGTGCGGTGCCTCGGACATTCGTCGGAGCTGCTGTCCTGTCTGCATTATCGCAGCCATTCATCTGGTTGAATGATACAATTGATCGGCAACTGCTCGGTAGGAAAGCCATCGTATAGCCGCTCTGTAACGCTCGCACTAACACTGTAAACTCAGCACGAGCCATTCTGGGCCTGTCCAATGCCCTGTCTTTGCTCTCCTTTGCATCCGGACTGCGACGAGCGTTCGGAAAGACTGCAGCGATCTGGTACCTGCTCTGCCAGGCAAGCCAATTCCATGTTCTTTACTATGCATCGCGGACACTGTCCAACATGTTCGCTTTCGGGCTATCCACCCTAGCGCTACGATACCTTCTCCAGGACCATACCCAATTAGCAGCTTCCAAGACGTATAGAAACCGGTGTCGCCTATCCCTATGCCTGTTGACCATAGCCGGTATTATCTTCCGTTCGGAGCTGGCTCTCTTCCTTGCCACAAACACCATCTTTCTTTTTCTTACAGGACGCATCGGCATCCAGCGAGAGATAATCCCAGCCGGGCTACTAGGCCTGCTCCTCGGCTTAGGGTCGACCGTCCTCGTGGATTCCTTCTTCTGGCAAAAGTATCCTCTATGGCCAGAGCTAGAAGCTTTCGTATTCAACGTCATCCACGGGCAATCATCTGCCTGGGGCACACATCCATGGCACTTCTACTTCACCAACGCTATCCCTCGCCTCCTACTCAATCCTCTGGTCTATCTAGTCGGGCTCCCGTTCGCTCTATTCCAGCCATCAACCCGATCTGCTGCAGCATACCTGCTCATCCCATCACTTACCTTCATAGCCATCTACAGCACCCAGCCTCACAAAGAATGGCGTTTCATCGTCTACGCTATCCCCCCACTAACCGCCGCCTCCGCCCTGGGAGCGTCCTACATCTGGACGCACCGGACCAAATCCCTCCTCTACCGGCTGCTCTCCCTGGCCATGATCCTATCCACCCTCGCCTCATTCCTCTGCTCAACTTTCATCCTCCTCCCCGCCTCCTCCGCAAACTACCCAGGCGCACACGCCATCCAATCCCTCCACAGTCATGCCCACAGCACCAAACCCATCATCTCCGTCCACCTAGGTAACCTCGCCTGCCAAACAGGCGTTACCCGTTTCCTCGAAATGCCCAATCCACCAGACAACTCAACCCCAGCCTGGACATACGATAAAACCGAAAACGAAACCCTCAAATCCACGTCTTCCTTCTGGACCCAGTTCGACTATCTCCTCATCGAACCCGGGGAAGAAGAATCGAAGGTCCGGTCTCTCTCTGGGCCAGATCATTGGGAGGACGTGGATGTCATCGAGGGGTTCGCGGGTCTGCGGGTCGTTAGGCCTGGTGAACAGGCCGTGGGTGCAGTTGAGGAGCGGGTTCTCACGAAGTTTGTTGGTGAGGATGGTGCTCGAGTTTGGAGAGCTGGTCGGGATTTTGCTCGTCGGACTGTTACGCGGGGTTGGTGGGTTGAGGTGAGGATGGATCCGAAGATTAAGATTTTGGGGCGGGTTTCTGTTTAGATATTTTTGTGTTGTGTTTCTTGTTCTATACGCTTATCGTTTGGTGTGGATTTGGTTGAGTATGTGTTCCATTCCGTATCTTATTGTCTAGTGGAAATGTAGGTACTTGCACGGAGGCGTGTATCAGATTTATGTATGGACCGAATTCTCCAAGTACCATTCGACCAACAATGCAATACATTTAGAACGAGACAAGGGTGACAGCAAGCATCCGCTAGCTTTGTATGCAAATATGAACATTAGAAGAATCCTAAAGCAAAACTTGGGTATTTCCATCATTCCAACAAAGCCCCGTTCAATCATGCCTCCTTACTTGCCAACCGATCCAATCTACCCTCCAGATCACGCACCCAGGGCTCAACAAGTGCGATATTGCTCTTTAGGGCTGCCTCTCCCTGGTTCATCTTTTCTTCGACAACATGCAAGCCCTCGCGCCACTGGTCGATTTCCCGCGCCATATCGGCCTGGCGTCGTTCCAGCTCATCAAGGGATTCGGAGGCTTGAGCGGCGCCTGCGTGGATGGCACGGAGGGAGCGAAGTCGTTCCAGGACGCTGGGGAGAATGGGGTGGAGGGATTGGATGGTTGGCAAGGTGGCGTAGAGAGCTTGGATCTTCGTGGCTTGCTCATCGCGTTGGGTCGCTGCGGGGTCGACTTCTGTGGCGGATGAGGACACGGACATGTCGGAGGGTTCGAGCGCTGCGGAGGCGATGCGGGCATTTTGAGCGGCCTTAGCTGCATCGACGGCGCGCTTGCGTGCGGATGCAAGGGCCTCAGTGTCGGCGGTTAGCTTTCTCACGCGAGTCGACAGATTCTCGAGATGAGGTGTCGAAACTGTTGTTGAGGGTAGAGCGGAACCTATTGTCGGGACCGCCGAGACAGGAGCCGGGCCGACGAGAATGTTCATAAGAGTGGTCAGGCGGGACGTCAGGTGGTCTAGCGCCGGTAGCACAGGTTGGAGTGGTATATCCGAGCTCCCATCGGCGATGAAGGGGTTCGAGGAGCTGGAGATGCCCATCGCAGCCTCAACAAGCGCTAGCCGGCCGTCAAAGGCCGCAGCGTGCGCCAGAACACCGGAAGATGGAGCACTAGGGGAAGTCGTCTTTTTCTCCGCCTTCTCAGCCGGTCCATCCGGCTTGTCAGGATCATCGGGTGATGTTTCAGAGATCTTTTTGGATAGTATCGCGGCTGCCGAGTGCGGCCCGGATGCGCTCCGGGAGGAGGCATAGAGGTTATCCAATGCTCGACTCAACTCTAGCACTCCATCGTCCAGTCCCTCCTTGTGCTCTGCCTGGGGTTCATTGGACTCTGATCCGGTTTGGCGAGAAGCCATCTCATCCTTCAATTCCTCCACTTCTCTGCGAAGACGAGCAAGTCTTCTGTCCAGCCCTTCATCTTCGCTGTCGCTGAAGTCCCCTACTTCTTCCAAACCATTCTCGTCTCTCCGGCGTCTGCGACTCTTACTTCTATATGCTTTCCGTTTTGTAGCGATACTGTCGGAGAAATTGACTTCGCGCGCATCAACGGTAGCTCCGAGGAAGTGAGCGCGCGCCTCGTCCGCATTGATGCCTTGGCGGTCAATGTCGGGGTTGGAGCCAGCATCATCATCATCGGGGTTGGAATTGGTGCGGACTGTTGCAGTCTGAATGCGATAAATATAATGACGTGGTCAGAGGACAAATTCATATGTCAGTGATTTAGATGTGGTAGCTAACCGGTACGGTGGACACTTCATCGGTCAGATCGGGAGTCTCGTAGATATCGGGCGCGAGGTCCTACGCTCAAAGCCATGGGTTAGTGGCATGGTAAACACGGTGACATGGCGATACTTGTGTGAGGGAGAGGTGATTTACCAGATCCGGAAGCCCCGCATATTTCTTATTGAACGCCATGATCCGCCGATGCACTGACAGGGTGCAGAGTGTTTGGTTGGAGCATCTCGGAAGGACTCCTGTAAACTAAGTGTAAACTATGGGAACAGGACGAATTGCGGTGGGTCTCCGCGTTGGCACGTGAAAGGGGCAGTTGCCCTTTTGGGCCTGAGGCAGTGAACCGTTTTTGATCAACAGGACGGAGTACGGAGTAATTGTCGCCACTACCAGTACGGTGTATATACTAGTCGAGGGCTGGACATGCACAAATACGTAATGACTATGGTGACATTCCAGCTTCACATGACATGATGGTCGTGTGGCAGCATTTCCATGAAAGATGCAGATACCTTTTTTTTTCTTTCCCATAGGACGTTCCGTGCTGAAACAGGCATCTTTGTTTCAACGTTGGTTTGGCAATTGGCGCCAAGCAGGTTCCTTGACCAGTCGAAAGCCATGGCGTCGAGAAGGTAGATTAAAGTCCGGAGTTCTACGCAGGAGCAGAAGAAGAAAGAACACATGCACGTGGTAACAGCCTCGGAGGTTGACATTCTGGGCAGGTCATGCCTAATCTGGTAGTGTGTGGAGGGGCGTGACTGGAACTCCCCGGAAAGGCACATGAATGTGACTTCCCTGACTTCAATCTATTTAAATACCCTCTTCTTATAATCTCTCACCACCCCAGTAGTAGTTCCCTCAATTTATCATCACCTGCATCCTCCTTTTTCTTTTCTTGACTTGTATACTCATATCTCTTAACTAACCTACCCCGCATCACCATGGCTTCCCCCGCAGACATCACCATCAAGGACCTCAGTGGAGAGTGGACGATGGTATGTAGAGGCCCTTCAAATCCAATTCCGGAACACTCCAAGTTCAGGGAGAGTTTCGCCGTGATAGAGTCTGACCCTTGTGCGTGTTCAGGACAAAACCCTCTCCAACCCCACTGAACCCATTCTGGCCCTGGTAAGTTGCCCACAAGCAAAGGTATATCTAGCCTTGACTAAAGCAAACCGCTGACGTCGTCGTGAATAGCAAGGAATGGGCTGGATGAAGCGTAAGGCTCTCAACATCGCAACCGTCACCCTGACGGTCCACCAATACGCCGACGAGAAGGACCCCAAGGTCCTGCACGTCAACATCGACCAAACAGTCACTGGAGGTATCCCCGGCACAACTGAACACCGTATCACCGACTGGGAAGGGCGGGAGCACGAAGACCACGTCTTCGGCAATGTCAGAGGTCAATCCCGCTTGATCCGGGGCTCGAAGGGCGACGATGGAAAGTTCCGCCCTAATGTGGAAATCGCTACCAAGACCGATGACGAGAATGTGAAGAAGTTCTTGAAGGGCGAGATTCTGGCTGATGGAAAGGATACTGAGGGCTTCGTTGCCGACAACGTCGGTGAAGAGTATGGTGAGGGCGAGAGTCTTTTCCTCCAGAGCTTTGTACAGAACCTGGACAGCAACGGCGGCTGGACTGCTGAGCAAGTGCGTATCCCCGGCTACTATGCATTCGCGCGAGACCACTGTGGATACTAACCTTGACTTCTTAGATCTGGGGCTTCGAAGTGATCGATGGAAAGCGCTACTACACTCGCCGTGTTGTCGTTGCCAAGGACGGCAAATATGAAAAGGCCCGCTTTGTGTACACCTTCATCAAGCGCAGGGGAGAGTAGAGGTCATTTGCATTAGCGTTGAATGAATTTCCTTATCATTAGCCTTCAGTTGTCTAGACCAGATCGGGCTTGACTCCGAGACTTGAGTTCAACCCAGATCTACATGAACATCAGCCACAGCTGTACCTACCAAAATAAATAACCCGTCACATATTTATAACCTTCACTGGTTCACTACAGTAGCGTACAAGTCACAGTGGGTACAAAGTAATGGCATTGATATCATTTTGACTAGTATCCCGCAAGGCAGGCACTGGTTGGAGTACTCGGCTGTAATTGCAGACCAAGCACCCGCATTCCTTAGGGTATATACACAGTATCTTCATCGCCGAGATGAGAATAAACGGACAAGGACAATTTCCTATAAAAGAGAACAAACATCAAAATAAACCCTGAAACTCGATAGACTTCATTATTTTAACACTCCACGGTCAATTTAGTGGTGAGTGGGCATCACAACATGCGCCTTGGTGCTGACAGCATCCTCGCTCCGCCACAAGCTCGTCACAGTCTTCTGCTGAGTGTAGAACTGCAAGCCAGGCTTGCCGTAGAATGTATTAGCTCCGCCGC
The DNA here is from genome assembly GCF_001792695.1 of Aspergillus bombycis. NCBI lineage: Eukaryota > Fungi > Ascomycota > Eurotiomycetes > Eurotiales > Aspergillaceae > Aspergillus > Aspergillus bombycis. The sequence continues at coordinate 277,934 of NW_019170029.1, read as the reverse complement.
CGGCGATACTCTTCTTGTTGCCAGTGAAGGAGAACATGGGAAGAGGGACCGGGATGGGGACATTGATGCCAACTTGTCCAGCCTCAATGTCCTTCTGGAAACGTGAGGCAGTAGAACCGGAGCAAGTGAAGATGGCAGCTCCGTTACCATATTCATTCTTGTTGATGAGGTCGACGGCATCCTCAAGAGTAGGGACGCTAAGACAGACCAGAACAGGGCCGAATATCTCTTCCTTGTAGCAGGTCATCTCAGGGGTGACATTCGTGATGATGGTGGGGCCGACCTTAAAAAGCACCGTATGTCAGGAATGGCGTCATCGTGTATCAAAGGAGAAATGGTTCACTTACAAAGTTGCCGTTGGGGTACTTCTCAGGCTTGTAGCCCCTTCCGTCCAAAAGGATCTTTGCGCCCTCCTTCTCTGCACTGGCAATCAAATCTTCGATGCGCTTCTTGCTCTCCGGGCTAATAACAGGGCCAAGGTCGGCTCCCTCTTCAAATCCGCCGTTGACATTCAATGCCTTGGCACGCTCTGCGATCTCAGGGAGCCATTCCTCGGTCTCGCCAACCATGACCACAGTGCTCAAGGCCATGCAGCGCTGGCCAGCAGCGCCAAAAGCTGCTCCCACGATAGCATTCAGGGTGTGGTTCTTGTTGCAGTCGGGAAGAACAGCTGCATGGTTCTTGGCTCCCAGATTGGCCTGGACACGCTTGCCATTGGCAGAACCCCGAGTGTAGATGTACTCACCAGCACGGTTGCTACCGACAAAGCTGATGGCCTTAATGGCAGGCTCATCAATGATGAAGTCAACGGTCTTCGCAGAGCCATGGACGATGTTGACAACACCAGCGGGGAAGCCAGCTTCCTTAGCCAGCTCCGCCAAGATCATGGCAGCGCCAGGGTCGCGCTCCGACGGCTTAAGGATTAAACAGTTACCCGTGATGGTAGCAATGGGAATGCACCAAAGAGGAATCATTGCGGGGAAGTCTGTGGGGGAGCGGTTAGCCTCGGAGGGAAGAGCGGTGGATCCTCCACGAAGCAAGGGGAAACTTACTGAAGGGGCAAATAGCTGCTACCACACCCAAGGGCTCCCTGTAGCTTCTGGTCTCCATATCTTTAGCAACTTCCAACACCTCTCCTGTAAGCTGCGTAGTAATGCCGCAGGCGGTCTCGGCAACTTGCAACCCACGGAGAACATCACCCTTGGCATCGGCAAAAGTCTTGCCCTGTTCGAGAGTGATAGACGCAGCGAGACGGTCCCAGTTGGCACGAATCAGACTGACGAACTTGAACATAATCTGCTGCCGGGCAATCACGCTCATTGCCCGCCATGCTGGGAATGCCTTCTCGGCGGACTCCACTGCCGCCCGCAGTTCCTCATCTGTACTTTGAGGGACACGGGTAACGAGATTGTTGGTGGCGGGGTCATGGAGGTCGATCCAAGTTGTAGCCTTAGAGGCGACAAACTCGTTGTCCAGAAAGTTGGCCGTATCAATTGGATTAGCAATCTGTTTGTGGTCCGTCGGGTACTCGGTAGCGGTAGTAGCCGCGGAAGTAGTTGCGGGGGTCATTTGGCGGGCGGTGGCGTGCAGTCTGCGCACAGCAACGTTGGAAGCGGGAGAAGAAGAAGTAACAGAGGAAGCTCGACGAGCAAGAGCTGAAGAAGAAGACATCGAGGCAGTCATTAGAGAACGCGACGTTGCTGACCTGGCAGACGATGCGTTGGCAAGACTCGTGCGGGGAGATGCAGCGCGGAGTGTGGGGAGAGAACGGGCAAGGGACCGGCGGGCGGCCATTGTGACAGAGAGATCGAAGGGGGATAGATAGGTAGAGAGTAAAGAATAGAAGAAGCAATTAATGGGTAGGAGGATGCGTGAAAGGATAGACTCCTGAGAGGGGGGAAGAGGTCATAAATAGTGATCAGCTACCAAGGGGAAGAGGAATGATATAGTACATTTACTGACTGGAACCCCCATCCGATCTAGGTGTCGCTGCTTTTGTGAGAGTGGCACGTGATAGCTCCTGAGCGCCTCGGGTCACTCCCCGAGGGTGCTCTAGGCACGCTCCAGTGAACTCCGGATTACTCGCCGAGTACCTTTTGCTGCTCAGCTTCCTGCCATATACCAGTCCACGTGACAGCTGTCTACCCCGGAGCGATCAGGGCACGCACTGGCCTGATCCAACCACGGTCAGCCTTGCTCAATGAGCCAAAAGCGGCGGCATCTGGGACCGAATCTAGACTTCGAAATGCTCAGCTGCTCATTACTTTCTCCGTTTTGGAGAATCGATCCCAAGGATTTCCCGATACGATCGCCGAGGGCAACCGATAACGCTGCTCGGCGCTACGGGCCAATCACTACCTCCAACCAGGAGCTACTTGCCGAATTGAATGCAACCAAACGAAGCAAGTTCAATCATACTACTACTAGTAGTATGGATTTCCCCGCGGAGTATGAATCGATCATGTTTGCTTGCCGGAGACCATTTTACATCGTCTGCAGTTTTCCCAATTCAGAATCAAACGGCCCCAGTCTATCAATTCATTTGGGAATCACCACAACAAGAAAAGGGAAAGTGAATTGAGAGAAGACAACATAGACTGATCTCTGATCCTGCATGAAGCCTTGCATATACCTGGTATTGAGGAATTGATCATTGCAATCTACAGCTCCTATATCTATGTCAACCACATCATTCTATAGCGCTTCTACTTACACGGAAGCCAACTCATCGGTATTACTATGTGCAGTGTCGATCTGATCTTTCTTTGGTTTACTGTACAAACCTTAGCCTAGCTCACAGGCCCAATCGCTAGCCAGCCGATGTCTGGATATGAAGATGTTCTATCGCATTAGGTTTGAACCTCCAGGAGCCGTTGTACTATCATTATAATTACAATTGACTCTTTCCTTTTTCTTTTTTTTTCCATTTGCGATTCTGACTCCTCTTTTTTTGAATGGTCAGTGGTGTGTATAGCGTTGATTGCGTACTTCAGCATCGGACAGTGAGGAACATTGTTCGAAGCAGGATTTCTTTGTGACATGGGTAGAAGGTTGGTTGGTTGCTATATTAAGAACAAAGAATCAAGGATTAGCCCTCAGCTACTCCGTACTTTAGATTATTCTACGTAGTGCTACCACAACAATGGATAATCTTGCTATCTTGGCTTGATCGTTCATGGACACTTATATACGATGAGGCGAAAAAGGCCATGAATTCCTAATTCAGAAGACAATAATACGGCGGATATTTTGAGGGTAGCCGCAACGATTTTTAAAGTAAAGAACAAGGCTACTTTACAAGCTCCAGCAGAAACAGTTCCCTATCTGCATGCTCTCATATCTCATCAAAAGTGGTATGATTCCCTCAACGCTTACCACAGAAGACCGTTGGTTGAACGTGCAATACACGTCGGGTATGATGTCAAAATTGAAAATTTCTGGGTTTAACTTTATTTGCTTCTTCTTACACTCGTCCTCACTTTCCCACGGGTATCATATCACAATTTTACTGAGCAGAAGAACGGGTGGTACGCTTGCTGGCGCCGCCCTTACCCGTGTCCGCAGAGCTGCTGACAGCCTCGCTAGCCTTCTCCTTGGCAGCACCTGCGGCCTCCTTACCCTTCTTGACGGGGGCAGGGGCGGGGCTGCTGGCCTTGATGGCACCCACGATGATGAGGACCATCGAGAGAACCAGGGCTCCCAAAGTACCGGCGACCTCAGGGGCTTGCTTAACAGCGTTCACAGGGTCCTGCTTGGCAAGTCCAACAAAGTGGTCGACCTTCTCACGGACGAAAGTGACGGGGTCTTCCTTGAAGCTAACACTGGTGGAAGGGGCAGTCTCCTCCTTCTTGGGCTTGGAAGCCTCCTCCTCGGCAACTTCAACAGGGTGCTTGACATCGAAGGTCTCCTTGCGGAGCTTCTCAGCATCCTCGGCGGAGTGGCCAATGTAGATGTTGTCGAACAGGATGTCGTTCTGCATAGTCCAAATTTCAAACCCAATCTAGGGAACATTAGCTATACGAGACGCAAATAACCCTAGAAGAGTGGTACTTACAGCGCCCATAGGCTCGAAATTGGAAGGGGTCTTATCTTCGAAGTAAGCCGGGTTGGCGATCTTACGGGGAGCCCAGGGGCCTTGTAGGCGGGGTTGTCGATCATAGGAGCAGTCCACTTGCCCTTGTAGGCAGGGTTCTTCTTCATCGGAGGGCTCCAAGGGCCACATCCAGAGACGTCATTGCACTTAGGGTTGGGAACAGTGGGGGGAATCCAATCGCCATCCTCTTCATCATCCCAGTCCTCAGGCTTCTCGGCCTCGGGGTCGGGGATGCTGGTGGACTCCTCCTCAAGCCAGTCCTCGGGCTTGGTGGCTTCCTCGTCAACAATCTCATAGGGAGCTTCCTCATCCCAGTCCTCAGGCTTGGTGGCCTCAGGGTCAGGGATCTTGACATCGTCAACCCAATCGGCGGGCTTCTTATCCTTGGGGTCATCGATCTCCTTCTCGGGGTTGACAGAAGGGTTGAAGTCTTCAAGCAAGGTGCCGTTCTTGACAGCCTCGCCATCAATGAGGATCTGGAAAGACTGGTCGGGACGAACAATCAAGGTGTACAAGGAAGTGACCTTGTTGGTGCGAGCAGCAGGAGGAGCCTTGAGGTGCTTCTCCTCGTACTCGCCAGTCTTGGGGTTCTTGTGGCGGAAGATGAAGTGGACCTGATGATATATGAGTCGTAACTCGGAGAGAGGTAACGGAGAAGAATTTACGAGAACGTACCTTGTTGGTAGCACCGCACTTGTCGGGACCGAACATGATAACATAGGGGGTGGCGTTAGAGAACTCCTCGGCGTGGAGCTTCTTGTTCTCCTGTAGAAGCTTAAGGTAGGCACCACCGCAAACGAGGGAGTCTGGCAAGATGTAGATTAGACACGGAATGTTTTAACAGCTGTGTGGAACCAAGGCTTACTCTGAGGCTTGACCTCGTACTGGACAACCAAGGTCTTGCCCTTGTTATCGATCTTCTTGGGGAATTTCGCCGAGATGGCATGGTGGGCGGCAGGGTTCTTCACGACGAGACCCTTGTCTCCGTCGATGCCCTTGAAGACCGTGGGTTCCTCAACGGACCATTCACCGATGTAGGCCCAGTCCTCTTCCGTTTGGGAGTCATCCTTCTTCGCATGAGATGGTGTCCACCGAGATTCCCAGTCATCGGTGAATTGCTCGAGGAAAGGAGCTTTGAGGGTGGTAGGCTAAGGCGCTGTCAGCAAGCCACGCAGGGACCGGGCGCATAAACAACAGGGGGATAACCTACGGTGAAAGTCGGCTTCTCGACGACAGAGGTAGCATCGGGGTTCTTCTCAGCCTCCTCAGCATGAGCATAGCCCATGAGAGTGGCCGAAGAAACCAAAGCGGAAGCAACAGCTGCGTTGAAACGCATGATGAATGATACCGGGCGCTCAAACTAAGAAGCCCGACTCGGTAGTAGCTTTAGGAAAGAACGAAACAAATAAGCAAACGTTCAAGCAATTGATCCTCCGTAGAGGTTCGAGGGGGGAAAAGAATGTCCAGATGGAAGCGTACCACAAACTAACCGCACGACGGAAGGAAGAAGAGAGAGAGAAGAGGAGAAAGAGAAGACCGGTGTTGGGGAGGTTGATTATATGAAGCTGGGAAGGTAGCTTAAGTTCAATCTGGCCTCTTCCGCTGCCGCTTGCCCCTTGGGGTAAAGTTCCACCGGCCCAAACAGGGTTAGTGGCAGATTCTCCAATGTTCTATTCATTGATTCTAAGAACCATTTCATTGCTTTGTTTTGGGCTCTTCCTTCTTTACTTGGTACTAGTAGAGTCAAGGTCTTAGCGTCCCTGTATGTTATCAGCAGTACTCCATACCTACCACTCATGCCTTTCATATACTTACCCCAAACATGATGATCACTCTTCAAATATTGAATTTCAATTCAACCAATGTAAATATTAAATATTAAATATTTATTTATTTAAAATGAGATTTTTTTTCCCTTGGTTTTTTCTTAATTTTGTGATTATTTGCAGGTCTCATATACTACTAACTATCCTTGTAAATGCCGATTGCGCGATCTCCCTCCCGCTACTGCTAGTCAATTGATCCATATCCAGAAAAAAAAATTGGAGTTCTTCAAGTTGCCCCTCTCCCCGCCGACGTTCTTTTCACCTCCTCATTTCTTTTGCAAAACTTCAGACCACAACTATTCCGAGTGTCAACTCCAATTTTCTTACCTCTTTCAATCTGAGGAGAGGGCCCTTTGTTCATTTCTCTTTCTTTGTCTGTCTCTTACGTCCCCCAATCCCTCCATCCCGTCTCTTGAACCCCACTTGACCGGTCAGCGCGTCATGGCCCAGCAGGTCGAGAACACCAACAATGACCACCTGGTCCAATCTTCCGACCCGGAGCACCCGTCCAACTTGATCCCTGAACTCTGTCGTAAATTCTACAACTGGGGTTGGGTCACTGGCACTGGTGGTGGTGTAAGTGATCAATCGTATCGCTTATTGAGATAGTCCATGGAAACTGATCCGATGTAGACTTCCATCCGACAGGATGACCACATCTTCATTGCACCGTCTGGTGTGCAGAAGGAATTAATGAAGCCAGAGAACATCTTCGTTCTCCAGTTCCCCACCCCCAAATATCCCCCCTCCGAGCGCAAATATATCCGCAAGCCACTCGATCTGAAGCCCTCGGCCTGCACTCCTCTGTTCCTGGCGGCCTTTGAGCGTGGTGCCGGCTGCTGCATCCACACTCACTCCCAATGGGCCGTGCTGGTGACGCTTCTAGTGGAGCGTGAAAAGGGCCCCGGAGGCTACTTTGAGATCAGCAACATTGAGCAGATCAAGGGTATCCCTCGCGGTAAGGGCAAGGGTATGCTGGGCTTCTTTGATACTCTGAGAATCCCAATCATTGAGAACACCGCCTTCGAGGAGGATCTCACCGGAAGCCTGGAGAAGGCCATGGAGGAGAACCCCGACACCTGCGCCGTTCTTGTGAGAAGACATGGAATGTGAGTATTACCCGGTCCCTCTTTTGGCAGCTGTGGGAATCTAACGGGTTGTGTAGTTACGTCTGGGGAGATAATGTTGCCAAGGCCAAGACTCAATGTGAAAGCTTGGATTATCTGTTCCAGCTTGCTGTGGAGATGCACAAGCTCGGTATCCCATGGGTTAAGGAATAGATGAGTTTTATATGCAAGGGGCTTGATCTCCATCGTTGAGGACCTTGGGGGGGGGGGGTCGTGCGAGTCGACTAGGTTGAGACGCTATGTCCTGAAGATACCACCATTATGATAATGATGATTTGATATGTTGGGAAAAGAAGATATATACATTGAAAAAGCGTTATAAGATTCAAGCCTTTATTTGAATATATCCTGGAGCCTAAACTATGCTGCAGCTTATCCCTATCGAGAGCGTAGAGGTTGTCCGTCGCCGGGAATACAGAGGAGATCCATAGGACTCGTATGCATGTGGACAACCAGGCTTAAATATATTCCAACCAGTAGCTCCCGTTAGTTAACTAGGCTTACTTCATAGCTGATTACCTAACACGACTGCATCCCCTTTCGAGACATGAAATCGTACATCCATACCAACTATGAATTCTAAAAAGACAAGTACGGAGCTAAAAAGGTGGATTCAGGCATTGACAGAGCGGGGGAGAAGGCAGCCCTAATCCGGCGGGTGACGAAGGTTGGCCTTTTCCCAGTCCTGACGGCGCGGATCATCTGTCCAACTTAAACTTACTAGTCGCTTCTCCGACTCCATCAACATCAATTGTGTTCCTCTCAGGACACCACCTCGATTTCCCTCGTTTCCCCCCCCACCGACATTTTATTGTCGATTTCCAATTGATATTCACGCCCTTTAATCTTCCCCCACCAATTGCAATCCATCCAATCATTCCCTCATGGATCTGGACACAGGTGACTCCCCGTGGGGCGGTAAGCAGGCAATCATGAACAATACAAGCGCATCGTATTCGACATATCTAACCCCAAGTATAGACGTTCCCTCGCAGTCCACCGGCAACCACGGTTCGTCAAGGCCAGAAACCGAAGATGCCAGTGCGTTCCTTCCAGAACTTAGATCCCTGTAGCAGCCCACCTCCTAACCGCATCATCCCGCAGCCCGGGAACAATCGTCACAACAAACCACTTCGACCGGTCCTCGTTCTCCCGTACGGCGCGGTCCGCGAGGTGTCCGCAAGATCAGCGCACATGCGACAAAATTGGAAGCAGTGGACGATACCCTGGATCCGCTAGGTCCTCTCGGGGACAAAGCCGACGAATCTAGTCCTGCAGCGGTCGAGCAAGCACCTGTACCGCCTCAGAAGGAAGCATTTACTGGGCGCAATGTTCGGCCCACATCATCTGCGTCTCAGACGTCTAGTGGTGCTGGTATGGTCGATTCTGTGAACCTTGAAGAAGACGGTGCGGGTTTTAGAAACCCTCCTCCGGTACAACCACCAAGCGACGCGGACAGCGCGAAGAGACAATCGGAGCCTAGTATTAGTATTGAGAAGGCAGCGAAACCGACTTTCGAGATTACCGTCGGTGACCCACACAAAGTGGGAGATCTAACGAGTAGTCATATTGTTTATCAAGTCCGAACTAAGGTAGATCATCTGTGCTTCCGAATTTGGACTGCGTTGATATGCTGAAACTGGATCCAGACTACTTCTAAGGCCTATCGCCAGCCCGAATTTGCCGTCAGCCGCCGATACCGTGACTTCCTTTGGCTCTACAATTCAATGCATAATAACAACCCTGGCGTCGTCGTCCCTCCTCCTCCGGAGAAGCAGGCAGTTGGCCGTTTCGATACTAATTTCGTTGAATCCAGAAGGGCCGCACTGGAGCGCATGCTTAACAAAATTGCCGCGCACCCTATCCTACAGCATGATGGGGACCTGAAAATTTTCCTCGAGAGCGAAACGTTTAATCTAGATATCAAGAACAAGGAGAATAGGGAGCCGGATCTGGGTCAGAGCAAGGGTATGTTTAGCTCCTTCGGTATCAACGTGGGTGGAGGATCTAAGTTTGTTGAGCATGATGATGTAAGTCCGTCTTCGTTAGGTGCTGTGGACTCGCCAGGTTAACCATCACCTTAGTGGTTCCATGATCGAAAGGTTTACTTGGACGCCTTGGAGAATCAGCTGAAGGCCCTGATGAAATCTATTGACACCGTAGTTGCACAACGGAAGGGGCTTGCCGAAGCTGCTGGGGACTTCTCGGCATCCCTCCATGCGCTGGCAGCTGTTGAACTATCTCCCGCCCTCTCATCCCCTCTCGACGGGCTCTCGGACCTGCAGTTGCGCATAAAGGAACTGTATGAGCGCCAGGCCCAGCAGGATGTCCTCACGCTCGGCATCACCATTGATGAATATCTCCGTCTGATTGGAAGTGTTAAGACCGCCTTCTCTCAGCGGCAGAAGGCGTTCCACAGCTGGCATGCAGCTGAGTCAGAAATGCAAAAACGCAAGCATACGCAAGAGAAGCTTCTCCGGCAAGGAAAGACACAGCAAGACCGCCTAAATCAGGTCAATGCCGATGTGGCCGATGCGGAACGCAAGGTCCATCAGGCGAGGCTGTTGTTCGAAGATATGGGCAGGCTGATGCGGAATGAGCTGCAGCGTTTTGAAAAGGAAAAGGTGGAGGATTTCAAGTCCGGTGTAGAAACCTTCTTAGAAAGCGCTGTTGAAGCCCAGAAGGAGGTATGTAAACGCAGTCTTAATGAACAGACTTCTTTGGTTACTGATACTTTCATTTCACAGCTCATCGAGCTCTGGGAAACCTTCCTATTGCAACTGGATGCGGGCGAAGAAGGTAACCCCTTCTATGCCCCTGCGGCTGTAGGGGATGATGCTCCCGCAGAGTCGGCGCCAGAGAGGACTACTGAAGCTGCCTCGAGTGCGGCTACCGAGGATGAAGCATAGGTGCTCACATATTACCGCTATGACCTTTTATTGCCCTGTACCAACGGAAGGTCGCCGTCCCCTTTATTCCTTATTTGACTTGTTCATCGGCCAACCGACGGGTGCCAGTCATTGTTACAATGCGGCGTGGTGCGCGAATTGTTTCCTGAATTTATGGCAGTCTCCTTCAATTTTGCAGTCGGAATTACTGCGTTAACAATGTATCGATACCAGTAACTCGGAATTAATTCGAAATGACTTCTCTCCCTTGATGACCTTATCGCCTCGCTTCTTCAATATGCCTATGGCGCGACCAATAGAGGGTGACTCACACGCATGCAAACTTTACAAGTTACTAAAGCTATCAAGAAAGGTAGAAGAGACAACCCTGGAGGCACGAACTCTCAATGCTGGAATCCCAACCAAATGGTATGATGTACTGTACATGAAAGCTTCAAAAGATGTAGACCATAAACGATGAGTAAATTATACAGAAACACCCCATAGTCCCGACATAACTCAGTTCTTCTTCTTCCCTGATGCCTGATCTTCCTCCTGACCAAACGAACTGATCAAGTCCAGCAAGTTATCGTCTTCTTCCTCTTCAGCAGCGGCTCTTGCCGCAGCCTCAGCCTGTTTATCCGTCTGCTCAGTCTTCTTGCTTGCTTCGGCCTCAGTAGGGGTATTCGCGTCCCAGCTCCGTCCAAATTTGGCTCTGAATGCTGCCAGTCGACCGGCCTCGTCTTCTTCGACATTCATCAACTTGCTCGAGGATGGGTTCCACAGTAGGGAATTGCGCGTGTCACGGGTGGAGCGGTAGACAGGGGCGGGAGACGTCGTGCGATGAGTGAAGGTGCTGCCGTCCGACAGAGTGATGAGCTGGGTGAAGGTGTAGGGACGCTTAGGGCGTCGAAGGAGAGTCGCATGGCGGCATTGCGAACAGATGAAAGTGGTGGAGGTCTGGACCCGGACAGCGGTGACCGCGCTGCGGCGGAGCGGGATGCTGAGTGGCATTGTGAAGTAGAGGAAACAGACGGATTAAATTGAAACGGACCGGGAGGATAGGGATCTGGTCGAGCTCGAATCAATCTGGAATGGCTGTTCGGCGGGATCAGTTTATCGGAGGTTCTCAAGAAATTTGGCGGATCGGACGACGTTACGTAAGCATCAACGGGATGCCTTTTTCTTTTTCGGGGAAATCGGAGCATTTGTCTCTCTCCAGTTGTCTTGTCGCGCATTCCGCAAGAATGCTCGTCAATTGAAACGTTTTTGGATTCATATTCTCTAGAGGTTCATAATGACTCTGGAGGGATTCCATGGTTTTGTCGCCAGTTTATCTCCTGCTCTGTTACCCGTCGTTCCTTGAGCCGTTGAGCTTATCCGCTCTACACCCGGCGGAATGAAGCTTCCATACTCTCGACCTGCGGTTTCTGTGAACCGGATTGTAGGCCAATTTAAAGGTGGGACTTGAGTGTGCTCTTCCTTCAATGGATCCTTGCTAATCGTTCTTGACGGTCCAGGATTTCAATGTGGCTCTACTACTCTGCCTCTCCGAGCACAGCAACGGCACTCCAGCAGAACAATCAGCAGCGCTAAAGCGACATTTTCAAGTACACGGCCTCAACCCAGCAAGGAAATCGACACCCCTGATACCGGGAATCTCACACTCTCTCTATCGGACCAAGTCCGCCTGCTGATGAGACGAGTGCCCTACCCCGTTGCCATTATCACGGCCACAGACCCCCATGAGCCTCTCGACAAAGCCTTCCGCGGAATGACCGTTTCATCGTTCAATACCGTGACACTAAACCCGGAGCCGGCTATCTCTTTCAACGTACGACGACCATCCGAGACACTGAGCGCCCTTCAGTCGTCCAAACGATTCCTTGTCCATCTATTAGCCCCCAGTCAGACGACAGCAGCCCTTGCTCGGGATTTCTCCAAAGGCAACCATAACCTGTCCATCGCAAGCGGAAAAGGCGACTTCGAATTCGTGCCGCATACCTCTACGTCTGGTGGGGAGGCGCCCCCCAGACCGCTCCCACTGCTCCGGAGGAAGAAAGCCGCGGATGCACCGGAGGGGAATTCCCTCTCAGATATTCCTTTCGTGTTTGAATGCCAACTTCATCCGAAGGAGATTGAAGTTAACGACCATACTATTGTGGTTGGGACCGTTGTAAGGGTCCTTTCGGAGCATTTGACGAGTCCAGAGGCGATTGCTAACGCGCACTCCGTCACCGATCTATGTTTAACATATGCCAATACCCGATTTTGGGAAATGGGCCATGATATTTAGACTTGCAGCTGGGAGTAGCTATATCTGAGTTTCAGGGCGATATGCTTTCCGCCTCAAGCTCATATGTTTGGGCTCTAGATGGATTCGGGTTCCATGACCCCCTGGTTTGGCGGTTTATATGTCATAACCGACATTAGAGCCTTCAGAAATGGTGCCTGTTCGCGCAACTATGTATATAATATTTTCCTCTCATGGCAATTCTGTATATTATGCTGATACAAGTGAGACCATCACCAATCTCTTTGCTTTTGTTATACCTGAAACACCACAATTGGCACATTATGATACAATCAGACATCCTACACTGATACTCCCTTTAGATAACTACCGTGTACACCTAGAATAAGAAATCCTTTTAATCAACAGAATCCATACGAATGACGTCATATCTAGAATAGCTCAAACACTATACCCAAGGCCAACATAGCATGCGTCCAGCGAGTAATGCGGACATCAAACCAGCTGAAGATTTCCAGAGGAAGAAACGCTTCTTTGGCCATCGCGCTCGCTTACGCTGCCCTAGAAAAGCTCGGGTTCTCGTTCAATAAGGAGCAGGAAAGTCTCCCTAAGCCATTCATCGAAGGCCTCAAGATAAGTTACAGGGAGAGGGAGGTGCGAGACGATCACAAGCGGTCAACTGCATTGACATCTCGATGGAGCCCACACAGCAGACAGTCTGTTCCTGGTTCGGCCGTGTATCAAAAGAGAAGTCAGTGGCCTCTGTCTCACTTGTAGGGTATATTCTAATTGTGCCTATCTTCAATCAACAGTTAGCAAGGGACGCTATTTCGCTTCTCAGATGCGTTCAGCACACTGTGTATGATGACCTCAGAACAAATATCCCATACACCTTGCTCTGCACAAACATCACTCGCAAAGACCACTCATACAAAGTTGGTTAGTAGCTAGTGTTTCGCCATGTGATGTGTAGCTCGAGACTTGACACAGGATTCGGTTGAAAGACCTCAATGACAGGAACACTGATCCAGATGTACTTCGAAGCCTCACATTACAAAAAGAACCGGCAGCTACATGGCATGACTTGGAGCCAAGTACAGAAGTAGTAGCACTTTATCCACTTGAAGAGGCCATTGAACATGCGAGGAACATTAGCGGTCACGTTGGTGAGAAGCGGGCTCTGGTCACTGGAAGCTTCCGTCTCGTTGGTGGCGCTCTGTCGATTCTTAAGGGGTAGGACATTGCGCTTGGAAGAGCCACAGCTAACTAGCAAGATGGTGAACTGCATCTAAAGGTTTAAAAGGGGAAAGAGGACCAGTAGAAGGGAGTCACGTCATCTAAAGTTTTGGTCCGCTGATCAAAAACCTTGTAATGGCAGGCTGTTACTAGTATAGAGGTGACCAGACGTCGTACTCTTTTTGGACACATTAAGTGCATGCAGAATCCGGTTTACGATAGCTTAGTTCGACTTCAGCGATTCTCGTATACCGGAAAAAGGGCATGTAGAGCCAGGTTTCCTTCCCAGGAATAATAGAGCAGACTTGACTGAGGCCCCGTGATAAGCAATCATAATTACATACTCTCTGTTTAGGGCAGGAAATCCGGTCACAGTTGCGCCGAACTACTGTAATACACTACGTAACCCAACGTACGCACGGATTATAGGGCGAAAAGTCTACACAGGATACACGATTTTATTGATCACAGGCGAAGTAAAACCAGGGTGAAGCCGCAGGGCTAGATACATAGAGTATGGCCTGGGAAAACCAAGACGATTGGAGCGCCATGCCGGACAATCAACGCAAGCAGAAAGGGGACCACATATAACTTGAAGTACCAAGCAGCATAACGACCACACTGGAGGTGTTTAACAGCCTAATGGCCTTTTCCAGTTGCAGAGCTGGGACTACCACTGCCGCTACCACTTCCACCACTTCCACTGCCACTAGCACGGCTGCCTGCCCTCGGGAACGGACTAGAGATTGGTCTCAAACCCAAGTTTGGAGCATTGCTCTCGGAACCGGAACTCCTTCTCTTATCGACCACCTTCTCAGACAGATCAAACTGGAAGGGAGGACGACGGCTCGAATCAAAGAAATCAGAACCATAGAGACTGCTGTGGCCCGATCGATTGGAGAAAGACCGGTCACGGTGAATGAAGTCCGATTCGAAGGGGGAGGCGGTATTGATGAGAGGCGAGGTCGGGAAGTGTTGCAAGTACGACGGCGCCTGCGTTGGACTAGTCGGGTGGGACGACGTGGGACCAATGGGGGACGAAGCATGCTGCAGAGGGCTGGACTTCAAAGGCGGGAAGCTGAGTCCAAGCAATGATCGGTTGCTGGAAGCGCTCGTCGTCAGAGCGCCTAGGGACAGGGTGGGTGCCTCGCTGAGGGGGTTGGTACCAGGTAAATTGCCCTCGGGAGTGAGCGGGGCCGAGTCCAAGAGGATCTGTTGTTGTTGCTGCTGCTGGAGAGCTTGCTCGATAGCCACACACTGTTGCCAAAGTTGGTTGGTGCGCAACTGATACTCCTGAACTGACTGGCTAATGCTCGCAAACTGTTCATTGAAATTCGCTTCGAGTTTGGCCTGGTCTTGCTCTCTAGCAAACTGTTCCGCAGCGCGACGCTCTCTCTCGTTGAGTCCCTGTGCGTTAGCAGAGACGATACGCTCATACTGCTCATTAACCCTAGTACGGCGACCTTGAAGACGTTCCCGTCTCTGAACCGTAGAGGTCAGATCAGACTCTAGTTGTGACACCTCACGAGCAGCAGCCGATCGAGCGCTGGCCACATCGTCCTTGGCTGAATTGAAGAGCTCAAGTTCATGTTCGTACTTGGCTTTTTCTGCCGACCATTCTTTAAGCTCCTCCTCTGGGATGTTCTCCAAATTATCCAATTGGACCTCCAAAACAGCGGTAGCTTCTTCCGTTTGCTTGATGTTCCGTTCCAATTGCAAAGAGCGCTGTTTCTGCCGGTTTTCATCCGTGCCACTATGGAGACGATGGTTAAAATTGTCCAACTCTTTCTTAATCTTTGAAACGACAAGTTTATGATCGTTCTTGGCCTTTCTCAACCGTGCGCGCTTCTCATTGAGTTTCAGTTCAGCGTTGACGATGGAATTTTTCAGCGTGGTCGTTGGGGACGATGGCCGATAGGATGGCTGCGGTGGAGTAGATACCGAGGAAACTACTGAGATAAGTGTTAGACTACTGAACTGTTTCCCTAGAGGATAGAGGTTATCTCACCTTGTTCTGCGTCATTTGCGATCGGTGTCTTCACACTCATGACGCAGATCTCTTCCTCCGTGTCACTGCGCAAAAAAGAGCAAGTGTAGGCACAATTGGGGGCGAGACCAGATATCTCACCACGCCAATGTACTACACTTGAACCTTTGGCTGCATCCTGAACTTTGCAAATCGAGACTGTCGCCCAAAGTGCGCCATTGATACAAACATAAAAAGGTTCCGTGTCTTCGCCCAACCGTCCAGATTCACAAGAACCGGAAACCCCAGCATCATCTGAGACGAGATCACCCGCCGCAAACTTAATAGATGAGCTATCAACATCGGTAATCCAAACAAGACCATCATCCAAAGAAACACCCTGAAGATCCTCCTCGGTCATACTGAGGCCTCGAGCAGTTTTCGATAAGGCCCTAGAATGTTCGTACTCTCGCATAACCGTCACTTTCGTGCTTGCAAGCGCAGCCCAAAACGGTTGGCGATTCCGAACCTGGTTTGCCTGTCTCCTGCGTTTCTTCGCTGAAATCAATCGATCTCTACCATCCTTGTGAGTTGCTGGCGTAATAAGTTGTCCGTCGGCACCGATATAAGAAGACACACTAGTCCCAGACTCGAACGCAGAATCAATTTGAGTCTGCGAGCCAGCAGATGCCTCAGTATCAACACGTTTTCCAGTTCGAGGAGGAGCCGGTGCCCTATTTTTAGCCATTGAACGCCTAGCCATTGCGGTTCCTGCTTGCGCTAAGATATGAACCGCAAGTAAACTCCGGATCCAGCTCGGGGAAGATTGCGGATCAGTGCGCCGGAACTCGGAAGGCATAAGATGAGAGTATTGCGACAGCAAATCGGGACTGATAATTTTCGCGGAGAGAAGATGACCTATAACAAAATCCTGTATACCTTTACTTCGAATAAGATGCAAAACAAGAACAATACCAACACAGAGGGTATTAACCCCCCCATTTTTCCCCGACCCTCCTCCGCCTAGGGTTATGGCGACTTGAACATGGGCTAAGTCGAGGGCGAAATTTTGCGCCCACGTCCACATGAAAAGACCCCAGAAGAGTAGGAAGAATCCATCCATTGCAATCATGGTACCGAGAGATGGTGTTCCGGCTGGACCCTGAAATATATCGAAATTGGACGTCAAAGAGCCGGCCGACGCACCACCTGGAGGCATGAACGTCAGGGAAGCGAACAAGAACTGCACCAGCGTAAGGACCATAGGCGGCAACTGAAGGAGGAAAATCAGAATGGCGATAGTGTCGTACATCGGACAGGATTTGAGGATAGTCGAAGCCAGTTGGAGTGGGTTAATCGAGGTATTCGAGCCTGACCTCTTGGAACTC
The DNA here is from genome assembly GCF_001792695.1 of Aspergillus bombycis. Taxonomy (NCBI): domain Eukaryota; kingdom Fungi; phylum Ascomycota; class Eurotiomycetes; order Eurotiales; family Aspergillaceae; genus Aspergillus; species Aspergillus bombycis. The sequence goes on along the minus strand of NW_019170029.1, from coordinate 261,156 downwards.
TCCGTACGACGCGACGCCTGGCCGGTAAGGCCACCATTCTGCGGAACCGCCCCATTCGCCTGTCCGTAAGACATATCCGGGTTACCCTTAGCGTATCCATTCAGACTACCACGTCCGTTGCCATCCGCCTTCGAGCACTCCGCCGTACCGTTGGCCTTTGTCGCCGTCGCTACCGTGGAAGTAATTGCCGTATCGCTATTGGAGCGAGACGAAGGCCAGTCGACTTGAGAGGAGGGTCCAGAACTTGGTGCGGAGCTACCGTTGGCATTCCCATTCAGTTGTCCGTTCGATTTTTGCTTGTTCACTTTCTTGCCGGAGCCGGCGGCGCCATTCTCATGCCGATTGCTATGACTCTTCCTAGCCGTAGCCGATGAACGTGGCATGGACAAGGGAGCCTAACACCCAGGTCCGAGTCAGCTTGGCAGATGGTAGCCAAGGACTTGGACCAGGCGGGGAGTGAAGACGAGACAGTATCAGATACACGGGTAAAGAAGGGGAGGAAGAGAGAGAGGGAGGGGAGGCGACGCAGTAAGTGTGCAGGAAAAGGAATGACGGGAGGGGTCTAAAAGCGGTGGAAGAGGAATGGTTGCGGTAAGAAAGGAAAGGAAAGGGGGAAAAAAAAGAGAATTTGGGATTGAATAATGAGAAGAGAGGGTAAGAAGGCGTGGCGGGGGAGTAAAAAGAGAAGGAAAAATGAATGAGGTTTGGTAGACTTTTGGGTCTGGATAGACGAGGCGGGAAAAAGACGAAACGAAAGGTTGGAACTGATCGTCAGGAAAGAGAATAAGGCAGTAAGGCGACCATAACACCTGTGGCTGCCTCAGGAATCTTACTTTCCGTCTTCAAAAACACACCTAATAGTCCCAGTATGTAAGGTATGTATCCACTGCTTGTATGTATTGAAACTAGAGAGGGTCTTACCATACAGTACAGCACCAACTATCGAATCTGGTTGGTTGCTGTGTTTTATTTTTGGTCTACCCTCTATTTCAGATGTTTATGGAACCTCTCAGCCAACCATGGAAATCAAACAGCCATGCGGATATCTACTATTTGAAATGCTGTTGTTACTGTGCCTATCTATATAGGAAGCAAAGTCCCGCGAGGAACGTGGGTATCGTCGTCTACTACACCGTAGTCCTCGGTGGACAGCTATACTTCTACTTCAAAATAATCCACATGTGGGCTCTTTCATGCCAGTGAAAGTTCACTTCATATCCAGTACATACAGTGATGTACCTAAAATTCATACCCGAGACAGTTTACTGCAAATGCTAGCGGCTATGAAGTAGATCAACCCCGGTCTGCTGCATCAACTTAGGCTGATTCATGGCAACAAAGCTCGGTCCACAAGTCAACTCAAAGCCACGGATGGCAACTTTGAAAATCACCACATTGAATTCTCTCACCCAAGCACCGAACCGCATCCGAGGTTCTCAGGCTCTGGTAGCACGACTCTCTATTGCTCACAAGTACCTACTATTATTCTTCAATATCGATGAGGACGATCCGAGGGACTGCCTGATCTCAAAACCTATCTTGAACTGTAATTGTGGGTGGCCTCGTAAGCCAGATGCTACGTGTACAGGCTACGGTCATGTTGACGCCAATGATATAGGTCGAAAGAACAGCATAACCTTCCGATTGCTTTGCCAAACCCCTCATCTCTCGTGCACATTCATAATCCATCACATCTTTATCCACCCGGACTAGGATTATAACATAATTAGCTAGGATGATCTGACGATCTCCTCGTTTGTGTGCGGCCTCCTGCGGGGTTGAATACCGTATAATCTGTTGATGGTCGGTGGTCAGCCTAATGCTAGATAATAAAAGCCTCCAACGGCGGAGGGAAATTACACTTGCGGCTTTGGCGATCAAGCAGCCATCAAGATCTTTAGCTAATACGACCACATAACTGTCTCTTTTTTATTTTTTTCCGGCGCTCTACGGGAATACTTTTTTCGTGGGTAGCAATTGTACTGTACTTCACATGCGGAATGTTCGGCTAACTTACGGTCTCGGCAGGCAAGACGGATGGATCACTCTTGGCCGGTGGTATGTTGTACGAGGATCAAATCCTAGGGTATAACGATATACAGTAATACTAATAAGAGGTAAAAAGTACACTTTTAACCTCCCTAATTACGTTCAAAAATATGCTGTTCCACAGATATACAGTAATCTGTCCAAAGGCGGCAAGACGATATCTACTGTCCTGTATCACAAGGTTTTTAACATAGTTCTCCAGGTCTAGTACAGAATAAACTTTATTGAATAGCTAGTCCATCGCAGGCGATCATTCCTGATATCTCCATTGGTATTTAACGGCTTTCCCGTTCCGTACCACATATTATCGGGTCAAGAAAGCCTCCCGTCATAGGAGTGACCACAGCGGGGATGGCTGATGAGATCGTCATGGAGCAGTAATATCCTTAGACCCCTAGAACAATGTTTGGCTTTGAATCAGTCTCTTTTAAGTGCGGCAGGATATTTTATGCCCTAAATAAATACCTATACTTTTGCTTCTAGCCCAAAATGTACAGTAGGATCCTTCGGTCACATCATACACCAGCGTATAATCAATACCATTGGCAACCCGTTCGGATTTGGCAAAGCTCCACCATCTATAGCGTCATAGCTCTTGATGTCCTCTGTAAGGGAGATCAAGATATGATAATGCGCTGTTCATGTCGCAATTTGTCCCCCCGAGTCGTGTGTGGCCTTTCCCAAATCTTCTTCTTTGCCTCGTAGGGAGGATCATGCATGCAGTATGTCAGGTGAAGCATCTTAGGGCAGTCTTGGTATCTCTGTTATTCGTTGGATTAGGGTGGAATTTTGAGGATGATCGACGTTCTATACCCGGAAGGGGATGCTCGTTCTCGTTTCCACCAATAGTCGGCGTGATGGGGCCATTACGCCCCGCAAAGACTACGACCGTCAGATGATACCTGATACGTACTGATACCGCTCTGATTTGTCCATTACTACTAAGTTAGCTGTATTGTTGCTGTATTGCAGAGTTGGATATTTGACCATAATAAAACATCCTATGTACAAGATATCACAGCGTTCTCCCTGGCAGGTAAATCTACCATCGGCCCAAGGTTAAGTATTTAAGCTTGTCGCTTGAGAAAGTATGTTCGGCAAAGACAAGCTGCATACCAGGGCTCCGTAGGTTCAGCGACTATTCTGCAACCCCAACAATACACCCTAGCCCCAGCATTCTTCCCCTATGTCTTAATCAATCAATCGATTTCATCTCTCTATAATCCACTATTGTATACAATTTTGCGGTCATATTCGATGCAGGATACTAACTATAGTATCATCTCCACAACCACTAGTATCTGACCGTCTGTGAAAAGCGCTAGTCTCTCGAGTACAATAGGAGTAACTCAGCTACTATCTGTCTGATATCTTCGCATTGGTGTAGCAATACGCTTATTATTAGGTATATAGGGGGCCAGTTTTCCATTTCTGGCCCCACGACAAACATTAGTACCGGTCTGGATGGTCTGGATTACGGGCCGCAAGTAGATTGATTTGACTACTATGTTAGGGAATATACTAATTGTCGAGACTTTAGTGGTTTGCTAGCCCTACCATCAAGGAGGAACCTGGTTCGTAGCAATATGACGTGAGAAAGAATGGCCCGCAAGACGAGGTCCATACTACAAGTATGCTAGATATCAACGATCGTAAGGTTGTATGTAATGAACCAATATCCTTACTAGAGGGAGGTATATGCATCCTACCTAATCCGTAATCGATTATACATTGTTCTAGTTGCGGAAAACATGCATTAAGCAATCTACTAAGCAATCAATATAAAAGCAAATTGGCTACTAGTATACGTAGTCATGGGGGTCATTGGAAACCACCGAATATATCTGCTATACACTGTAAACTAAGCAGCCCAACCTAGTTTCTGACAGCATAATTAGCAAGATGGCGGCACACGTAATACAAGAGAGAAGACAGGCAGCGAATACACAATTCTAAGACATAATAGAATGAGACCGCCATAAGCCATTCAGCCACATCAGTACAATAATCAAGAACACAGGAAACACTACCGCATTCCATACCCGAAAAAAAAAAAACGCCAAGAGCCGACATTTTTTTGACCGGTGGCAGACTGACTGTTTTGACTTTCATCTCGCAACTAGCTTTAGGCTGTCGATCATTTCACAATTTGAGGACCAGGGAACCCTGGCTCAGAATCACGTTTCCAGCATGCACCCCTCTCAAGATGCTCCAGCGCATCCACTACAAAAGTCTGACCCATTGTTCCCAATCAAGTATCACTACTGTCATACGATGCAAAAATCTGCTTTCAGGCATCACAGCCGGCAATTGACACATGTGTTTTCTATACGCTATTAGATAAAATTATAAAATTTCTCCCAATGGAGCCAATCAGTAGGCGTCCCTGGGAGAAAAAGGGTCTTTCCTCGGCTTGGGCCCGAGCCAAGGGCCGGGGCTGGGCCGAACACTAGTACTATTTTCATTTCAATGCCAGAGGAGAGAGGGAACTACTAAGGTAATGATCGATGGTTTTGGGGAGCTTTTTGTACAGCAAAAATTTTTTCCAGTTCTACTTGCGCTAGATTAGTTATATAGGGAGGCTACCGACAGGAACCTACTACCTACAATACCGAGGCCTCCTGGGCCACTTGGTGAGCAAGCTTTTTCTTGGCTCGGAAAGAACACCGCCACCTGAAGAAGATAGATTACAGATCTTGTATCGTCGTATTCGTTTCCGATGGATACATGTGGCCCCCCTGTACGTACGATACAATACAAAATGACAAAACTTGATATATATACGCAGGTGTACAGCGGTTGCGTACATATATCCTGCTGAAATATAAGCAAGGTACTGTATGGACGCTGAACCACATCAAGTCGGGGGAAATTTTATTTCTTTGCGGACCCTGTATCTTCGACGGCGTCCTCGCGATCCCAACTCTCCATTTCCAACGTTCGCACCCTTGCTTCGATATCGAGGATCCGCTGCTGCCAGAATTTCTTTGCCTTCTCTTGAAGCTCCCAGGTGGATTTGAATTGCTCTAGCATGAATGGTGGCATGTCGGCCTTCTTTCCCCGCCTATAATCGTAAATTACCAGGTCTTCGTGGACACGGGCAGCTGGCCGTTGCTTCGCTTCTGATATAATTACGGCCTGCAGATGAAATGCATCTTTGTGCGAATGGGGAGAAGATGGGTCATGTGCTACTTTATGATAGACCGTGACCTCGTCGGGGTATTTCATGGGCTACATGGGAGACCCTCTCTGTTAGCAAACGTGATGTCGTACTTGGGGTTGAGGAGGGTCGTACGAATTTGTAATCGATCTTGATGCTCCTCAGAATGATTCCAATCCCGGTATTTCCGACAATATTCATCCATTCTTTCTTATGAGCCGGGTCTATATGTGTGGCAAAATTGCGAGTCATGTATACCCGGCCAGTTTCGGCGTATCGGACGTAGGTGACATTATTAACATGGCCTAAGCAGAATAATTAGGATTTGGAAGTTGCGACGAAGACGACACCATTGACGCTTATACATACCCTGATAAGAAGTCAGCCAATGTACCGAATGGTCGCAAAGTTTGGATATGAGCTCTATCAACTTACCATGGTATCCTGTGATCCATCAAATGTCCTGTATTAGCACAAGTACATTATGCCAGATATAAGGTATATTCGCCCTACCATCTCTCCCCAAGCAACACTCTGCCGGAACAGGCCCCTTCTTGTCGCATCTGTTAAGTAACCTTCACTCCCAGCTATCAACTCACGCCAATCTCTCGTAATCTGTTGCAATATCTTCCCAGCTTCTTGAACTTGTGTCGGCTTTAGGCCAAACATCATGCATCTGCCCAATCTCCTCTTTGTCATGGTAAGCCATCGGGGATCGATCTTGCGGGGTTGGAGTGCGGCAGTTTTAGATGAATCGGCATTTCGTGCTGCAGAGGCTGATGTCGATAGGGTACGAGTACAAAGGTACGAGTATTCTGAAGTAAGTGCAGTAAAGCACCGCCTCCTTATTGCGTGAATCGGGGTCATTTTTAAGCAATTGAGCTTCAATATGTAGTGGTTGGAGATGTTTTGGAAAGCTCCGGCTGCAACTCCGGCTATAGGAGCAGTGGAGTAAGCCTAGGTTGGGTGGGTCCCCAACCCCAATATAAGGCAATTCGGGAAGTAAAAGGTTTCTTGGTTCACAGTGCCATTTCTCCAACGCCAACGCCAAATCCACTTTCATATGGACCATTGTATATTGTATTGATTCTACATGATAAAACCACTTCACTTCTCAGCTTTGTTTTTGGCATAACCCAAGCTGGTGAGAAATATGTGCTAAGCTACTAAGATGGAGAAATGGCTAGACTCTTGCCGTCCCCACTTACACATCGTCTAGAGAGATTAGTAGTTTGAAAATAGTGTGAAGATCCCTAGATTTATTATTATAATTTTGTTACTCAATCTGCCAAGTAATTCTCTTGATATTATATTCATCAAAGTGAGCGACAATAGTTGGAGATGTTTGCAAAACACGAAACAGGATGTCGGCCAGCGATCTCCATTCGAAGATGTGATGGGTAGCTGCTCTGGTTTAGTCTTAGACCCAGCTTAAAATTGACGACGACGACGAGACAGACTCCTCCTCAGTAGGGTCGAGTTCTTGCTCATACCCATCATCTTCACACTCTCCCAGTAATCATTGGTACCGTGGGTAGGGTCACTATCCTGAGCATCCTCTGCATCGCACAAGGAACCTTCGTCGCCCGCTCCATTGGGACCAGATACCTGGAAATACTCGCGGTCATTGGAGGCGGCGTCCTTCACCATGTTCTCTGCGGCCTCTGGAAGCCATCCGTTGATGAAATCTCCGTGGCTGCAGTATGAGGAGCCGCAGGCGAGTTCCAAGGGAGGGCTACCGGACCAGCCGTCTGGGAGGATTTTCCGCAAGTCGTAGCGGATAGAGAACCGGAGACGAGGGATACGCTTCATTCCAATTGGGCAACGATTCTCACCATAGCCATCCACCCAATTGGGGTTGGCCGAGTAAGCATACTCCAGGGTGTCTGGGTTGGCACAGTCGGGAAAGAGGAGAAGAGTCTGCAGATGGTACTTGCACGTCTCGGTTGGGAAGGCTGCGTCGTCCTTCTCCTCTCCTGCCTGACTGTCGCAGAACCATTGAATACCAGCGTTGCCATCCACGCCGTCCTGAGACGTAGCAGTGGCATTGCCCGCGAGAAGTGTCATGTTCTGGGGGATGGCAATCTCGGCACTGCTGACGTCGACATAGTAGGCGCTGAATCGGAAGATGGGCACTGCAGTATAATTTGAACCATCGACATGGTAGAGGGTTGGAACCCCTGGGTGCATTCATTAGCTTCAGCATTCACATGCGGTACCGAATATACTTACAGTAGGTCGAATAATCGTTGGGGTTCTTGGCCGTGGAGCAGCCCTTTTGCAGCTCTTCAGATGTTTTAGTGTTGGCAGTGATAGCATCGGAGCCAAAGAAGCTATGCATATGGCTGGTGTATTTGCCAGGGACCACCAGAGGATCTATGTTTTTGAACATGAACAACCCAACATTTGTCACAGTGTAAGCTTGTGCGAGGCCCGCCGCCAGTGCGGACAGAACAATAGAGCGCATATTGAAGGAGCGACAAGATAAAATGAAAGACTGGATGTAAAAAAAAAAAGAATGAATGAATGAGCGATGGCAGTTGCACAGCACTTTACAGACTTCAGGATATTCCAGTTTTTATAGTATATATCCTACGTCCACGGTGCCCAGTCGGGTAGCTTCTCTTGGTACATCCTCCTTGGAGCTGTTGGGGTCATTATGGGCTGATTGATGGATAAGGATTAGGATAGCGCTACAATTTTCCCCAGTGATAGTCAGGATCCAGTGATACCATGAGGAACAACGGTCAGGGCTTTCAACCGTATCCGGCAATGATCACCTCACTGTCATGACGCGTTCTCGGTAGTCGTCGTGATAGCTGTTGAGATGGATCTAAGCGAGAGAAGTCAGTGTTTCACATTTGCCGCCGAACGACTGGGTTTGGTTTAAGGTTCCTCAGCTCTAGGGGCAACTGACTCGGTCGAGATCAATAGCCAAGGTGTTGGTCCTTGGAGATATATTAATTTACCCACCCAAGCGTCAAAAATCCGCGGCAGGGACCACATTGAGACATGGTTCCCTTCTCTCTTAAATCCCTGTCGAGTGTTCCCCTCTCCCCTTTCTCGTATTGACTTGCAAATGATATCTTTCCTTTTGCTTCCAGAATCTTTTCCTCCAAAGATAGAGTGGACTTCGCCATCAGCTGTGTGGAGACCCGCAACCAATCTAGTCTACTTCAGTATATACTCCCGGTCACAAAAGTTTGGGATCTTCCATATTACTAGGAAAAATTGGCTTGCAGTATATACATATAGCAACTTTAGATATTCAGGTGCCAATGAAGGGGGCTTTATGCAGGCGGAATTTACGATATCGCAAGAAAAATATGGTAATATTCACCAGTAGGCGCCTTGTAGGGTTTGCAGATGAGAACAAGGTTGTGGTGGGCTTGTGTGTTCATATCCATGGAGTAACCATGTTACCGTTGTAAAACACAAAGTAAAAAGAAGGGGGGCAAAAGAGAGAAAGAGAGAAAGAGAGATTTCGGCAGTAGAAGTGGATATTTCTATCCCCTGTGGAAACCAAGACATGATATTGTAATCACTATATTTTCCTGCTAACTATCCGATATTCTACCGTACGCCATTCGAGACCCCTAACATGGCTCTGTGAGCTTGACTGGTCCATGCGATGGAATATTAAATTCAGGGACTGCATCTCAGGAACTTGCTCCCCCCCACCACTCTTCCCCAGCATGTTTCAAGCTTTCATTGAGCAGAATTTAGGGTTATGTCGACCTGGTAGATAACTTTCGCCAATCGTAATGGCCAATAAAGTAGTAAAAAGGTAGTTACTGGATGAGCCTACTACTAGTAGTAGTACAATAAAGATGTTTGCTGTTTTTGTTATCCGTGCTACGACGTCACCGGGTAGCCCCGGCCAAGCGAAGTAAAACAAACATCAACTGCAGCCCATTTATCCCGCATCCTCAACACACCTTTCTCCTTCACAATCCCTCTTCCTTCCATCTTAATTTTCAACAATTCCTTCGAGCTCAAGTAGGTGAACAATGACGAATCCTGAACTTCGTCGGCAAGTAATCAATATATATAAAGGTTTGTATAGAAGCTTTACTTGAGCCTCCTGATTCAATCTACGATGCATGCTGGGTTGCGCTAATCTTGTGAGCGATAGAGTTACTCTTTCTCGGACGTAACTATCCACTGGGCTATGAATACTTTAGGAATAGACTGCACAAGGCGTTTGCCAGCCAGGCACATCTGAGGGACGATGAGCAGATACGGAAGGGTATAGCACGGGCGAATTTCGTGAAGAAAGGTATGTCCGTACAACAGAAGGTAATAACTTGAGTGTAGCTTACCTGATGAATTACAGAGATTGAGGCACTGTGAGTTTTCCTCATAACTTAAGTTTTTTGACTTTGGCCCCTTCAGCAACCTTCGATCACCATCTACGGCCACAGCGAGCCTACCAAGTCTATGGCAACATGCTAGCTTGTTTAAGACTCCGGTCTCAGGCTTTTTCCAGTCAATTATCATTATTCATCTATCATGCAATTGCCAAGAGAAACATTGACCATCTATACTAACGAAAAATGACCAGGTACTACTTGAAGCGATATCGCACGTTGAAACAGCGCTATGAAAATAATTAGGGCCAGCAAGGCAATGAGGAATCACGCCTTGACAGAAACGAAGTATACACATGGAAAATCAACATAAATGGGGTATCACCAATAGGAAGTGAGCAACGGGCTGCTCTGCTTTTTCTGCTTTTTCTTTGCTCGTCCACCCAAAAAAACCAGACACTTCTATGATTTCTTCGTGCTAGGGGTTTTCTTTTGACCCCACCAAGCACTCACTTCCAAACATTCGCCGTTTGCAAGGCCCCCTTTCTGGAACACATCGGCCATCATGGCTGTCCACCACCTATCCCATTCATCTCTACTCTTCCCGCTGGCCTCCATGAGGATAGGCTCCATGCCCTCGATCATCTGGATCACGGTCAAAAGAGCTGTGCGCCGGATAGACATTTGATCTGCCGTTAATTGCTTGCGCGCGCCGCCGCTAGAGTCCTTGCTTTCTCGTTCCCATCGTAAGTCGCCTAGCGGTATAGCAATTCGGCGGCTATCCACTTTCTCCAAGACGTCTACCTCGGAGTTGAAGGAAAGTCCAATCGTGGCACAAGGTAGTGCAGTGAGTTTGCGATGGTCGAATGCTTTCTCAGCCCAAGAATTGTAGTCTTGAAGGAACTTGTTCTGCACTCGTGTGAATGGGGTGGCAGGCGAAAATGTGTAGGTAGCGGTCGCATCCGCAATTTCTTGTTCTCTCGATGCTAATTTACGAGCGGGTGCAGGATTAGGGAGCAATGATCGGAACACCGAATCGGAGTCCCATACTTCCAGGACACCGCCCGGTTTGAGAACTCGCAATGGCTCGCTCAAGCCAGACGCCTGCTGTGCTGGACTGGAGGGGCACATCGACGCATCCTTAATGAAGACAAAATCGAAATAATCGTCGGGGAAAGGCAAACGAGGCTTCCGTAGATCATGGCGCTTAAATTGCCAATTGACACCCTTTTTGCGCAAGTCGGGCGCTAAGGAAACGAGGTCAATACCGTGGAAAGCAACATTGCGAGCGCCACGACGGGCGAAATAGTCATGAGACAAGCTTGACCAGAGACCCGATCCGCATGCGATTTCGAGGATACGCTGGGGAGGGCGATCAGCAAAGTATGGGTTGCAGAAAGGGCCTCCGAAAACACGCAGCAGCATTAGAGAGCGCAGTGTTTGGCGATGAATTTCCGGGAGATCGCATGGTAAAGGGTACAGACTTTCGGGGTCGCGCAAGTACGTGCGATCGCCCTGACGGATGAGAGGATAGTTCGTGTAGTCATTCAGGGAATTGAGCGAGGAAGTGGACGTCGCTGCTCTGGCAGGACCGGTTGAGCTTAGGATCGAATGCAGGTCGGAGCCAGAAGCTGCAGCGGGGGCGAAGGCCGCCGTGCTGACTGACATCATATCCATTTCTGAAACAAAATCCCCGTTCTCATCGGTCGAGCGTTAAGGTGGATCTGCCAGGGATGGTTTGCATTCTCGTGCACAGCAGGAGTCAGTAGTTCAAAGCATTGTACAATTATGGTTGGAACCGAACACGAGGGCGCTTAGAAATCGGAAAGAGAAAGTCCAAGGAGGGAAGGGAAGAAAAGAGCTATGTCAGGACGCAGTCCGACGCAGAGAATGATCCATGGAAGAGAGAGAAAGAGAGATCGAAAAGAGAGCGAGAAGGGGGGGGCAAGAAAAAAAGAGCATCGTGACAGGAAGACCACGGCCAAGTCCCGTCCCACGACCCCTAAAAGCGGCCTGTCCACTCCACTACGAACGGAGCCTACTCAATACTACTCTATATTGGGTTACGGAAGGTCTCGGTCTTGCATTCTTCTGCCTTATGATTTCTTCCGAGGCGGTCAATCGATGCGAGCACCGCTGGTGGTTCTTGACTGACTGGTCTCTTTTTTCGATTTTTGCCTCACACCACGGATACAACTGTTACAGACGGAGAAGAGCGACACTCCGTCCACTAGTGGCGGAAATCCTGCATGATGCCTCCCTGCAAAGCCGAGCACCCACCCCGCCACCGCCGCCGTGGATGGATCACCGGGTGTCTTGTTGTTTACGACTCGTACTCCGTAGTTCGTCTTGCGTTTCAGCTCCGAAGCCCCCTTGGTCTGTGATCAGTCTTAAAGTTCACGGAGTACATCTGTCAGGTCATGCGCATGAGAGTTCAAGAATTGACGATCGGAGAATCGGTTTGAAAATCGGTCGCAGTGGAACCGTCACACCAAACCGAAATTTTTGAACCGGACACCCAACCACCGTTGAGGTCTAGAAGCTAACGTAGGTACAGACTTTGATAGTGGCCACTAACTAATTACAGCTACTTTTGATTAGCTGTGGAGATTCGGTAGAACACAAGAGGGAACGGAAATGAATTAAAAATACAAGAAGAAAGCGTCGGCGAACCGTTTCTTTATGCTTTTTCTTGAACCGGGGAAATGTTCGTACTTCTTGACTTAATGATCTCATTGCTTCCCGATGCTGATGTAAAGTGGTTCTAGCGACGCTCAAGAACAGGTAAAAGTGACACGGAGGAGCATTGAATCGATGACAACATTCCCCATACGCCGGATGCTCCTCATTGGACTTCCACCGTATGGGGAATTTCGGGTGGCGGTCCGGTCTGGGAACAAATGCGATGCACGTGCTGGCACGGGTCACTGGGTGGCCTGAGGCCCTAGATACTTTGGCAATGGGGTATCGAGGCAGGCTAAATCACGTTGTTGTTTCAGGCAGAGAAGAATTGGGAGACGAGGGGTAAGTTCAACATGGTCTTGTCCTCAATTGACTTTTGAGGAGCCACCAAAGGAAAAATAAGAGTCCGCTCTATACCGGTTATGCAATACTCTGCCGTTTCTTGGCATCAAGCTATCGTTCTTGACTCAGCACTAAGCTCTCTTGAGTGCGGCAGAATAAGGGTGGAATGACGGATATAGCCTATATCTGCGGAAATTGATCTTATGTGGCATCGAAGAGGGTCGATGATGAGTGATCAAGAAGTTCCGGCGTAGGTTAGAACGGGCATTGCTGACCATTGAAGATGGCTTGATTTAAGGAATCAGTGTGATGATTGTGTTGCCATATGATGCACTTCGAAAATGATAGTCGGCCATGCTTGCGTGTCCTTTTGAGCAGAATATGTCTATAATTTTTTTTAATAGTAGAACTACTTAAGATTGATTTCGATTACTGCCTCTGATTGTATTCTCTACTGTTATTTTGGTGTACAACCTAGGATACCTTCGGCGTTAGAATTCCAATATAGATCGTAAGGTGATTGTGGAACCATTTCGAACTCATCTGCATTTGCAGGTTGATTCTTGACCTAGCATCAGCTGTCTGCCTGTGACATGTATGCAGGAACGTGAGGCACGCTAAATATATCTTCGAACTTGGGACATCTGTCGTTCAGGTAATAAAGGACAACCCAATTTCCAAGGCAACCACGACGACCAACAAAGGGAAGGGCCTTATCATTGGGCTTTGATACTAAGTCAGCGTTTGAGTCTTGCAGATTTAACTGCATAGTTTGAAAGGAAAGGTCACACAATATGGTTGCAGTTGACTTCATCCTTTGTTTAAAGACGGAGATTAAAGCACCATGCTATACTACTAGTATCGCCGCCACCTCCCCCCCCTAGTGGGTGATGGTTGGTTGATGGTTGGATAAACCCACATCCGTTTTTTTCTTCTTTTTTTTGTTTTCAAATCATGGGAGACTGGGATGTATTGTAGTGTCAGCTTGGAAGTAGAGCTGGTTGGCTAGAAAGGGTATATTGAGGGCTGGTAGCTATGAAGCCCGTTCCACCCGACTATTGGGGTGGAAGTGGATATATCGAGGTCAGCACTTCCAGACTTCATAGTAGGGTCCATGGAACCGGGAACAACAAAGGTCATTGTTCAAAGATGGATTCTGTTCATCATTAGAAACCAAATTTTGTTTAACAACCCCTACAATTCATGGATAAGGGACTGGTAGAAGAAGAGTCTTCTGGTCCGTCCGTGGTATATGGGTTCGTGGAGAAGGACTGGATTTGGCTGAAAGCGACAGTTTTGAGAAGAAACAAAATCCGGGCGTCTTGAAAGCGGTCTTGGCTGATCGGCGGCGGCGAATCACGCCCTCGGATGCCGTGACCACGTGATCTCAGCGACTCCCGCCTTGGATGCAAAGCACTTCGCAGCGTCAAAGCGACGAGGGATTCATCTCCACAAGCCTTTGGCGCCTCAGTTACATCTGTTCACCGATTTATACGCGCCGTTCGTCAAATAGTTTAAACCTCATTGTCCTTGGGGCCGCTGTTTAACTCCGCTCCAGGCTTCTCGCTAGACCGCCTCCCCCACTTGTTGCTCTGACTCGCTCGTCCGACGCCGGCCCCTATCGTTCGACCGTACGTCACCTGTGAGACTTCAAGACCTTCGGTTGCGACTGAGATTGACAGCAGACAATTTTGTAGTGGAATTGCTGCGGTTGTGATTTCCAGAGAGACACCTTGTTTCGGGGCGGTTCCGCTTCAGGACCCCATGTTGAAGAGAAGGAGAGAACGAACCCGGTCCCCGACTCCTCCTCTCTCTCCTGCCACTGCTCTGTCTCCAGCGTCGCTGATCCTCACTTTCCCCAAATCCCCCCCTCAAGCAAATAACTCACGGTCTCATCTGCCACGGTAAATGGCAGATGGTACCTACAGGTTCCAGCAGCCTGGGGCCGGGCAGTTCTTCTTTCAAACGCAACAACAACAACAACAACCTTCTCATCAACGACACCTTGCCCGGAACGGGACGAATTCTCCGACTGGAAGACTGAAATTTAGCCACGACACACCATCGCCTTCACGATCTCCTCCCCTTGGTCAGGCAGCTGCGCTCAACCCATTCACCATGTACAGTCAGACGCACCAAGGGCAGCATGTCCTGATGAATGGCGGCCAGGCTCACCAACGCTTCGGCATGCAGATGCCGAAGTTTCAATCCCAGAGTCACCATCCCCACCCTGCACAGCAAGCTCATCATCACACACACCACAACCAAGCCTCCCACAATATCAACCACCAGCACAACTTCTCCAGCGGGGCGTTGGCTGCCGCTACTCCCCACTTTACCCCGAGCCACATGCAAAATGGGGCTCATGCTAACGTTGACGAAGATATCGATGAATCCATGAATGAACATTGGCAACAACAGCTTCAGCTGGCCGCTGAATCGCGGCAGGCGAGTTCCCCGCATTACTATGCCCGCGCCGTCGCTCAACAGACGAAGGGCATTCAGATCGCTCCCAGTCAGCCTGAACCCCAGGAGAACGGAGGTGATGTGAAGAAGGGACTGACGAAAGTAAAAGCATCCCCAAGGCAGGGCTGGTATGCCCTCGATTTCGGCGGACAAGGACTCCGGGCACTCTCCACGTCTTTGTTCAGTTACGATTTCCTGAAAGAACTGTACCTAAACCACAACAAACTGAAGGCGCTACCCCAGACAATTGGCCAGCTGCGGAAACTGGAACACCTGGATCTCTCGGGCAATGACCTCACCGAACTTCCCGAGGAGATCGGCATGCTTACGAGCCTGAAGAAGTTTTACCTGTTCGATAACAATATTCGCACGCTTCCTTACGAAATGGGATACCTTTACCGGTTGGACACTTTGGGCATTGAGGGAAACCCATTGAACGATATTCTGAAGTCTCAGATTATGAAGGAGGGTACCAGAGCTCTGATAAAGTATCTGAGGGAAGAAATGCCAGGTTTGTGAAATCATTCAATACTGTCAATGGAAAGTCTAGTGTATATTGATGCTAACGAATGTGCCTTAGAAAACCCCCCTCCTCCGGACAGAGATTGGGTTATTCTTGATGAGACTGCAGGCACCTCCGCTGAGAAGATCACCGTCCTTTCCCACAACGCACTGTGCGATTCATCTGCAACACAGTCCCACTTCGGATATACCCCTTCTCGTGCCCTATCATGGGAGTTTAGAAGAGATCTCATCCTTAGCGAGCTAAGGTCTCACGACTCGGATATCGTTTGCCTTCAGGAAGTAGATCAAGGTAGTTACAACGGTTATTTCAGAGAACAATTGGCCTACAACGGGTACAAGGGTGTGTATTGGCCTCGAGGAAGAGCAATGGGCATGCAGGAGGAAGAAGCCAAGTCTGTCGATGGCTGTGCCACCTTCTTTAAGGGGACCAAATTTATTCTTCTTGACAAGCAGATGATCAACTTTGGCCAGACGGCAGTACGGAGACCTGATGCTAAGGGTCAGGATGATATCTACAACAGATTATGGCAGAAGGATCACATTGCAGTTGTTGTCTTCCTTGAAAACAGGCTAACGGGCTCGCGGTTCATCGTTGTGAACGCCCATCTCTATTGGGACCCGGCCTTCAAGGATGTCAAGTTGATCCAGACAGCTATTTTGATGGAAGAGATCACGAAGCTCTCCGAGACGTACGCAAAGTGGCCTGCGTGCACCGACAAGACGGCATTCCGCTTTTCAGAAGCGGAAGGTGGTGAAGCGCAAACTCCACCGGAACCCGCTCCATCCGTGGAGTATACCAGTGGCGATCAAATCCCTCTTTTCATGTGTGGAGATTTCAACTCATCGCCTGGGTCAGCGGCGTACAACCTGATTGCGAATGGACGGCTATCGGAAGCGCATCCGGATCTTGAGAAGCGACTTTACGGAAACTTGAGCCGGGTTGGTATGACCCACCCGTTCAAGTTGAAATCCGCATACAACTCGATCGGCGAGTTGAGTTTCACGAACTATACACCTGATTTTAAGGATATTCTGGATTATGTCTGGTTTACATCGAACACGCTTCATGTTTCGGCGTTACTCGGCGAGGTGGACAAGGACTATCTACAGAAGGTTCCCGGGTTCCCTAACTTTCATTTTCCTAGTGATCATATCGCATTATTTGCGGAGTTTGTTGTTAAAGGGAAAAAGGGAAAGGTGGTGGAGGCGGATTTTGGACCGCAACGGAATTGAGGGACGGTGCATGCTGAATCTTACGAGACTGGTGTTTGCGTAGCCGGTTTGTCTTGTTATCTCGGAATCTTTGGGGGCTTTTCACGTGTCTGTGGTGTTCGTCTAGTGCTTTTTCTTTGCTCATTTCCTCCTTTAACATTCTTGTGAGTCTTATCTGTTGTCATTGCTGTCGCCAGAAGGCGTTCATGCAATTGAACCTGCGTATCATTTTCTTGGAAAGTAGCTTTCAACGGCGCGGCTGTTTCATATCTTTCTCATTACATGTGCTAGGATCTTACTCTTTCCCTCGTGTCGAATTTCTACTCACATCTGTGGTTTTTTCTTCCATACTTGGTGTTGAGGGGCTGAAGGTCACCTGGCTTGGAGTAGTTGGGTCATGAAGATGTTTCTCTTCTTTGCAATGATTTCATTCTTAGGCGAATGGGGGTTTCTCTTTGATCGCTTGTTTTCATATAGCCCTGAGGCCTTACACAGCGTCTCCAGGTGAGTAGAGGACTGCCTATAAGTGTACTATGGATGCTCGATGTCGAGGTAAATTTTTCTTGATATATTAAACAGTGGCTCATTTGATATTTGGAATATTGCTAGCAATCAAGCATAGAGACGAGCTTTTGTTAAGGGACGTAGATGCATCTATCTTTACACGAGTCCTTGATATAATACAGCAGTGGTTGATGTTACAAACGGGGGTATCCAAACTAAAAGCGATTCACTGTTTCTGGGAATCCTCTATCCGTCTCCATATTCCAACAAACCCTCCACCTACTATACGGGATCCGACCTTCGGCCGGCAAACAAGCACACTATCTTCGTCCTTGGGCGCTTCCTCAGGGGTAGAGACACTCTCCACGGAACCTTCGTCAAGAGCCTCTCGATCCTGCTGGACAGACCCTTCGCTCGTTTCAGAGGACTCAGTCCATGACGAGGGATCCGCACGAGACTTCTTCACCGCAAAGCGGACGTCCCATTGACGTCCACTACTGATGCCGGGGCCAAGCTCAACGACCTTCTCTAGGATGAATGGCAACTTCTGCCGACGGATCAGGTCCACGCAATCGCCGATCTGGGTGATACTGGGCATGAAGACAGCGAGAACGCCGTTTTCCTTCAGGATCGGGGCCACGTGGGGGATGCGCTGGTGCGCGGCTGGCATGTCCAGAATCGCATATGAGAGGAACGGGTCGGCCGTTTTCTGCGTTAGCGATAGAAGACTAGTTGGGGTGCGAAGTCGTTTCTGCTCTGCTATCCAGTTTTCGACGTGGCCCACGTAGAAATCAACGTTGCCTGCATAGAGACCCCGTCGGAACCCGCGGACAGTTTTCTCGGCAAGGGCGGAGAATTTTGGAGATACGTCCACGGTATGGATTATGGCTCTGCGTTGAGTCCGCCAGGCATCCCATTGTTGTTGGGTTGGGTCGACGGGTGTTTCGTTATTGGGGGTGCTTTCTTTGTTCTTCCCTTCTGGTTCCTCGTCCGGTCGTACGGGTCGGCCTTGGAGGTATTGGATTTGGGATGGAGCTGGTAGCGGCGGGGGTGTTGGGTTTGCGGCTTGAATTGCGCGCGCCAGGTGCAGTGTTAGGGAACCATGACCAGTTCCGGACTCGAGGATTTCGAGAGGCCGTTGAGCGTATTCTTCTCCTTCTGCTGGAGGCGCTACGTGGATATCGAGTAGGGAAACGATGAGATTGGCGTCCGCGGCGTAGATCTACCGGCACAGTATTAACCATCTGGGCAGCAGCGGAGCTGTCAATGGTGAAAGATCGCATTCATACCGGTGTTACCAAGCGAGGCGTTAGGGCAACATATTCGTCCAGCGTAGGGAGTGTGAGTCGATATTCAGGGCCTGTAATCAGGGTGGGAAATGATGTTAGGCTTTGATTTGTCTTTTTCATGTCCGTTTGACCAACTGAGGTTGTGCTGACCTTTCTGCGCCTGAATTCGCTCGCGGACTCGCCGACCGATGATGTTGTTATGCTCTAGGTACCCACGCCGGAGATCTGTTTTCTGACCCTGCTGCAAGGGTTTCGTCAACGATGGGGTTTTGCCATGGACGATGGCTCGGTCTCCCTCTAATCATTCCAATTTGGTTATTAAGGGCGAACGTAGCAATGCGACGGGGCCGTGGAGAAGAAGCATACCTCGAAAAAAGGAGAAATCTGTATCGATAGACCTCCGGAACGTTGGGACTGGCTTGGGAGAAGTCAGTCCCAAGGCTCGCCGCAGCGATTGAAGCATACGAGCCATTCAATCTCAATTGGATTCAAATGGCTGTATGACGTGGGAAGATCTTATAGACTGGATCTGATGTTCTCTTCCCAGAATCCGTCTTCGGTTCGGCTAAAAGTGAAGGGACCCCAAAAAAAAAAACAGGCCCCATAAATCAGATAGCGTGATATCAAGATATTACATCAACGGGTAAATTTCTCTCTTTTTTTACTCCGCATAATTCCCAGAAACTGGTTTAGTGCGGTTTACTCCGTACTAAATAATAGTGAACGGCCGCTCAGGCACCACATTTGTTCAATCAGGCAACTTTAAACACTGAACGATGGCTGAACTACTACTAAACAGATCGAGTATAGCCACATCGCGGGGTTCTTGTCCTGGCGTCTCTTCCTTTTCCTCTTCACCGGTGGGATAACAATGAATGCCGTATCCTTTTAGCTTTACTTCCCTTCCAGATTATTTCTATTCCTATCTCTTTTTTTCTAAAAAAAAAAACATACATCTACCCAGGTATTCCCTGTTTTCACCGTCGCTTCTCTTAAAACAGCTTTTCTCCGTGTAATCACTCCCACACCGTCACCATGAGCGCTTCAAATCTCCCTTATATGAGGACTAACCCCAAGATCATCTTCTTCACGGACTTTGACGGGACCATTACACTCCAGGACAGCAATGACTTTTTGGTACTCGTCTTCCCAGAACCAGTTACAGGACTCCGAGCTAATTGGCCTTGACCTAGACTGACAACCTCGGTTATGGACAAGAAAAACGTCGTCAAGGGAACCTGGACGTCTTGGAGAACAAAGTTAGCTTTCGGTAAGTATCACGGTATAGGTAATCTCCTCGAGGCACAGTCTATTAACCCATCTGCTGTTAGTGATGCCTTCCGCGACATGCTAGACAGCGTCAAGGTTCCCTTCAATGAATGCATCGAGCAATTGAAAAAGAACATGCAGCTCGATCCATACTTTATCGAATTCTACCACTGGTCCAAAGAAAACAATGTGCCAATTGTAGTATTGTCATCCGGCATGACCCCGGTTATTAGCGCCCTTTTCGAAACTCTGCTAGGACATAAGCCCGATGACCACCTTGTTATTGTCGCCAACGATGTGGAAAGCCGCGATGGCAAGGATATTAACACTGAGGGTGGCTGGCAGATTAAGTATCATGATGATAGCCATTTCGGCCACGACAAATCCTTGGAGATTAAACCCTATGCCGCTCTGCCGGACAACGTGCGCCCGACCCTGTTGTATGCGGGAGACGGCGTCTCAGACTTGTCTGCTGCTTCGGAGACCGATCTTTTGTTTGCTAAGAAAGGAAGGGGTGCGTGTTTTTTCTTTAGGGTTTTCTTATTGCTTTTTTCCATCCTCTTCAGTGAGCTGACTATTCCTAGATCTGGTGACCTATTGTGAGCGTCAAGGCACACCTTTCGCCGTCTTTGAGAGCTGGTCCTCAATCCTCGCCACAACGAAAGATATCCTGAGCGGCAAGGTCACGATCAAGAAGGTGGCCCAGGAAGGACTTGAAACCGTCCACAAAGAGGGAAACTAAGGATAGATATCTGCCTGTGCTAACAGGGAGGCCGTTAGATTTATAAATATACATAGAGAGAGAGCCCCATAGATACTAAATCTGCCGTTGTATAACCATGAGATAGTGAGCACCCTGATTCATAGTAATTTCCTAATATTAGACGTCTGGCCACTGATGACCGGCCCACGGACCCACAGGGCTTTGATCGGCTCAGTCACGGTGGGCGTGACCGCCTTCTAGACTTGGCGGGATTTGCGGCGACCTTCAAAATACGGGGGAATTTCGGCTCCAGTTGAATTGCTTTATCCTCCATTTTACGGCCCCTTGAGATGACCTAGTGTTAGGTCTTCTCTGTGGCGAGCCCCAACTCTTCTTTTGCGGCTTGCTATACTTCATCATGCTTCAGCGCTCGGCAGTTTTTCATCGATTTGGAACTTGCCAGGGGTTTTCACTACCAACATGACACGCCGATTTGTATGGTCCCTCACATCGGTTTCTATAGCTTGTGTGCGATGTTTGGGTGTCTAACCTTTCGTCTTATAGGTTCGCGCGGGTGTACAACTCGCAGTATTTGCTGTTTGTATACTGGTTTTCGTCGTAACTCTAGATAACCGGTTTCGCGTCCTACCTGCCGCTATTCATGGCCACCTCCCTTCGCACTATTCAGGACTCGTCGTTACAGATGTCACTATAACATCGTGCTCGTATATCAATCCCTTCTCCAAATGCAAACCCATTTCGCAATCATGGACGCAAGTCGACAAGGATCTTTATTTGCGCACGGGTTGGACGTCCACCGCCTTTGTCCAATTTGAACGGAAAAGGGAGGAGGACCTACTTCCTACGGACAAAGTTGTGATCGATTTGAAGATTAGTCGGCTTGTTCCAGAGACCACTGAAGATACTAAGGATGGGGAGAAAGACGAAGCCACGTGGGAACCGAGACCAGGTGGCATTTGGCTGAGACGAACAGCCAAGCGCCACGCGAGTGATTCGCAGACTGCGATCACCTTAGTCGATGTCCTTTTCGGTGCCGATGCGGTGGATCCGCGGATTGGCTGGGAGGTCAGAGATACGCCACTGCTGCTAGATAGTCGGACGGAGGAGTTGGAAGCCCGTATCAGTGTTCAGAGGGGAGATCCGCAGAAGATGAAAAAACCAATCCCCAGGATCAATGAACATGGTCGCTTTAAGATTATGCAGCTGGCTGATTTGCATTTGAGCACCGGTCTTGGATTGTGCCGTGACCCTATCCCAGCGGAACCTGTTCCTGGCCAGAAGTGTGAGGCCGACCCGCGGACACTCGAGTTTGTGGAGAGGCTCCTTGATGAAGAGAAGCCCGATATGGTGGTCCTCACTGGCGATCAGGTAAATGGCGAAACCTCTAAGGATGCACAAAGTGCGCTTTTCAAGTCTGTCAAGCTGCTCGTGGATCGCAAAATCCCCTATGCAGCTATTTTTGGCAACCATGACGACGAAGGCAATCTCAACCGGTCGGAGCTTATGGCCATGTTAGAGCAACTGCCGTATTCATTGTCGTCGGCTGGCCCCGAGGATATTGACGGTGTTGGTAACTACATCGTCGAGGTTCTTGGTCGTGGTACTAGCGCACACTCAGCTTTGACTCTTTATCTTCTTGATTCGCATTCGTATTCGCCAGATGAACGACAATTTCGAGGTTATGACTGGATCAAACCCAACCAGATTCGCTGGTTCAAGAACACTGCCCAGGGCCTTAAGAGTAAACATCATGAATATGCGTACATGCACATGAACATGGCATTCATTCATATTCCGTTGCCCGAATACCGTGACCCAAATAACCTGTTCATTGGCAATTGGGACGAGCCCCCGACCGCTCCAGGATTCAATTCAGGGTTCAAGGATGCACTCGAAGAGGAGGGTATCCTTTTTGTTAGCTGTGGGCAGTAAGTTCAAACTTGTTTTGCCCAATCTGTGATGTCTTTGTTACTAATGAATGGACTTGTAGTGACCACGTCAATGACTACTGCATGCTTAACAATAACAAAGACGAAAAGCCGTCGCTCTGGATGTGTTATGGAGGAGGCGTTGGATTCGGAGGCTATGGAGGCTATAAAGATTATGTCCGGCGTGTGAGGTTCTTCGACTTTGACATGAATGCAGGGCGTGTTATGACTTATAAGCGACTTGAGTACGGCGAAACAGAGGCCAAGATTGATGAACAGATGATAGTTGACGGTGGTGCCGTAAGAGGACTGTCGTGAAAAGATGAACATCCACAGTGCTTTTCACATTCTGGATTTGAGAAAAAAACCTGTTGCCCCTCAGCTTCTTTGACTGAGTGGTCTAAACCTTACAACATATCATTATCAATGCTGGCATGCCCTCTGTTTCTTTCTATCCCCCACTCTTTTACATTCTACTCTTGTGTTGTTTATATTATCTTTATATAGTGTGAGGACGTCAACATATGCTGGCTCTGGAGGGCGTCGGCTGGGGAGTTTTGCTTCGCGGGGAACGGGACCAAAGGAATTATCAAAAGAATGCTATTCTTTGTTTGCTACTTGCCTTTCATACATATCCGCACCACCATCCATGTTCTTAAGAGCGCTGTGTAGGTTTCTCATGGGTTAATGAACCTCTTTAGATATTTCATAGGTGGTCGTATAGTGGGCTTAAAAGTGGTATTGATTATCTATAAGCTCCCTACCACCATTTCTCGAAGAAAACACGGTCACTTGCATCGCCTATGAGATCTCGAAGAGCAGCGACAAACTCATCAGTCATCGCAGGCGGACCGCACACATAACAAACTGTCTCCTCAGGCTGGATATCTCCATTCGGGCCAGCAAGAGCCGTACGCAGATCACCCTGATTGATCCTCCGTGGGTGAATACTCAAGTCATCGGGCTGTTCTAGTAGAAGTGGAGACGATGCATCTCGTAAGCTGGTAACAAACAGATCGAGAGTTATGCGTAACCGATGAGACTGAGACTGGGAACGACTGATCTGACGGAGACGAGAGAGGAAGAGGATCTGATCTAAGACGGATTCAGGAGCCTCTTGGGCTGTTGCTGTTGGGAGTTTAGTAGAATAGAGAAAGTGGATATTAAAAGGGTGATGTGAAGCTGGGGTCTCGTCGGCATTGTTATTTAAATGTGAGAGGATGGAGATTAATGGACTTGTGTTTTGGTTAGCATGTTGATATTGGAGTATACTGGATATATATTCCATGTTGCAGTCAGTAGCGCTGGGGACTTACTTGATACCCACTCCCCCAGCGATAAGAACCACGTTCTTGACCTTTTCGAGGTCTATCCCGGATGGAGGAGGCCAGACGAAGCTGCCTCCGACTCGGATGCAGAGCTCCTTTCCCAGAATTTCATTTTTGGGTTTCCAAAGCCAGGCACTGGCGGGATTGGAGAGTGCCTTTTGCACGGCTAGTTCGACGTACGGGTCTCTGCCTCTTGGGTCTACCGGAGGTAGACCTGTTTCCTCGTCTTCCACGGCAAGTGACTCCGCCGTGGGCTGTAGAGAGGGGAGGGGTTCAGCATCTGCTGGCGTTGAGGTGATACTAAAACCCCCGGCGTCGGATATAGACGGAATGTGCACATCTAGCCATTGACCAGGGGTGAAGGTGAATGGCTGAGGTTGATCAGACTGTTATGGTGTTAGTATATGCTCCAAGTAGCTGTGGCTCTTGAGAACATGGACAACTTGGTAGGACCCAAGTATCAGTGTCGGAGAACCGTTGCTACATCCGTGACAGAACTAATTGATTGGAAAGTAATAATTAATTGAAGATATTATACCTCTTCGTCATCCTGATTTGGTTCCTCTAGAGCTTGCACCCGCGGAGGGATGGTCAAGTGCAGCAGCCGTATGGTAGGATTGACCTCTTCGATATGTGATAGCCGCACATTGTACAGAATATTTTGCCGGGGTTCTGCTGCGGTGCGCAATTTATGAGGCACCGACGTCTTTTTACTGGCCAGGGAGCTCATTTCGTGCCGAATCACCGACGGACGGCGCTTATGCAACAGGTTGAGGTTGGGCGGTGGCTTATGGAGTTGGCGGCAACGCAAGAGTTGGAGGGGTCGCATGTGGTATCTAGTAAAGAGATATACCCACTTAGGAGCGCATTTGGTATGATTGGTACTGGAGCATTTAAGTTCCTCTTTTTCAAATCCCTGTAGAGATGTGTGATAGGAAAAGATGTGGGTTGATGTCGAACTTTGGAGGTCAAGTGACATTTACATTCAATGACGCTTTGTTACTAATACATACAATACAGACGCTTTTAACTCTAGATTACATTAAACCCACCTTTCATCCTTTTCACTTACTTCTATGTCAGAAAATGTTGTTACCATAAAATATTCTCAAATGAAGCAAGAAATGAGCACGATCTTTGGATACCTGGTGTCTTCCCTCACGCCTGGTTTTGTTATGCACGTGGAATCACAGAAGCACACTGGATAATGTTTAGACTCCCCACTCCAGCGCTTTGCTCTCTCACAGGACAGCCGAAGGAAACTATGAATCCCTGCGGCACTACGGACATATTCACAGACTAGCCAGTGGTGTCAGTCTGTTGCTCAACCATGCAGATCAATATCTCCATCACACGGCCTAGTGTGTGACGGCCGGCAGCCAATCTTCCACTTTAGCCATCTTATTGGTGATGAGCACCCGAGCCCCGGCTGGTGTTGGCGCTTCCCTGGCGGCAAGCATTGGCCAGATGCATCTCTAGGAAACAGTCAACTTGCGTTGCTCTAGAGTTTCTTTGGAGTTTTGTCGCCGACTCGAGGTGCTAGTGCCCCTCTTCTGATCCTCGCCATGGGCCATAGAGGTTGGCCCAGGCGACCTGGGAGCGCTCTACTCCATATTTACGGCGGCTTCGTCCCGGCTGATCCTCCAAACCTTTCTCTGATTGCTGTCTTCCTCCTGTCTCTTTGTGCTTTATGTGTTTGGCCGTCCGATGCGACTGAGTTGAATGCCCAGCCAGCCGGTCTGGCCACAGCGTAACTGTTCAAGGACACAAGCTCACAGCGCAAATTCTCTACCTACATTGTATACGCCACTGATCCACCGACCACGGGAACTTGTGCCTTCGCGGAAACAAGTATACAATCGGCATCATGGCTTACTTACCACGAAAATGGCGCAAACATAACCTTTTTTATATTCTGATGGCTATTGAGCTTCCCATTACTATTGTCATTCTCACATTCACTGGAATTGCTTCCCATGATCTATACCGGACCAAATTATGGCAAGATGGAGCAGATAATGGCTTCAACAGTTCTCCCGATGAGATTCTCTATGCTGCCGCGAATTATAGGCCCTATAAAGTTCCTATGGTCTGGGGCTCTTTGTATGTATTCATCCTTTACCTTACAATGATTCGGCCTGAATCATGCGACAATCACTAACAGCGTTGTAGCATAACGAATTACAATCTAGTCCTTGGTGTTTTGAGCACTTTCATTTTGATAACCAAACTCCCTCTCCATATCCTACGGATATTTTACCCGCCTTTGTCAGTGTTCGTCCACGTGGGACTGTTCATAGTATATATCGTGTCGGCCAGTTATCAAGCTGGTTCTGACAAGTCGGATCCTAAGCATCTACAATCAGGCCCGCCATGGTATCTTACGAAGTCATGCAGCGTTGCTTCGAATAAAGATAATATCGGATATTGCCGACAAGCCAAGGCGCTCTTTGGGTTTAGTATCATTATCATGTGGGTGGTACCTAACATTAAAATGAATATTTTGTCTCTTAGCCCTAATTAACTGATATATTATTCATAGTGTTCTTTATTTTGTCGAAATTATCGTGAGCGCCCACTCCTGCTTCTTGACCGAGGATGAAAAGGCAGAGCGCGACGAACGCCGTGAAGAAAAGAGAACCATGAAGGAGTACGAAGATATGGTTCTCAAGACCCCCCGAACGTTCCCCATGATGAGTCCCGCGCTGCCTTCAGGGAGTGCTACGCAGATGATGCCTACCATGTCGTCACGAAGCCCTGACTTCAGTACCTTCGGGAATGGATCGTCAGACCTTCCGCTCCGGGACCATTTCAGCACACCAAACCCTCGTCCACCAACACAGCAAGAGTCATCGGAAACCTTGGCACCGGGAAATCAACCTCAGATGTACTTTCCGCCACCTCCTAAGAAGGCGGCCAAGGTGTGAATGTACTTGGAAGTTTGTAAAACTGCCCTTGAAAATCTAATACCTACACGGTCATATGAGAGCCACTTATATTTCTATTTCAATTCCCGCTTAGCGATTGATTTGCATGAACCGGGTGTTTTTTTAGTCCCCGTTGGGGCACTTGCAAGGGGAACTCATGAGTGCTCACGTATTATGTTTGGACCTTTTCTGTTCATGTTGATTTTCTAGCTGTCATCTGTTCATTATACCATTATCGCGACAAGAGCACCTGCCATAGCTGATTGAATACAAAAAAGGATAGTAAACCGGAAGAGAGCCTTACTTATCCATAAGTCTCTTAAGTACCAAAACTTGGACCATGCATAACTCTCCCACAGCACAACCGCTGGAAAAAAATTGCCGTCACCATCGAACAAAGCCAGGATATACATTGCTCACGAAAAAGAAATAGCAGGACGGAGCAAAATGCAGGGGGGTATCGCCGCAGGAACATGTTTCGCAATGCAGGAACGAGGAGTACAATGTTACAAGTGTTGCCGATTCCACGTAGTGGTGGTGGCTAAATTTGATCTTGTCGTTTCTTTTCCTTTTTGGCCCAGCGTACTGGATATGCTATTAGTCTGGATACTTGCGACGAAGAGAAAGAAAGGGTGTATGGGCTGGCGACTTACATCCGCATGCATTACACAGAGTCTTGGGTCCCTCAGGTCCTTTTCTCCACTCAGGAGAGTCTGAGGTTCCACAATCGCTACACATATATTCACCTTTCTGTCTTTTCTTTCGATCGCTGTCCTGGATGACGCGGGCCTGCTGGTCTAGCTTGGCAGATTCCATATCATAGTGGATGAGGCGACCCTGGCGAATGCCAGTACTGAGTCCCTGGGAACGTTCACCATCACCGTAGTGTAGACCCGTCAGCATCTCGATTCCCTCAATATGAGACATGTCCTCCGCTTGGGCAAGTCTGTCAGCGACATTCTCCAGGTACGACCGGGAGTCGGGATCATCATTTGTGAGTGTGTCAGATGACTCGTTCTCATCACCAGACCCAGTGGTTTCGCGGAACGACGACTGATTGGAATGGGATCGGCTTGAATAGGAATTGTGGCGGGAGGTGGAATCGCCCGTGGAGTCGCCTGGATATAGCTGTTGGCCCGATGCCAGGTCTTCCTCCTCTTCCTGCCTTAGCTGTGCTATGCGCTGGTTGAGTCGCACGTTCTCGATTTTATGCTCCAGAAATGAGTCGACCAGCTGAGAGCCCCTCGTGGGATAAGGTCGGCACAGAAGAAAAACGCCAATGCAATCTTGATCTTGATTTTCAGAATTATCGTTCGGCTCGGAAATTTCCATATGCGGGTGGCCATGTGCCTCCAAGAGACAAGATGTATTGCTATTGTTGTCTTTCTTGCGAAACCGGAAATGGCAATACACTGGACGAGTCGTTGTGATACACTCTTTCATCTCCTCGGCAAATAGGGTCTTATCATCATTGTGTATAAAGCGCTCCAAGACGTTCTGCTGTAGTTGGTCTGCGTCGTAGCCGGTGATGGATTTGCAAGATGGCGATGCATATAAGATCTTACCGTCGGGGCTGAGAAGAAGTAGCATATCTTTCATCTCATTCAACACACGCTGTGGCCAACCCTGTTCATCCGCCGGGTCGGATGAGTTCTGCGCACCCGCATTGGCGGCCGGCGGTGGTGGAAGTTTTTGAACCTCTCTTGTAAAAGAATCATGATCCTCGGCCTGCATTCTGTGCTGATGATTCTGCGTTACCCCACTCTCGTGTTCGGCAGCGGTCCAATCCATCGTTGGCACCAGGGAAACCAACGATGTTTTTGCGGAGAGGAAATATTCTCTCGGACATGAGGAATGGCCACCGTGGGATCGCAAGATACACGAGCCACTAAGGCTGCGATAGAGCTGTCAATTCCGGTGCTGTATAACGACGCCGGAGGGCCCACTCGCCGCGCCAATGAGATATGGTCCACCGTTCAACAGGACCGGAAGTGCTCGACCAATGCTGGCACTCAGGGGTCCCAGGCACTGATGAGGATTCAATTGGTACAAACCAGCTGAAGCCCTTTGGCCATATGTGCGAGAGCCATCATTTCCTATCGTGGATAAGAGATACAGTACCTGAGCACATGACGGGGCGGCTATCGTCTGTCAAAAGTACTTCCTAAATTCAATTTAATTCCCGACGTTAGTCGGCATCGCCACCACGTGATCTCGCGCCGCTTCCCCGCGTCAGTTCTTAGTGTCCGTGACGCGCAGCATCAAGTGCCGAACGCTGACCTGTTTGTCCGACAACGCTGGTCGTGCAGTATCCCCAGGGCACCTAGGAAGAACGAGGTCATTTGAAAGATAAACGGGGGACTGACCTCATACTTCTAGCTCAACGTCGATTTCCCCACGAGCGGTTGCGCGCCACCCTCAAGATGTGAGTCGGGTGTTGTGGTCCTGTCCCCCGTCTTGCACTGACAAACTAGCAGGTGTAAGTGGTGCGGAGATCGACTGCGGGGCGATGAATCTAATATACTGACCCAAACCAGCGAAGATAGATAAGCTTTCAATTCTGGGGTAAGTATATTTCCCGAAGGATTCTCGTCACCGATCGCTGATTCATTGTTTTCCTTGCTTTAGAGTTCGCTCCTTCGACAACACCCGCAGCGAAACCATCCAGTTCCACACCCCCCTTACGTTGATCGTCGGATACAATGGATCAGGAAAGACAGTACGGAAATATTCAGACCAACTGAAGCAGCAACACTTCCACTAACCGGACCTTAGACGATTATCGAATGTCTCAAGTACGCCACCACTGGCGACCTCCCGCCAAATAGCAAGGGCGGTGCCTTCATCCATGACCCGAAACTATGTGGGGAGAAAGAAGTCTTGGCTCAAGTGAAGCTGTCATTCAAGGGCACATCGGGTGCTAAGATGGTATCTACACGGAGTCTACAACTCACCGTGAAGAAAACCACCCGGCAGCAGAAGACGCTAGAAGGTCAACTGCTGATGATCAAAGATGGTGAAAGGACAGCTATCTCGTCGAGAGTTGCGGAGCTGGATCAGATCATGCCTCAGTACCTTGGGGTCTCCAAAGCCATCTTAGATTCTGTAATTTTCTGCCACCAAGACGAGAGCTTGTGGCCTATGAGTGAACCTTCGGTCCTGAAGAAGAAGTTCGACGAGATCTTTGAAGCGATGAAGTACACAAAGGCTATTGATAATATCAAGGCTCTGAGGAAAAAGCAAAACGAAGAACTTGCCAAATACAAGATCATGGAACAACACGCCAAGGAGGACAAGGAGAAAGCGGACCGAGCAGAAAAGCGATCGATTAAGCTACAAGAAGAGATCGAAGCCTTACGTGATGACACACATCAGCTTTCTCAGGAGATGCGACGTGTCGCCGAGCTAGCCGATAAAGCCTGGCGAGAGTCGGAAAGTTACGCCCAAGTCCTTGGTACTCTGGAAGGAAAGCGTATTGAGGCAAAAAGTATTCAATCAACAATTGACAATTTGAAACGACACCTCGTCGAGCTTGACGATTCGGACGAATGGTTACAGGCAAATCTGGAACAGTTCGAGTCCAAGCAGCTTCAGTATGAACAGCAAGAAGAGGCGCAAAAGGAGAACTACATGGAGATCAAGGAGCAGATAGAGCGGACGCGGCAAAAATTAGGTGTCAAACAAGCAGAATACGGCAAGTTTGAGAATGACAAGGCCAATTTTGAGCGGCAGGTTGAACGGAGACAAAGGATGACCAAAGAAATCGCACGTAGCAACAATATTCGGGGGTTTGACAACATTCTGGACCAGGGTGATGTCGATGAATTCTTGAGGAAGGTCAGAAAGTTACTGAAAGATCAGAACCAGACCCTAGACCGAGTTAAGCGGGAGGCACAAGGCGAACTGCGCGAAGTGCAAACGGCTCTGAACGATATTGCACAGCAAAAGTCGGCATTGCAGGAAACCAAGAATGCTGCTAGGCGTCAGATGGCTGCGAATGACAAGGAATCGACCACCTATCAAGGAAAGCTTAATGAAATCAACGTAGATGAAGGGGTCCAAGCGGCGCTTGAAGCCAACATTGAAGACATTCAGTCGCACCTGAGTCAAGCTAAGGGGCGAGCAAAATCTGCTTCGTGGGACAAAGAGATCCACGACATCAATTCGGAGATCCGAGGCCTTGAAGATGAGAGTTCGCGCTTGAACTCGGAACTCATCGATGCGACTAAACGGGCCGGTGACTTGGCACGATTGGATCATCTAAAGAAGGAATTGAAGGAGCGGGAGCGCAGCCTGGAAACTATGAAGGGCGCTCACGGCGAACGTCTATCTAAACTCGTCAGCCAAGACTGGAAACCTGATACCCTGGAGCAAGAATTCCATAATGTGCTGGAAGAACAATCCAAGCAGGTGTCACGCGCTGAAAACGAACGAGATGGCGTCAGCAGGGAGCTGGAACAAGTGGAATTCAGACTTAAGAGTGCCAAGAAGATTTTAGGGCAACGACAGAAGGCGCTAAAAGAATGCATCGAGGAGATTCGTGAAGCTATCAATGACGAACCCGAGGAATTTCCTGAAGTTCTCAGGCAACGACAAGCACAGCTTGATATTGCAAGAAAAGATGCTGAGCAATATGCTGGAATCGGTGAGTATATGGCAACTTGTCTGGAAACTGTAAAACAGTCGAAGGTGTGTAGACTGTGCCATCGAGGCTTCAAGAATGATGCCGAGCTGCAGACCTTCAGAAACAAATTGGAAAATCTGGTTAAGAAGCTAAACGAGATGCCGATGATGAAGATGTGAAGAACTTAGAAGAGGATCTTGAGGCTGCACGCGCAGCCAGCACTTCTTACGATACATGGTCTCGCCTTCAGCAGACGGAAATCCCGGAGTTGGAAAAGGAAGAGGAACAATACGTATTGCAGCGTGATGAGCTCCTCAATCAGTTGGAGGACCGCGACAAGATTGTCAGCGAAAAAACTGAAAAGAAAAGAGATGTCGAAGCTCTCTCCAAAACTGTTAACACGGTCATCCGATATGATGGTGAATTAAAGTCCATCCGTTCCCAGATACAAGGCCTTTCCTCTAAACAGCAGGATACTACCTCTGCACGCACGCTCGAGGATATTCAAGATGAGATAGCGGCGATTGGTGAAAAGTCCAGGGCTTTGAAGAAGAACCTGTCGAAGCTCACACATGACAAAGAGCAGACACAGTCGGAGATCAATAACCTGGAATTGCAACTAAGAGACGTGAAGAGTAATCTCGACAATGCGAAATTTCAATTAGAAAGAAAGTCGGACCTGCTCACTCGTATTGAAGAATACAAAAATCTCAACAACCAACAACGAGAAACAATCGCAAAAGCTGATAGGGATATTGAGGATTTGACCCCTGAGCTTCTCAAGGTTCAGGCTAAGTACGATGATATTAGCCAGCGGGCCGAGGCACGCGAAAGAGACATGCAACAAACAATCTCTCAGATGTCGGAAAGTGTACATCAGCTGGAGCTGGCAAACGAAGAGATTGATGCATACAATGAACGGGGAGGTCCGACTCAACTGGAACGCAGTAAGCGCGAACTCGAGCAAATCGAGAAGCAGATTGGCCAGCTCGAAGCCGAGCAGGCGGATATCACGAAAGAGATTAATAAGATATCTTCCCAGCTGAAGGATAGCGAGAACACCAAGCGTCAATATGCGGATAATCTCACATATCGTCAAGCAACTAGGGCGCTTGATGAGGTCACACAAGAGATCGAACAGTTAGCAGCCCAGAACGCAGAGGTTGATCGGAGTCGGTTCAAAGACGAATCAGAACGTCGAACCCGCGAGCATAACGCACTGGCTGCAAAGCAAGCCAGCAGGATGGGTGAGATGAAATCTAAAGACGATCAACTGATGCAGCTTCTCGCAGACTGGAACACGGATTACAAAGATGCGGCGCCCAAATACAAGGAAGCACACATCAAGGTGGAGACTACTAAAGCTGCGGTGGATGACTTGGCTCGCTACGGAGGAGCCCTGGATAAAGCCATCATGAAATACCATGGCTTAAAGATGGAGGAGATCAATGCCATTATCGGAGAACTATGGCAGAAGACCTACCGAGGCACGGACGTTGATACTATCCTTATCCGCTCCGATAATGAAAATGCCAAGGGTAACCGGTCTTATAACTACCGAGTCTGTATGGTCAAGCAGGGTGCGGAAATGGATATGCGTGGACGCTGCAGTGCAGGGCAAAAGGTACTCGCAAGTATCATCATTCGCTTGGCTCTCGCAGAGTGCTTTGGTGTCAACTGCGGTCTCATCGCGCTTGACGAGCCGACAACGAATCTTGACCGGGACAATATCCGGTCCTTGGCCGAGTCACTACATGATATCATCCGCACTCGTCAGGCGCAGAGTAATTTCCAGCTCATTGTAATCACGCATGACGAGGAATTCCTGCGGTATATGCAGTGCGGCGACTTTAGCGATTACTACTACCGGGTGTCTCGAAATGAGAAGCAGAAGTCGATCATCGAGAGACAGTCAATCGCAGAGGTAGGCAGCGTTCACCATCGCTTTGGCGACTCTCATGCTAATGGATTGCTTGCAGGTTATGTAATTCGGAATGGACCGATGGGGTGGATTGCGGTGGTGTAACGGCTAAGGCGGGATGGGAACTTCACTTGATTATTTATCGAGGTGCGATGTAGTAACTAGATCATGGAACGTTTATTTACCTATATAACAATTTGAATTTACCAAATTGTTGCCATTTTGGGCCTCGAACGACGCCTTTTTTGGCCGTCATTTGGTAGCATATGACCTTTCCCTCTCACCACAACCTTGTCAGCTATTATTATATATCTAGACTCCCTTGTTCATGGCCCCACTGTGGATATTTCTACTCCTTCTCTATTTTTTGATAAGACTTATCTTCTGCTTTACTGTTGTGTCTGTAACTGCTGTTTTCTGAGAATACTAAGAATAGTCTTACAATACTCGACTATTTCGAAGCCGCGATAACAGTCTTTTATAAAGTGGCTCGGTAAGAAACTCGATAATACTCTAATGCTGGCCTCATCAAGTCAGGAAAACAGGGTATCTGAAAATCTATATATTATAGATATACTGGGGAATCCTTTTATGACTTTATATATATAGAAATGACAATTTTATGGCGTTTTTATTGAGCTATATAGAAAACATTACGTTGAGCCGTAGCCGACCCCTACTGAAAATGGGGGTCGGCGGTGAGATAGGTATATAATATAATATAAATAATATGTATAACTATAGTATAACTAATATCTTATTTTTCCCCCCTATCTTAAACCATCTGTAACTGTGAACAACTTATATTTACTAGTTAAATTGTCTTTTCGAATATTGGCGATTATTTTGGATAGTGATATTAATCCTCTGATCTTATCTGGAATACTATAGATTATTTCTTGATATATCTAGTATAAATGGTCATAGGATATGAAATTCTCTAATTTACTATAATAAATGCGGAGACAAGAAGGATATTACTGTAAATTAGGCCATTTTGACACTCGACAAGTCATACCACATCTGATTATAAACGCTGGACTAAATTGGTTTTTCTCCAAAGGCATCGTGCCCCGTATCATCTGTTTTTTTCATTCATTTTGCAGTCTTGGACACCACCTCTTTCCTCTCTTCCGCTATCTGGAGCCGCACGAATGCTTCAATTCAAATCACAATCGCTCAGAAAAGACCTATTACCAGAACAATAGTGGGAAGGAAAGATATCAATACGACTTGAAACATGATCAATTTATCTTGCGTTCATCCAATCCCCACTTCTTCTTCATCGTATCCGCCGGTACATCGTTTGCTATGTCTTGAACAATTTCCTCCAGAGGCAACCCTTTGATATCGTAATCCACCCCATCAAGCCTTAAAGCATCAACTTGGTGACATCTGCTGCCCTTCTTAGAGATGGGTTTAGCATTACTATTCTTGTCCATGTTCAAGTCCTGGCTGACGAATCTTTGGTTAGCTGATTACCCAAAAATTTGGGGGGTGGGAGGTATGGCCACCTTTTTTTTTTTTTAGTTTGAGAATATAAGAGGATTCAGTTCTGTTTAGGACGGGGGACAGACTGAGGCAAACTTATTTATATGAGCCTCGACTCCCGTGACTTCTACTAGTATAGTCAGATGAGTTTTTGCTTACTTCCCCTTTAGCCCATAAACTTGGCTTGATTTACCCTAAATTTATATATCTCTGACTGAGCGCACCTAACATAAAGAGCAAATTAACAGAAGTTAAAGCCGTGGATAACTCTATAATTATTGCGGAGAGTCCAATGAACCACTACATCGATCTCATATCACATATATAAATTCACCTGTACTACACAAGGCATGAACTATATACAATGACCAAGTCAAACAGTAAAACTTACCCAAACTCAAAAAAGTAAGAATCAAATCGTCAGTCACCAACATGTAGTCCATCAGTATTAGCTATCAACAAGCGTTCACATCCCTAGCGATAACCCCTTTGTCCTGGTCTAATGACCACTTCTGCAACAACTTATGACCCGGCAAGTCCGCTACAAGGTCGTCAACAAGCTCCTCCAGTGGAAGGTGCGAGATGTTGTAGTTATAACCACCGATTGTTAGCGTGTCAACTTTGTGAGGGGTTTGACACAAGGATGTGCTGTTATCTAGGACTTCACCAGCAGTCATCTTCTTCGCATGGTTGGGGCATGCACTGGAAGCACCAATGATCATTGCTGTCTCAAAGGGGACGTTGTGATAGCAGGCGTTGATTATTCCCGTGCTGGAACACCCAAGACAGTCGCCACTCGCGTCGGTCTCAAAGAAAGCCAGAACACCTGGAGGGCCAGCAGATGTTGCTCTAACCCAGTCAAAGTTCGCGCGGCCTGGCGGTGCCATGCAACAATCGAATGCTGGTTTGTTTAAGCAACCGAGAGCCGAGGTACAACATGGATGCTGATTCCCTCTAGGGTTGCTCCAGTACCGAATGCTAAATTGAGCTTGGATGCAGACCGTTATCATCAGAATAATGACAAAGAATCGAGGGGGTTGCATAATTCCTTGGGAGATAGGTAAAGAAATTACTAGATATAGCAGCGATATGTCTGAAGCCTGGGGGATATAAAGAAGTTGCCGTGAGTTGTAGTGTCCCGTCCTGGAAGTGAAGTCTTCTTTATACGTCAATTCAGTTGCTATTTGCACTGCTATTGTAGGTACTTCCTGTTACATTTGATTACAATAAGTCAACATAGAGCAATGCTCATTGGTCAATAATGACTTCACTATGCACCAGCCTCCCAGTTGAAACGCCTAGGGGGAATATCACGGCTTTCTCCTTCTGGTAAATCCGACCAACTGATCTTTTGATCATCTATAACTATACATTAGCTTCTAACGCATCTAAGATGGGGCCATTAGGGGCTGTCTAGCCACAGGGAAGAGGGAGAAATAGTCTCATGGAGAGCCCAAGATGGACTCTTTAAATCTATACTTCTTAGATCAATCCGACCCACACATATTATAATATTTTTAACCTGTGTTGTGTCTTTGTAGCTTGAGCCCAGGATTGCCACGTTTTTCTATGTTAAACATCTTACTTTGTTCTTTTCTCCGGGCTTTAAATGTTCAATGCCATTCTGATTCATTCTGAGGTAGGAGTTAAACCGGATAACACAGATATTGAATCTAGTAAAGGTTCTGCGGCACAGCACATTGCATAACTAAGGATCTTAGGCCTCTTTTTCTCGCCTTCATGTGATGCTTCATGACCAGAATTCCGGCTAGGGTCCTTTTTGGGGACTGGGGCAAGACTTTATTCCCCTATCACTATTTCTAACATTTGTTACATTGGGATACATGTACAGGGAAATATTCCTTCGATATATCATCGTTGGGAACCTCGCCACAGCTAGAGAAATACACGATGTAACATAACTAATATCCCTGTCGTTCATATGATGTAGTTTCAAGCCATGATAGGATACTGTTTTCGCACTATTGGCCGCATGGCCTACTAGCAGGCACTTCTATCCTATAGGATATGTCCACGTTACCAACCCATGAGCATGCCATTTCATACAGCGGGTTACAACTTTTGCACACGGATATCATAATGCTTCTAATCGATGATTCAGAGATACTATGAGATAATATTTTACCTACGCACATCTCGCGAATCCTAGATGTTGTATGATGTGACGATAGCCCATCAAGGCTCAGACCGGGCTCATATCCAGAGCAAATTACTAAAATATGGAGATTGGTTATAAATAGTACAATGACGACGATTGGAAACTGGCATCTCCAGCCGCTCTTGTCAGTACTCACTTTGGTTTACATCGTTCTTCTATTTACTTGTATCCTTCCTTCGGATTCAAGCTCCCCTCAATTCCGATATGTATCTATCTAAGCTCACAGGTGTGGAGACTTCCCAAGCACAGACTGAACAAAGATTAATATCTATAAAACAGCCATTCTAGCTTTCGCAGCCATCGCTGTGCAGGGTGCTGTTCTCAAAGACTTTTGTGAAGACCCGAACGGTAAAGAAGCTCTTTGGTTTTGTCTATGGAGTGTTCAAGATAAATAACCAATGTATCACAGGCAAGAAGTGTCCCGGCGACATAGCTTTTAATGGCCATGTACGCATGCTTCTACGCCCCCGTTGACCAGTGACAATCTCTTACAGTCCATAGTGTACCGCTGGTACTCAGTCTTGCTCTGATGGAGCCTATGTCTGCTCTTGCAACGTTAATAACAAGGTGAGCTGGCCATACTCCTAAGTTTCGCTAAAAGGATGGGACATTCTGATAAGGCGAAGTGCTTCGGGGATGGGCATGCATGTTGCTTTGCTCAAGGGGTGTGTAACTGTCAGTGTTAATTTGACAGAGGTTTAATATCTGGGTGATTCCAGCGAATAATATTCAGGAGGACATGCAACATTCATTTGTATATATATACTTCATTTCTATTCAAAAGTGTTATGGGTACTTATAGGTTTGCTTTGAGCTCCCTCATAACAGAAATAACACAACTTCTGGTCTACAAACATGAAAGTCGTTTCTCTTAGAATGTATATATACATTCTGTACATTTATCTAGACAACCTAAGGGCCACTTGTTTTGACTACATATTGTACCTCAAGGTACTATGCCCAAGTATGTCTCTCAACGCGTACAACGTCAGCTCACAAAACCTGTTCAACAGTTCAAGGTATTTTAGCGTTCCAATTTATCATATGCTCAAGTAGTCACAGGATAAATACTAAATCCAGACAGGGGAGTTGCTGAGAACAGCACCCCTCTGGTAAATGCAAATTGTACTGGAATAAATTGGCGAGAGACCCTCATGCACCATGTGACTTGCCCTGAGTCGGAGCCCTAACTTCCCAATGGAGGACGGCATCGGAGACGGCGAAACATACCCGATCCAGCCATCACGTTCAGAGAAAAACAGAAACCGCCAGGGAAGGGTCCAATCACAGGCTCGGAACCAGAAAGTCGACTTGACTGATGCATTAGGAATTCCTTCGAAAGTTGATTCCAGCCGTCGTGGATGAAGACTACTCTCTCATCCGGCCTTCTGCGCTCAGCACGACGAGCAATTGCCGACCCGGTCGTCGTCACCCTCCGTCGTCGGGCCCTGACAGCGACAGCGGCC
This sequence comes from Aspergillus bombycis, assembly GCF_001792695.1. NCBI lineage: Eukaryota > Fungi > Ascomycota > Eurotiomycetes > Eurotiales > Aspergillaceae > Aspergillus > Aspergillus bombycis. Next base: position 222,760 of record NW_019170029.1, on the reverse strand, counting down.
GTCCGCCCAACAGCCCTCAAGAATATTATTAGTACTACTAGTAGTATTCACGACCCCACCATCCCCCACTACCGCCACTCTTCCTCGTCTTCCTCCTCCTCCAACCTCAGTTCGTCGCGCCCGGTAGACACGATGGGTAAGGAAAAGATCAACTTCAACCTCAAGACCCCTAAGGGCACCAAGGATTGGTCGGGGTCCGATGCCCTCCTCCGCGATCGCATCTTCACCACCATTGCCGATGTCTTCAAGCGTCACGGCGGCACGGCGCTGGACACCCCCGTCTTCGAGTTGCGCGAGATTCTCGCCGGAAAATATGGCGAGGATTCCAAGCTCATCTACGACCTGCAGGACCAGGGTGGTGAGATCTGCTCCCTCCGCTACGATTTGACCGTTCCCTTTGCCCGTTGGCTCGCCATGAACCCCGACGTGCGCAGCATGAAGCGCTACCACATTGCCAAGGTGTATCGACGGGATCAGCCCGCCGTCAGCAAGGGTCGCATGAGGGAGTTCTACCAGTGTGACTTCGATGTTGCTGGTACCTTTGACCCTATGGTTCCCGATGCCGAGGTCCTGAAGATTGTCACCGAAGTGTTCGAGGAGCTTGGATGGCAGGGTCGTTATAGCATCAAGATCAACCACCGGAAGATCTTGGATGGTGTCTTCGAGGTGTGTGGCGTGCCGGCAGAGAAGATCCGCCCGATTTCTAGCGCGGTGGACAAGCTGGACAAGATGCCCTGGGCCGATGTCCGGAAGGAGATGGTCGAGGAGAAGGGCCTTGACGGCGCCGTTGCGGACAAGATTGAAACATATGTTGTCAAGAAGGGTACACGGGACCTTCTTGAGACTCTGTTGAAGGATGAGGCTCTTCTGGCGAATGCCTCCGCCAAGGCTGGTCTGGAGGATATGGGTCTGCTTATGGACTACTTGGAGGCTTTCGGAGTCCTCGACCGTATCTCGTTCGATATGAGTCTTGCTCGTGGATTGGATTATGTTCGTTTCTCTTTCTCTAATATCTATCCTGGTCACACTTTTACTAATCGGTTGGCAGTACACCGGTGTCATCTACGAAGTTGTCACCGAAGGCTCCGCACCAGCCGTTTCATCCTCTGCTCCCGAGGCGGAGAAACCGCAGAAGTCATCCAAGAAGAGCAAGTCCAAGGGCGGCAATGCCGATGACGATGACAGATCAAATGACCCCACTCTGGGAGTGGGAAGTGTTGCCGCTGGTGGCCGCTACGACAACTTGGTGGGCATGTTCTTGCCCAAGGCCCAGATCCCCTGTGTTGGTGTCTCATTCGGTGTCGACCGTATCTTCTCCATCACCAAGGCCCGCCTTGAGCGTGAGCAGAGCGCCGAGGCCCTGCGCAGCAGCGAAGTCGACGCTTTCGTCATGGCTTTCGGCGGCAAGGGCTTTAACGGTATGCTGAAGGAGCGCATGAACGTTTGCCAGACCCTGTGGAACGCTGGTGTCAAGGTAAGCCCCGGCTCTCCATTGGGCTTCCTGAGTCTTTCAAACAAAGTGCAGACTAACCCTGAAAATAGGCCGAGTTCTCTTACAAGCTTAAGCCCAAGCTCCCACAGCAGTTCAAGGCCGCCGAACAAGGCGGTGTCCCCTTCGCCGTCATTTTGGGTGAGGACGAACTCGCCCAAGGCAAAGTCCGCATCAAGGAGATGGGTCTCGAGGAAGGCCACCCTGAGAAGGAAGGTGTGCTGGTGGATCTCGCTAATCTCCCCGCCGAGGTAAAGGCCCGTGTGGCGAGGAGGCAGGATCAAGCGTCCGCTGTAACGCAACAGCTCGAGGGCCTCAGCGTTGGTGCTCCGACAAACTAGATTTACAAAACAAGAGGATGAAAAAAAGGAAATGTCAATACCCGATTTGGATTACATGTTTACTCCTTGTTTTGGAGCTCGTAATATACAAAGTAGAATGTCTTTCGGAGTCTTTCCAGAGTTTTTCCACTCATAATAATGTACATATTGCAGGTTTGACCTCGTACGATAGATTCTATACAAGGCCATATTTGAGATATACGTGATACACGGGGGAGGGAGACGAACGACTAAAAGGGAGTAAGTAGTAAAGATACAGTGAGGGCCTAGTACGACCTGAACCACCCAATCAACCTTCGGCATTCTTCATCAAGAGTCCCTTCACAAAAGGCAACCGATCAATGATCTCCAAACCCAGACTGCGACCCCATGCAACAGGCCCCTGGCCCGGGACATTGTAAAGCTTGTGCAACATATCACAGACACCCCCGATCTTAGCATTAACAGCCCATCGTTCGGCGGTGTATCTCTCTAGAGAAAGAATATCACCGATATCCATTCCATGGTCGACTGCGTATTCGATCGTCTTGGAGAGGGACGCCACATCGCCCATTCCGAGGTTGAGACCTTGTCCAGCGAGCGGGTGGATCACATGGGCGGCATCGCCGACCAGAGCCACGCGCGGTGAGATGTAAGTTGATGCATGGCGGAAGCGCAGAGGGAAAGAGGCTACACTGCCCTCCTGCACGCCGTTGACCATGGGCGGGACGTGGGAGGCTTGCGGGGTATGTTGCAAACGCCAAGTCAGTTCACTCTCGTGTGAATCCTCGTAGTCCGATGCCGAGGTCGCTGGGCACTCCATGCGCATCATGTACTTGAGGTCGGTCATGGGGAGACGGAATGCAGCGTTCACCATGGCGATGAACGCTTTCAGGGAAAGAGACTTGAGATAGGCGGCGTTTTCAACCGTAGTGGACCACACTAGTGTTGCGTGGTTATTGGGGAGTGGTAGCAAAGCAACCGGGCCTCCGAGGGAGGGCAGGAAGCGCTGGTAGGCGGTTCTCGTGCCGATAGGGAATGCGACCTGATCCGGATCGGCAAGAGAAAGAGTCGCGACGACGCCGTGGCGGTTGTAGTCCCAGCCCTCGGTTGCGATGTCAGCGAACCGGCGGACAGGGCTGTTGATACCGTCCGCACCGACTAGTAGTCTTGCGGCGATCCGAGTCGGGGGTTGTGATTGTGCTGCGCCGGTTGGAGCGAGGGAGAGAACCGGCCAGGCTGATAGGTCCGGTCCGTCCGGGTGGTCCGTACCGTTTTCGATAGATGAGACGGTTGTGTTCGAGAAGATTGAGACATTCTCGTCCCCAGATGCCGCGATGCGCGACAAAAGTCCGCGGACGAGATTGGCGTTTTCCGTCATTGTCGCGACTGTGGGGAGATTTTCGAACGGGGAGGTATCCGCGGACCAGTCGAAAGTTATGCGCGAATCTGTTTCGCCGTCCCATACTTGCATCTCCTGGTATTCTTGGGCTCGGTCGGTGTCAAGGTGTTCCCAGGCACCGATTTTCTGCAGGAACGACACGGACGAGGGCGTTAGGCTGCTGACTCTGTTTGAGAATTGCTGTGAATCGAGGTTCCAGGCGCGAGCTTTTTGGAGGTCCTGGGTCTCGACGAGGGCTACCCTGAGCTTTGACGTTAAGGGAGAGGCACCTATAGATATGCATTAGTCTTCCACTCGCGGATCTGAGTGAATCGGAAAGAGTTCGTAAAGAATGCCTTACGCAAAGCTGCTAGTAACCCTAGGCCTGCTGGACCACCTCCGACACACACCACATCGTAGACATCGGGGGCTTGGTCCGGCTTGGACCCAAATCTTCTACGGCCCACAAAGCGGCCAGACCGACAGGAGGGGCAAACATAAGGTCGGAGTGCCGACCGAGTAATTGGCCGCATGATGGGCATGCGTCTGGGTTCAGGGAAACAACTAAGATGGATCTTCGGAGAAGGCAGTCGGCGATATGGGGTGATGAATCGATGATATGCAAACCACGCAAACAGAAATCGTTCTACAGATGGCACATCTCTACGGAGTAATGCGCAGGGCTAACCCTCTACTGCGTTAAAGATTAGTATCCATACCCAATTAGGGTATACAGCATCCTAAGACCCTATAAGGCATAAATCTACAACTAATAGCACATACGAGCTCATCTACGGGGGTGGGCTCGTAACATAGTGGGATGATCTAGGGTTCAGCGGCTTTTCGGTGTTACCGCCTGCCTGAAGCAAACATTCTGTCTGCCCTGACTAGGCGGTATATGGACGAATCTTATGGCATATCAAATCAGCTCTCGGGTTCAAATTCTATGAAGAGAGCATATGGAGACGTTTATGTTGGCTTAGCAGCCAGTATGGGAAGTCACAATATCCGGTGTGGACATAGCTGGACAATTGATCGTACCTCTCATCTCCTGAATCCAGATAGATGGAACCGAGTGATGATACGTCTGCCAAGTCAAACAAGTGCAACTATTGCAATTTCAGACACAATGCGTACATAGGCTTTAGTGTCGCTTTATAGATCCGTTAGTGTCGGGACTGAGTTTTGGTTCCGATCACACCACAGATGTCAGCTACCCAACAATGAGCATGCATGCCCACGGCCGCTTTATGCTTTGTAGAATGAGCTCATTGCTGTGAACCGGTCCTATTCAAGCTTTTGACAACTTCTTAGTTTTATCGGTGTTGGTCGCCTTTCTCTAGGGTGATTTTGTAAAAATCCCAGGGCCATGGTTGGTGGATATTGCTGGCATATAAGTCTGCTGCAGTTCATCAATGAAGATGGGTATCTAGCGGCGTCCTACGCTTCAGAGCCTTCTTAAGATTCGGTTGTATTTTGATCGACAAATTGGCTTGACAATTCAGTGTTATCTATCAATCATGTCACAGAGTCAGCTGTGATAGAATTGGGCCATGACATTCATGTGGGTAGCCCTATGGAGTACAACGTAAATCTAAGGCGTGATTGGAGGTAACTTTCGCTCAACCCTAAACAACTACATCCACTAAGATTTCCATGGGTGACATTGACTCTCATGGGAATTCATTGTCCCATGGTGACTGGAAGACGGAGCCGGCATGATTGGCCCCTAGGAGGATCAAATCTATATACTCTACAGTATCCTCGCTTTTCAGCTCAATCTCCATTGTCGATCATACCCACCAACGGCACTCAATTAGGATCGACTTCCATTCCTCCAGGAGCAGAGCCGATCGTTTGCGTTGTGTTGGAGCTAAATTGTATGGATGCACTGTACCTTTCTGGGCCGAGTTATCTCAAGATGCACCACTACTGCACATCACCATATCGAAGTGGGCTTACGTTGGATAGCTGCCACGGGCTATCAATTGGGTTGGGCTGACTGCGTATCGCCCGAAACCTAGAGGATATTGAGGTAGAAGGAGGTGGCCCGAGACTGGTGGAGTCTGTGATAGGAGCTGTCATTCACTGAAGAAGAGCATTGTGCATCTTACTGGCCTGTCAAAGGGGTCTTGAGTTGGGGGATGCGGATGGAAAGCTGAAACACCCTCAAGTGGAAGAATGTGCTACCGGGTTATAAATTATAAATAGCACCCATGTTCCACCGCAGCAGCGGGATGATAGTACTTTCTGAGTAAGATCGTATGTCAGATACTAGTAAGTTAACTATCGCTTTGAAAACCAGGGTGAGAGACAAATAGGTCTAGTGGGTGCTATATATAGATCGAATCCACCACCCCAAACCCCCCTCCCCGCGAGGGATTCTTCAGGGTCGAATCCCAAAGTGCCCCTCGGATTACATGACAGTCAGAAGTAGGATCAAAAAGCATAGACTAGTCCAGTATTAATTTAAAACCATGGCGGATGTTCTGCAAACACCCTGTCAATCTTCCGCTGCACATGTCAAATAAAAAGAATTCGATAGAATCAAATAAAAAGACTCCCATTCTTCAAGTTCATTCCCTTTGCCACGTAATCGCCATTCTGCTCAGGTGATGGATGCCTATTTCCATCTATACATACACAGCCTCAATACTCCTTGACTCCTCCCCAAACATGCATGACCCTCACTGATTGAACTGCCCTTCCACCACCAATTCGATTCATCAACCAACCAACCAACCAACCTCGCCTTCACAAATCTCAATAAACTTCAAGAAAAAGAAGCAAGAAAGAAGGGAAAAGAAAAAAAAGAAAAAAGACACAGAGCAGGGTAGAAAGCCAAAAAAAAAAAAATGACATCCACGACATCCATAACGACAACCAAAACGACTACAACAACCCCACCAGCCAAAAAGAACAAAAATACTCCAGCAGAAACAACGCTGGACCTCAGCGCCAACTTCGCCAACAACCGCAAAGGAGCCGTGGGCTATGACCACGAGGTCTACCTCCAATTAACGGCGGGGAGGAACGCTGAGAAGACGCCGAATCAGATGTATCGGGAGGTAGGTCGATTGCTTTTTTTCTTTTCTTTTCTTTTCTTTCCGTTCTTTTTTTTTTTTTTTTTTTTTTTTTTTTTTTTTACCTTGCTATTCTTCTCCTAAGGACGGGATTCTATCCTCTACGATATGACGTGTCCCCTCATGGATTGAAATTGTGTTTTCTTGAATAGGAACGTGTTCGGCAGAGGACTACGAGGGCTTTGGATCCGGCGATTTTGGATCCGCAGGGGGAGCCTGGGCCAGTGGACTTTGAGTGTGCGGAGCACGAGGGGGTCAAGGAGCGGTTGAGGTAATTGGATTCGGGCTGCTGCATTGCATTACTGTTGCTTCTGCTTCTAAAGGTGTTGCTGCGATTGGGCTATGGTATTTGCAAGGAAGATAAAGCTATAATGCCGCGGGTTGTAAGCTACGACAACGTAAACTGTCATGGAATAGTGGCAGAATGGCCGTGAAAAGGAGTACCGGGTAGAGGGAATAGATAGAAGCTGACAAGAGGGGGCGCAAATAGGAAGACAACAGAAATCACTCGTTCATGTCACATCAAGTATATCATCCACGCACTTATCGTGTTGCAATACTCTCCTGTGGGGCGGGTTCTTCGTGATTTTCATCTAAATCACCTTCCATCTCCGCGACAAACCTCTCCCATGTATTCAACACTCCCTGGTAGAAGTCAATATGCTTCTCGGCCAACGCGCCGAGAGTGTCCCGGAATTCAACCGCCTTGATCCGTTCGAAATCCGCAACTTCACGGACAACCTCTTCATCGAACATCTCTGACGTGGTCTTAGCAGATTCTACTTCGCGAGTCAGTTCGTCGATGCGCAACTCTAATTTTCGGACCCGCTCCCGGCGTGACTGCTCATGGTCGACACCACGCATGTCTTCCATCTTGGAGCGGATGAAGGACGCAGGCGATGAGGTAAGAGGATTAGAGGCATAGTAGGATGATGGGTTGGTGGCGAGCGAGTCTCGCTCGCTCACAGCTTTGTTGCGGTAGTCCACTAAGGCCTCAAAGTCGAGTTGCTTCTGCTCACGCGTTTTCAGAAGCGCCTTAACGGACACGATGTAGGCCTCCATATCCCGGAGCGAGCCAAGGTAGTTCTGATCCGTGTGGTCTTTGAGACCTTTCAGCCCGCGTCCCGTCTCTTCCACCGACGCCGCGAATACCTGTAAGGGAACTTCAACGTTTGGCTCCAGAGACACCAGTTTGCGGAATTGCGTCGCCAGGTCATTGTAGTCGGTCTCCAAATCGGACTCGCGCCGAGCAACCCTGGCGACGATCTTCTCTACGTGATTGAGATCTTCATCCAACTTATCTGCCTTCTCCCGAACCTCAATGAACCGGCGATCGGGTTTGTGGACTTTCGTAAACGCATTCACGAAAGTATCGGTAAAGTTGTCAAAAATTCCTGGGGTACCGCTGTTGTCTGTCGGATTGGTGGATGTGCGAGAGGTGTGAAGCCGCATATGCGCATTCCAGTCGGGGGATTCTAAGAAGATAGCAAGCAAAGGAGCCCGGCGAAGCACCGGATGTAATGCCAGGCGCTTTAGGAATCGATGTAGTGACCAGGCACGTCGTGTAGTAAATTCGGGCCCGAACCGATCCCCCCGCACGTATTCCATTTTATGCTTGTCTGGTAGAGGTGGGACGGCGCAGGCAGGATACTCACGATAGAGCGTCTTGTATAGGAAGAAAAAATCCGTAAATCGTCTGCGCACTGCAAACTCTGACCTCTGGAAGGACTTGAAATCGGTCTGCGATGCCCCTCCGGTCAGTACAGTGAATTGTTTGCTGGGCAACCAGGGAGTCTGGGGTCTGCCATGAAAGGCCGGAGGCAACTCCCGGGGAAACGGGACAACTCACTTGCGTTGTAACCAAGTAAGAGATATATGCGTCTTTGGTACCGTCATTCTCTTTCAGTGGTGAATCCACCCGACATTCCAACACCCCATCCCCGATACCTGCTAGATCGACCGCATCTGCCAGTGGCCCGGCTTGTGGGGTTTCGTGAGCTGAGCTCATTCTCCGTTTGCCATTGGCATCATGACTTGCTGCAGGCGACTCTTCGACATCAGTGCCCGAAGTGGTTGGACGAGAGATATCGCTCTCTGGTTCGTGTCTCCAAGAGACATTGTCAAAGTCATCGTGCTGATCCATCGAGGGGTTGCCGGTTGGGAAAGCGGCAACTTAGCACAGGTAATTGTACAAGTCAAAAGAAGCTTGTAAACAATTTATATCACCGGAGAGACTCGATGTAGAGAAACTCGGGATATGAGGAGCTATGGTTGATGGTGGTACGTAGATCGATAAATGGGAGGGTGAGAAGTTGCGGAGGCAGCAGTGGAGCAGTCAATTGGAGAAGCGGCCGCACAGCGTCATCGGCCCAAGCGCCAAGACCCCATCCACTTTTTAGCGCGCTTTGCAACAGCTACGATGACCGGATGTATGTCCTGTATGGGTCTATTTTGTCAAGTAAGTCGAAGTTATATACAGCAGCCTTCGTTCAACATCAATAATTCACAAGATCCATGTAACACATCCCATCTGATATAACCGAAACGCGCCGCACGAGGACCACTATAGGATAGAAGCAAATGCAAGTCTAGTCCAAACTATACTATGACCGAGCATGGTCGCCACTTGTGCTACCTCGCCGTTCGCGATCCCCACTAAGGGCATGATCCCTATAAGGCGCATCATCATCATCGCTAAACAAAGGCTCTTCGTCGCTTTCCCCAGCGAAAGCGTTGTAAAGCTCACCTCCCCGGCGTTGTGTACGACCTGAACGCCCGTTCATAGCCTGCGTTTCGTCCTCATCTTCTATCATTTCGAAATCGTAATCATCACGAGGATCATTACGCTGGCGCTTTCGTCGCTGTACGTGGAAGTAGACCCCAAGTCCAATACAGAACACAATGATCGAACTGATCGCAGCGTAAATCCAAGCCTGAGTCCGTTTAGACGCACCGAACGTAGGGAAGAAGGACGGCAAAAAGCTATCCGTAGAGGAGATAGTAGAGGGCGATTCAGTAGAACCGGGTTTCGTCGGGGTGGGAAGTTCAGATGTCTCTTGAGCAGGAGCCTCTGAAGGCGTCGTTGGTTGCGCAGATGGCTTTGCGTTCACCGGACGATCGACGGGATCAGTTGGGACAGCTGGGTCTTCAGTCTTGGTTGGGACAGAACCAACGCTAGTGGTAGCAACAATGGCATCTTCAATCGAATGGTCATCGTCGTGCTCATCGGGCATAGGGTGAAGGGGCTGGCTGGAGCCGTCGATGGAAATTCCCCAGAGGTTGAGCCGCCAATCAATGAATTCTCCAACATGATCGTTGACATTGGTATCCTTAACAATGACCGTCCACTTTCCAACACCGGACTCGCCCCTAAAGGGAAATGTCAGACTGAGTACGATAACTAAAGTACGGGGGTAATACATACCAATGAGCCACAGTCATAAATGTCCAATCGTCATAGCCAGCCTTTGCATTATCTGATCGTCGCGCTGTACTCAGATGGCTGACGATACCTTCGGGGCTGCGCAACTCAACGCTGATATCGCCTCGGCGAGTGTGATTTACATTCATGGTCACAGTGACATGTTCCAACTTCTCGACATTGGCCTGGTACATCATATCCTTGGTAATTTCGTATGAGCTGGCAAGTCCCTGGTCACCTTGTGGGATTTCATGCTTCACCCGCAGCCACGGTGAGTGGAACCACGCCTGTGGTTTCACCAGCTCCCACGTCTTGGCCAGCTGGACCAGTGAATATGCATCTACTTTCCCAAAACCCCAGTCATGGCTAAACTTCTTCCCCATCTTGGTAGTTTGCCAGCTCCCATCGTCTTCGTGGACGGGAACTGCGGTCTCTATCATCAGGTACTGGGCATCTCGCCAAGTAAGTTCCGGTCTGGCACTAAGAGCAAGGGCTATGGTACCCGCAGCTAGCGGACCTGCGGCAGAAGTTCCGCCATGAAGTGAATAGCATTTATCAGTTCCAACGTCGGTGGTATGAATCGCGTCACTCGAGCCACTGCTATAAGCGACGACCAGCTGGGCAGAGCATGATTCCGAGTAGCTGGGATGTTTGCCCTCTCGATCAATAGCACCGACGGTGATGCTGTAAATACTGTTCGTGTAACCATCGAAATTGCAGTTGTCATCGTACCCGGCACCATTTCCAGCTGCAAAAACGAAGATAGAGCCTTTGCCTCCTCGGCCATTTTGGATACCGTTAACCATAGCTCGTTTGATAAGAATCCCCGGCGCCTCCATCGTGGCGCCGTCATCTGGAGGGCCCCAAGAGCATGAATAAATATCATTGCGCTGAAAGCCAAAGTTGATGGCAGCAGCCTCATCTGCATCGTCAATGGGCGCGGACAAGATCCGAATTCCCGCAACTTGGCTGTCGTACGCAACACCTACTCCACAGACATCGTTCCTAGCTGCTCCGATTTCACCAGCGCATCTTGTGCCATGCCTATCATCACCAAGTCGCGGTCTAGGTTCCGGTACATGGTCGTTAAAGTCGTAGGAGCCCTCAGCAAAGTAGTTAGGTTTGAGGTCATTGCTGTACATGTCTAACCCGTCATCGACCACAGCCGTGATGACACCTTTTCCCGTGATACCGTCTAGCCAGACGTCCGAAACATTGAGGTCATGGCCAACTTGGACAGTATTGTAAAGATGCCACTGTCCACCGAAGATGGGATCTGTAATCCCAAGTGAAGAGGCAATCCGTTTCTGAGCTTGGGCAGCTACGGGGTCCTCTTCTTTCACAGACGCCCTCGGCGCCACGTCTGCTGGAGGGGCCCTTTTTACTAGTCGCTGCTTTGGGGCTAACTTTTGAGACCAGAGTATACCACTCAAATCTCTTTCCCTCGTATCCAATGTCTTGCCACGACCTTCTCCGGCACGAGTTGACCTTTTTCTGATACGTGCATGTTCGAGTAGCGCATCGAGGTTTGCACCGTTCTCCTTGGGTATAGAGAAGGTATGGTGTTGTGTGAGTTCCCCTACTTGACCCTCGTGGCGTGCTCCGAGGCGCTGGGCGATCTCATCTGGAGAGGTGGAGTCGTCAAGATGAAGAGCAAAGAAATCGCGCGTCTCGTAGGACCGTCGAGGATGGACTGATGCCGTCGCAGCGCAAAAGAGGCCGAACGCCACCGTTGCACTTTCGGAAAGCCGCATTGTGGGAGTAGCGTGAATCGAGATGGGCCCCTATCAGTACTGGTAGTAGGGCGAGATGAGGACAAATAAGATAGTTGCCATCAATAGAACAGTACCAGACTCTTCAGTAGATGGCTCGCAATTCAGTAAGCAACTTCAAGGAAAAGAATGCTATAAAGACAAGGAATCAGGAATATAAACAGTAAGGGGGGTATGAAATGGTTATGTACTCATGAGCACTGCTCGGTGAAGTTGTCGCGGAGGCGGAGTTCGAGAATGGTGTTCACTTCGGGGAAACAGCGGAGCCTTTTGCCTTAGGCGACGAATCCATTGTTTAACTTTACATGATCTCCACTGTCTTAATTTTTAGTGCTCAGGTAGCATTCATTCAATACTAAACATTGATTACACTACATGATCGAGAACATCATGGCCCCATGTTTCAGCTTTTCGGTTAGATGAACATTCTTGCCATATTTTAATACAGACTGTATCTTTCTTATCGGCAGCTGGATTTCCACTCCCTTACAGTGAAACCCCCTCAGACTTCCAGTGAAGGGATGACATGAAAAGTACTCCGTATACGAGGTAACCGTAGTCAACATGGGCGGGAGCCAGTTACTAAGAACCGAGAGAAAGAGTTCAAAGGACTATTCAGCCCTGTTTTAGTGACTTCTATTCTTATTGTGAGTTTTTTTTCCCCCTTCTTTTCCTTCTGTACTACATGTACAATAAAATGAGATGACGAATACAATAGACTAATCAACATTGTGTGAAAATTGAAGTATGCTGCTCTAGAGAGCCTAGGTAATGTCCATACCGATACCCCCCTTCGATGTATGTACTCTGTAATTTTCAAAATACCCCGACAGTCCCTCGGGATTCCTTTTTATATCAACCGCTCGGCCCATTCACAACCATAAGCCAGTATTTGCTCTATGAGGTACCGAGTCGTAATGAATCTACGGTCGATGTTGAAATAAGATTAATGATCACACCGCCAATTGGAGGATTTATATGAAACATCCCATGATTGATCACGGGGAGGAAACATGTCTCACTCAACCACAAGAATGCCATTCTCTTCTTTTACAATGTTACTAAAAAACCGACTATGTTCATACTCACCCGGTGCGGTGAGCTGTTGCAACATGACTACAGCACTGCCACTATTAATTACTTGTGAGGTTGTGATACACGGTTTACTTGACACAGCACGATGGAGTCTTTTCGTCATCTTTTCTATCCAGGCACCCTTCCACGCTCTTAGTCCGATTTTTCCTTCCGATTACAAGCTAATTTCTTTTCTTAGAAAGGAAGGGGGGGGGGAAGGTGAGCCAGTCGTGGTGCCTGGCGGGAACATGTTTAATGCAGGATGACTGACGAGTCAGCCCCGCATGGAAGATGCTGTGCTGGTTCGCCGTTGCCAGCCACCGACTTAATTCTCATTAGCCAGCACAATGGGATTAATTCGTCACTCCAATATAATCCTGTTAGCCTGTTGATTTTTCTGTCATCTCATGGATTTTTTTTTTTCATTCTTTCTGCCCCCTGGTCGAAATCGCGGTATTCGATCTTCTTACTTTCCTCTCATACGGTACAAATCCATCATTGTTACAATCCATATACATCGCTTGTATACTACTCCGCAACTTCCAGCTCTGCGAATTAAGCGATGATCCATTCTTTCAGTGCCATCACCATGTACTAACACGACCTGGTTTGGCCGAATCATCTGCTACTGTCACAAATTTGGATACGAATTGATTCTTTTTACGATCTTTATTGGTGTCTCTCATCTTTCTATTCCCCGCGCATTCATTTTTTACCAGTGATAAAGTACAGAAGCTTTCCGGGCAGTGTCGTAAAGGATCCGAAAGCCTTGAAGAATGGCTACAGCTAGTTCCCAGAGGCCGACTAATGGAGGCTCATTACCTCCTCAATCTGTCCCTCTGAATGGTGTACCACACGCACCATCGCACCGACGGCAGCAGTCGTACGGCATGAAACCTACCGCATTGGATTACGAAACTGATAGCGATCAGACTTACGGATCCATCGATGTCCCACGGACTCAATCGGGACCCTACAAGAATAACCCTGCTGCAGCTCGTGGTCGTCAAACTTCTCGCTCGTTCTCCGCAAGGACCAAAGACTTGTCCCGCGAAGGGCATCCGAACTGGAGGGAAAAGCCATTACCTTCCGAGCCATATACCTCACCTGATGAATACGCCACTTCACAGGGAAGCATAACTGAGTCTGGACTTTCTATCTCAAGCTCGGTGAAGCCGGATGATTCTCCCATGGCACCACCACGTAGAGACAGTCACCAAGCACCGCTAAGTCGCTCTAACACGGTACGCTCCACGGCTGAGCAAAAGCATGATTGGGCGGCAGATCGGTCACCTCTTCAAAAACTTGAAGTGGCACTGACTGGGATCAGCAAAGAGGAGAAGAGAGCGCGAGTCTTGGAAGCTGAGATGAGGGTGAAAGAACGGATGGCACGGCAGCAATCTGAAAATAATAGTCGCACATCTGTTCCAGTGCAATCTCACCAGGATACTATACCACGAGATACTTCAAGCCCTCTAACGGAAGTTCCTCGGCAGACAGATCCTGAGCAGTCAGCTCTACCGCGACAAAGACCGGCTCAAGGTCCTTCAGACAAAGCAAAACCTCCTCACGCGCGAACGTCCTCGGTACAACATCCAGTGCCATTGCCCGCTAACGTGCCACAGCCTGCAAGAGGCTACCCCCAGAATACAGGTGTTGTCAGGACTGGTAATGCTCCCAGACGGTCTGTGTCCGTGAGCCATCCAGCTGGAAATAATGCTATGGGCTCACAATCAATTAAACCAAATATGCCGCGAGGGAATAGCGGCCCTTACACTGCGGATAGTCCCCAGGCCCACCGGTATCTTGCTCCTACTGCAGGACAAATGCCACATCTGAGCCCTGCAGCGTCCGGGGCTAGACCAGTACCGCAAGCTATAAGAAGGAAAGAGCCCCCCACAGCGGTCATTGAGCCCCAGCAAGCAGACCTGAAGGCCTACCCGATTGGGACTGGATCTACTGGTAATGCTATACCTGCACACTCCGATTCGAGTCGAGAGCCAGGCGGGAATGCCACGATGACATCTCAAAGTTTTGAGCGCGAGCCTGCGTTGCAGCCTAAACCTAAACGGCAGACTGTTTCGTTCGATGTCCCACCGCCAACGCCTCCACCTTTGTCTGAGTGGAAAACAGCACCAGTGGCAAGACTGGGTGCTTCTGACTTTGACTACCAGAATTTCGATGTCGATAAAAGTAAGGCGTGGTGGGAAGGTGGCGGAAGCAACAACCGCAGAAAGAGTAGGGCTCTGCCAATCAACTACCAGAAGCCACCAAACACTAAGCCATCGGGTAGGTCCTATCCTTTGATATGCTCGCCCAAGATTGCAGATTCCCGGAACTGATACTAAGTGTGACATATAGCGAACAAGCGCTTCCAGCCACATCTGTTTCTTAAATGTGGTCCTTTACTCCGTTACGGAGGCTTGAAGCGGGTGCGAATAGATGGACCCAATGGGGCGTTCGATAAGGAAACTTGGAGAGGGAGTGTGTTGATTGTGACAAGAGATTCTCTCTCTTCATATGAGCCACCACCTACTTTAAGGTTATTTCCTCAGCCAATGGATCTGCTACCTCCTCCTCCGACTGAACTGAATGGAGAGAATTCTGAACTAGCCCCTGAGTATGTGGACCCGACAGCTGGACTTATAAAGTTGGGGCGAGATGGCAGGCCTCTCTATGTTAAGCCAGTAGATCATACAGAAGAGGAGCTGGACCTCTCATGCATTGAAAATGACGACGGCATCTATGAGATGTCACCCAGTATCATTGACTACAGCAGCGAGGGCATCAAGCAACCCATCCCTGCTAACAGGGTCCATTCTATGGATGGAGAAACCGCTGGATTCTACAAGGAGGTTGCAGGGGCCCGTCTCTATGCCGACCCAGGAAGAGACATCACGTTCTGGAGGTTTAATATTGAGATTGAATTAGGAAATACCCAGCAGCGGATTGCATATCGTCTCAACCAAGGACCGGCTCTGGGATTCTGGGTGCCTGCCAGGGGACAGTCAATGAACATAATGTACCACACATGTAACGGCTTTGCCCCAGGCGTTGACTCTAACAAACTCTGTGGTCCAGACCCTCTGTGGCGAGACGTGCTCAATGAGCATCAGACTCGCCCATTCCACGTCATGATTGGTGGGGGAGACCAGATATTCAACGACAGAATTACAGCAGAATCGCCCTTCTTCCAGGAATGGGTCAAGATGAAAGATATCCATGAGAAGTACGACACGCCGCTAAACATGGAGTTCAAAGCGGAATTGGAAAACTCTTTTCTTGAGCACTATGCACGGTGGTTTTCACAGGGGCTTTACTCCCTTGCAAACTCGCAAATACCCATGGTTAACCTCTGGAATGACCATGAGATCATCGAAGGCTTCGGATCTTACCCCGATGAGTTCATGAGCACGCCCGTAATCTCAGGGCTTGGCAACATCGCATTCAAATACTACTTGCTATTTCAGCACCACAGCGTTCCAGAAGAGACCGAAGCAGATGAGCCTAGTTGGCTGCTTGGGGCTCTTCCTGGACCGTACATCAACCACCGCAGCCGCAATTTGTTCATGTCTCTAGGTGGTGGGGTGTCTCTCCTTGGCCTAGACTGCCGGACTGAACGCATGGTAAGACCATAGAACCTGCTTAGTAGCAGAAAAACAGTGCTAACAGTATATTCTAGAATGACGAAGTGCTTAGTGAACAAACCTCTGATCTAATTTGGGACAGGTGCCATCGTGAAATTGTCCGGGGCGAGACGAAGCACTTGCTAGTGCTGCTGAGTATTCCGGTTGCATATCCTAGGGTGGTATGTTACGAGCGCTATAATTGCAATTGTTTCCCTTCTAACCTTCTCACAGGCGATGGTGAAAAACATTCTAAACAGCCGGAAATCGCTCGGCAAAGCCGGGATTTTTGGTGGTTTTGTAAACAAGACAGGGGGCAAAATTGAAATCTTTGATGATCACTGGACGGCTAAACACCACAAGTCAGAACGTCAATACTTGATCGAAGATCTTCAGGACTTGGCAGCAGACAAATCCGTCCGTGTGACCATTTTGAGGTAAGACATTGTACTCTGCTATCCTGTAGGGCGGACCTAACAAACTTCCTTTGCAGCGGCGATGTGCATTTGGCTGCCATTGGCCAATTCTACTCGAACCCGAGATTGAACTTGCCTAAGGACAAAGACTATCGATACATGCCCAACATCATTTCCTCGGCTATTGCAGACATTCCCGAGACGGAGATGGTGTCAGACACGCTCAACAAACGGAATCGAGTTCATCATCTAGATACTAACACAGACGAAGACATGATACCCATATTTACACATGATGTGAATAATAAGCCACGGAATAACAAACGGTTGCTACCACGCCGAAACTGGTGCTCCATCCGTGCGTATCAGCCAGGTCAGTTCTGATCTCATTGGCTTCTTGGCGCTTTTTTGTACGTTGCTAACTAGGCGCAGGCTTTACCCCACAGACAACACCGGAACCTGAATCGTCGCCGGTGGAGGAGCCTCGACCGGGCAAGCTGCAAAGGACACTGTCCCTGACGCGCGGGGACAGACCCCAGGGTAGCGGCGGCCTGTTACGCCGACTCTCGGGGCGTGGACGGCCACCGACTAAGGACTTTGACCTTAGAGGGAACCCAGTTGGGCGGCGTATGAGTATGGATGGCCCATTTCCTCCTGCAGAGACGGGTGATAGCTACTTTCCACCGCCCGCAAATTCCCGCCCAGCCCCATTCCTTCGACGGCCTACGAATCTGAGCCAGAAGGCATCTAAGAAGGTTGCAAAGCAGGGGGACGATGGGGTTGGCGCCTTCGTTAATTTAGAAGGGGGGTTGGCTATATCCTTGAACTTGGAATTAAACCCGAAAGACCCGTCTGGTATTACGACCCCATACAAACTGATCGTGCCGATGCTGCGGTACGAAGGGGATGAGTATGACCCCCCTGCAGCACCAGTTGCGAAGGGCTGGAAGCGGTGGTTGAGTGTACGGAGGAATAAGAGAGAAAAACAGAATGTGGAGGACACCGAAGCCGAAGAAGGATTCAGCGATGAAGACGAGGATGAGTACGACCAGCACGAGAATTATGGACGCTCAGCGGGACGCGAACATGAGTATGTTGCTGGTGGAGACGCGCCTCCGGAGACATTAGTTCCGGTTGCTAGTCCAGGCGAACTAGAGCATGATGGTGTTGCCGAGCCCTCGAGAAGGAGGAAGTGGTTTGGCCGATGAGCTGATTGATATGGTTTGATCTGATATGATTATGACGAGTGATGATGATGACGCTGACGATGACAACTATGATGATAATGAATGAATGTAAGATCTATGAACTACGCGCTGTATACAGTGGATACCCTCTCTGAATGTGATTGTAATGAGTCCTATGCCTCGATGTTTCTTATCAGGTGCATATTTGGGTTTTATGTACTCCGTAGATGTTGGATTTTGCCTGAATGCAGAGATCCCGGCGATTGATCCGAGATAAAGAATTGATCGATAATCAGTGGCGGTCTCGGCCCGTGACTGCTTTCTAAGCACCGCGGCACGTGACCCGGTCTCGCCGGTGCCAATCCCGGAATATTTTCCCCTTGTACCTGGTCGGAGAGGAAGAAAAGTCGTTTCCGTGGTATTCTTGTGCAATTCCATTCTTTGTCATTAATCGGGTTGATTCATCGTCCCCACAGGGATTCCAGGTAGGAAACCAGTCTCTTGGTTTCGACCGTTTAGCTAATCTTGAGCCATCCAGCCCTTTTTTCGTCAGACCGTCCCCACCACCCGGCAATCTGAGCCCCTCTTCGCCTCTTTCCCTGCGCTCTCCCTGAACGCCCATAATTAAAGCCGCCTATTTCCCAACCCGACTTTCTTTCTTTTCCTTCCCAATCTCCTCCCCAACACCGTCAAGCTGTTTTCCTTCGCTTCTCGACGACTTCCCTTTTCCTCTCTTCGATCCTCGCTCGGATTGACAGCCGCTGCTGCGTTGTCGCTGCACCAGAAATCCTCCCCGTCCGCTTCAGTTCTATCGAATAATCTTTCGACGCCCCTGCGCGTCAGTCAAAGTTCGGCATCCAGGATGGTGCACACCAAGGTCGTTAGTGAGTTTTCCTCACTTCTTGTATACAATGTTGCCCAGTATCGGTTGGAGATACTAACTGGTCCCCCGTAGTCATTGGCTCCGGCCCCGCCGCCCACACCGCTGCGATCTATCTCTCTCGTGCAGAGCTCAAGCCTGTCCTCTATGAGGGTATGCTGGCTAACGGTACTGCCGCTGGCGGTCAGCTCACCACCACAACCGACATCGAGAACTTCCCCGGCTTCCCTGATGGTATCGGTGGTACAGAGCTGATGGAGAACATGCGCAAGCAGTCCGTCCGTTTTGGAACTGAGGTCATCACTGAGACTATCTCGAGAGTGGATTTCTCGCAGAGGCCGTTCAAGCTGTGGACGGAGTGGAACGATGGTCCTGACAATGAGCCCGCCCACACTGCCGATGCTGTCATCATCGCCACTGGTGCCAATGCCCGTCGTCTCAACCTGTCCGGTGAGGACAAGTACTGGCAGAACGGAATCAGCGCCTGTGCTGTCTGTGACGGTGCCGTGCCAATCTTCCGTAACAAGCCCCTCTATGTGATCGGTGGCGGTGACTCTGCTGCCGAAGAGGCCATGTTCCTGGCCAAGTACGGCAGCTCTGTTACTGTTCTGGTCCGTCGCGACAAGCTTCGTGCCAGCAAGGCCATGGCCAGCCGTCTTCTGGCCCACCCCAAGGTGACCGTTCGTTTCAACACCGTTGCGACCCAGGTCCTGGGTGAGGAGAAGCCCATGGGCTTGATGACCCACCTGCGTGTCAAGAACACCGTCACCGGCGAGGAGGAGACCGTCGACGCTAACGGCCTTTTCTACGCCGTTGGCCACGACCCCGCCACCGCCTTGGTCAAGGGCAAGATCGACCTCGACGACGAAGGATACATCATCACCAAGCCTGGCACCAGCTACACCAGCCTGGAGGGTGTCTTCGCTTGCGGTGACGTCCAGGACAAGCGCTATCGCCAGGCCATCACCAGTGCCGGTATGTCATGACCCACCATTACCCCCGTCACATCATATACTAACAGTCTTTTACAGGCTCCGGCTGCGTTGCTGCTCTCGAGGCTGAGAAGTTCATCGCTGAATCCGAGTCCCCTGAAGAGGAGGCTCCCGTCAACGAGGTCAAGCAAGACCCTCAGGGTAACACCGCGGAGTACAAGTCCAACCCTCTCCTCTAAACGTCTCCGTCCCGCCACACCTGCTCTATAGATCCCTCATCACCACCTCTTCATCACACCTAGATCTGCCCCACACCGGCTGACGATCATGTTTCATGTCCTACGGATATATCCATTTTGCTTATTTTGATGGCTGTTTATATTAGACTTCAGCGTTCTGGTCATTCTCCTCGGTTTGTGATGGGAAGTTTAATACATTTTTTTCGGTCCCTTCGATGATACTCGTGGCGCGCATGTTTCATGGGTCGCTGAAACTATGAATTTCATATCAATAGACTAGAATATAGAGTAATTCTCGAGGATCCTGATTCAAATCTGGTTTCATTTGGTAGTACAAGAGATGGTCGTTAAGAGAATATATATCTACATGGTATGCATCAACTCGTGCAAGTCATGATAGGAGCAAGATCGTCCAGAGGCTAATCTCAACAGCTCGACAAGTCAGAGTAATGCAAGGAGCCCTTCAGTTGTACCCCATTTGTGTGGGAATGAACAGTCGGAGCAGTAGCTACTCTGTGGGTCTGATCGCTTGAGTTGTTTGTATGTTGTCCCAATGAAGAAGTGGACGAAGTAGTAGCACCAGCGGCAATTGACAAATGATTTGTCGGCACAGCAGTGTCCGCAGAACGTACACCACCCCAACTTCCAAACGGATTAGCTGCATACCACTTTGTCTTCAGTTCACCCGCCTTCTGCTCCCACTCGGTGATCTGTTGTTTCCATCGGCTCCACATTTCCGCATTTGTCTGTCGGTTGACCTCTGTCTGCTCGATGTACGGCCGCTTTTCCTCTTCGCTGGCTCGCCGCCACATGAGCCCGAGCTCATGACGGACCTCATCGCGAGCAGCTTTGGCGTTAGGGTCGTTCGTTTCTGCTCGGCGAACTTCGTCGCATTGGGCGCGGCATATCCCCCAGTAGTCTTTTTGGTAGAGGAGGAAAGGGTTTAGGCCGGTTCTTGCGGGTCGGGGCATGGGCGGGCCTATTTCCGATTGAATTGATGTCCACATCGCATGTTCGTAAGCTTGCTGACGGGCTGATGTGGGTGAGGTTGATTCTGCTGGGTTAGTGAGGGGATTGCTAGTGGCTGACGCTACGGGCATGTGCGGCTCTTTTCGCTTCTGTCCTGCTGCTGTTGGAATGCTAAATTCTGCCTTTCCTTTCTCTGGTACGAGGGGGTTCGGTAGCTCTATGGGACCTAGGATAGATTCGATCACCTCAGAGCCGGCACGGAGCCCAGAGAGATATGCCCCGTGGACAGTGGCAGGATGAGTGCCACATGTCGCCTCCCCTGCAAAGTGCAAATTGCCAATCGGCTTGGCCATCAGGTCGTAATCTCCTGGAAGTGCTTGCGCCGCCACATAGGAATAGCTGCCCCTAGTGAACTTATCGGACTTCCATCTGGTGATTATTGTTTCTAGTGGATCGGGAACCACCGTATGTTTGAATACATTGCGGAGTTGGCTGGTCACCTCAGCAATAATTTGATCATCAGGTGTACATTCCGCCTGAAGAGCGGCATCTCCGGCCATAAGAGCAATTAGGACGGGAAGTCCGGTAGTCTTCAGACAATTCCAGAAAAGGTAGAATCGACCTCGGTTAGCAGCATAATCTTCTTGAATGGTGCTGTTTCGATTTGTGGGTTCGCGCAGAAGCCCAAACATATCTCGTTCAGTGTCCCAGAATGGTTGGTCAAACACCAGAATCACCTTGTTCATTACTCCAAACCCAAGTCGATCAATGGCTCCACGTTTCCATTCTGGTAGAGGAGGTTCAAACTGTATGGATTGATGCTTGAGAACTCCCAAGGAGCCGGTGAAGACCACTTTGTCTGCCACAAATGATTCGCCATCTTCACAGTGAACAACTGTCTTTTGTTTTCCCATTCCAGATGGGTCATATGATATCTTGGACACTATCTTGTTTGTTCGAACGTCGAGTTTTGTAGGTAATGAGAATAGTCCATATGGGACTTGTTGATATCCACCTACTACCTGCGAATGCTCGCCTTCGAACTCATTCCCTATATCTTGATCCCATCCGGAAAGACTAAGTCTACTGACGTTAGTCGCGTTTGCATATTCCAAATTGGCAAAGTGCCAGTTAATCAAACGCATGTCTTTCGGGGATAACGGGAGCATCCGCTGGTATTGCCGGATGCCCTCGTCCAGCACAGCACCTAACGTTTGAGACGACGAAACCTTAGCGACAGGGTCCAGGTTTAAAGTAGCATTAGCTGGAACACCGTCGTTCAATCTCCAACCGTTCAGGTGACATGTAAAAGCAGCTGGTTGCTCCTCCGGGCGTGCAAGATCTGCGCTCGGGGCTCCAGGCGCCTTGATGTCCGCGGTTTTATGACCTACGCCTCGGCGGACACGCTTTGTAGGAAGCAGAAGGCCGATAGTACCAGAAGCCCTTGCTTCCTCGTATTGTCTTACTGTGACACCATCGCTTGTTGACAAATCACGACCTGAATCAATCAATCCCCGGTCGCCTTCTGCGGTAGGAACGACGATGGATTTATGTCGATAGAACCCGGAACGGTCCAGGACATCATCATAGAGCCTTTCATCCATCGCATCCTGAACCTCATCCACCGGTGAGCCATCTATATCATAAATTGTCGAGATGTCGCGTAACAAATGATATGGAAGAGCCAGCTGGCTCCGAATGATTGGGTCTAACGGATTACCACGGTCGAAACCAACAACTATATGCGCACCCATCTCGGCCTTAGGGACTAGTCCGGGGCCTAACTTAGACGTCTGAAGACTTCGCAAAGGATGTGAGTATATACGACCTCCAATTCTGCGTCTTCCTTCTAACAAAATGACCCGAGGGGCTGTGGACGCGTCGCGATAATGACGAAATAGACCTTCCAAGTGCCGTGCGCAACCTAGACCTGACATTCCAGCCCCAATCACGACCACCACGGGACCTTCCTTGCGCCGGCCTTTCTTTGGAGCTACAAAAGGCATAGGAATTTCGACGCAGCCAAAGTTGATGTACCCATTTCGTACCAGCCATTCATATGCGAAAGAGGCGAGGTTCATCCAACGGTAGTCCTTCGCACACCCAAGAGCTTCCTCCTTGGAAACGCTTACCATCGGATTTCGAGTCCAAAGTCGAAGTATACCGTTCCGTATGTTCAAATATACCGTGACGTGCAGATGACACAAATGGTCCTGCAACGCTTCCTGCTCCTTTAAGTGCAGCGCGTACGGATTAAGTCTGGATGCATAAGCTGCAGAGACACATTGCTGAGCGTAAACTGCAGCTGGGAGTCTCGAAGGTATGGAGGATCTTGGGCGACATGTCGTAAACCCATTCCCGCTATCTGCATTTTTAGTGTCTGTGACGAGAGAAGATGAAGAGGGCTTATTGATGACAGTTATCGGTGGCATTAAATTATTTTGACTCGGCTGAGGCGTGAATGAAGAAGTTGTGACTGAATCGCTCGACCTACCATGGGCCGTGGTTGAATGAACATCCTGAGACAGATAGTCTGTGCTTTGGGACCTAGAGTCAACCCCCTCTAAAGTTGTTCTTTCTACCCGAATACCTGGACTCGAGTTGATATTAGAGACAGAATACAGATTTGCGACATTGGCTTGACTCAAGTCGTTATTCAACTTTGAGGCATGAGCCTTCATCACGCTAGCGTTCAACTGCAGACTGCCCTTTGGCAAAGTTTGGTTTGACGGCAGTAGGGAAACATGACCGCTGCCGTTGAAGCTAATGTTTGTTGGGATATATTGGTCTAGAGTGGTGACCTCATAAGAATGGCCATTTAGGCCATGCGTTTTCATCGAAGCTGCAGCTCCCATATTGCTGGCAAGGGGTGCCATTTTGTCGCGGTATGTGTTGTAGCAATGAGATCGACTATTGCCCAGTTCAGTAGAAGGTAACTATACTATACTGAGCCTATCCATAAATATAGCACTTCCATAATTTGAGAATACAGGCAGCACAGATCTCAACGTTTCAATCCATTGTGGGTCCACTCATCGGGAGCCGTTGGTGGCGGGAAGGAGAGAAGCTTGCTATGGGGGATGTACAAATTCCTTGAGAGAATGTCAGAACATGTTTTATGATTGTTTATAAACTTCTAAAGATACGGTTATAGGACATGAGAAAGGCCTCGAATCACATGGAGCAGGAGTCCATTGACTTACCTGAGATGTTAGTTCGAGGGGTTATTGGAGGCAAGAAAGATACTGATTATCCGAACCCATCACTTTCCTTCTACAACCGATGCAACCCTAAAGGATGGTACTGAAATGTAGCAGACCAACAGTCAGTTAGGGCCAATTGCCGATAAAGGCGAGAGAAGGCAAGAGTGCCAGGGATTTGGTAAAGCGCAGGGTGGTGTGAAACCTGAACTCTGAGGCTATCGACGGTGATTTGGTACTACGGACGGGCCCATGCGTATTTTTCAGTCCGAACCAAAGGCATGCCACATTCTGCAGGCTGCACTTCCGCGTGGTTTCCAGCCTTCTTACACTCACTCACTCTTTTGATCCCTTGTTATCGTGAACATCAGGTATATTTGATAAATACTGTGATTGACAAGGCAGTAATTGAGAATGGCCCCTCAAAAATCAGTGCCTTCATGCAAGAATTCTAAACCGGCATGCATATTTGACATTCTGACTTGCAGCGCTTACTTCTAGTCTCTAATGGCGGTAAAAACGCATGCAGGTTCCCCGACGTGAAGCGACCCTAAATTCCATAGTATCAGGATCAGAAGAAGCCAACAAGGTTGATACTAGTCATTCGCCATGCAAATGCGCCTTTGCCCCCAGAGATCTCTAAATTAGCGACATGATGACGTTTTACAATACTAGATCTGTCTAACCTTTTCAGGCCTTGTTATATATACTCAGGGCTTTGTGTCCACATATCCGGCTCTGAGGCCAGGAGTGATGGCTTTCTTCCGACTTTAGCTAGAGTGCTTACTCGTTACCGATTCACTTATGTTTCAGTGCATCATTATACAAACTAGCCACAAACCTCGTGCACCTCCAGCGGAAGTTCTCTATTGCATGTCACGGGAAGATGTTGAGAGTTTCCAACCAACCATGGGTGCCTTGGAGCGTAGCCTTCGCTCTTCTAGATACATGGTCGATGGGACTAGGAGATGTAGTTGATATGGAAACCGTCGGCGGGAGAGGTTACGCCAAAGTCTCTGACCTTCGGAGTATCGATGACGGATGCTATGTCGCGGTCTATACATGGATTTATACTAGAGATGAAGTTGTCGAGAGACTTCCTGTCAACGCGTTTTCAAGCCATTTCAGTAGGATGTGGCCCGTAGGAGCTCGCCATGAGTATATGCTCAGTACTGGCATGACATCACTAGCTGAGATACTACAGTTGAACGAGCACCAGATGCTGTAGTAGCAAGAATCTGCCATAGCGCGATATGTAGTACATCACCGAGGTCACGCCGAATTTAGGACGTAGAGAACGCGTGTTTAGAGTGGATCAAAGGGATTTCATTCACTGGTCCATCACGCCCTATTTCAATTGAGAGGTCCCTATTTCGATACCTCTGCGGGCTGTCTTAAATGTTTCTGAAGCGGGCTAGCGTTCGAATGCTTCTTTTCACTATACAGACACACTCGCATGCATGGTGCAACTCGGAAGGCTGCATTTTCTTGATACCATTCGTAATAGCTACTCGGCGTGGGACACTCGGAGCTTGGTTATGTATGCAATTGATCTGCTATTTGGAAAACTGTATTAAACTGAAATTCGATAAACTCGGGCTTGTGTGTGAAATATGGTGAACTGTATATCTTTGTGATGGTGTGGCTTGACTTTCCACAAGCACACTCTGCAAGTTTATATTCCTCGTGTTTCAAGGCTTTATAGATTGCCTGTCTGGATAAAGACTGCTCCACCAATGGAAGGCTGGCTAGAAAAGCCTCTACCTCCTAATATCGGTGTAAAAACAACTATTAACATTAGATCCGGTGGTGAGTTGGCCCGAAGACTTTGTTTTAAGCTATTGTATTAAAATAGTTAGCCTTCCTGGTTGCGATCTTGGTTAAATATATATACGACTATACTAGAAACCTATAGAGTATAGAGAATTTATACCTAAGACCTAGCAGTACCTGAAAAATAAGACAATATTACAATACATCTAAACCAAGCCCACTATTACCATAGTATTCCACAAACTCGCCTTCATTGCTACAGTACCAGAGCATCCGAATTGATTAATGCCTCACGAGAACGAAAGACAATTAGATAATTGGTCGCTGGGTATTCCCGCAGCATTGCAATATGCTGCATAATTCCCCTCCCCAAAGTAGCCTGCAATGCCATTTATTTCAAGGCAGCATTCTTCTAAGGTCATGTAGAGGCCTTGCGGCCCATTCTAGTGCTGATAGATTGGTAAACCGCAGGTATTAGGGTAGAGGAGCTCCGGTGACGTTTGCACAGCGAACGGGGCCGATTGATGTCATATCTTGTCAACATATATATGTGTGTTTTTCTGTAGCAGCAAGCATGGGTGCAGCATACCATGCTCTGTTTTAGAGCGTAAGAAGGTGTATGTATTTAGCGGGAGAGAAGAACTACCGATGGTCGGTCAAAGTGCGGGAAATAGACGCTAAATAATTGAGGAGAAGGCGTCAAAGGGTTTATAAGTGTCTATCAGAAGATAAAAACAACAAGGAATGATCAGTCGGGCGTCTAACACGGGGCAACTTACACGATGAGGGTTCCATCGCAAACACTTCAAGCGTATGTTCTGGTAGCTGCTAAACAGAGATAGATCGAGGTGTCCATCATATCAAGTACTAGTCTTCAAGGTGGCTTGCTACCCGCCGACCAGTGTTTAGTTAATTGCATCGGGGAAGCTACTATAGTAATGGAAACAGCCTGGAGAAACCCTAGAACTGTCAAGTCATGCAACACCTCCGTGGTCTGTTCTATAATGATGTTAAGCCAGAGCTGCTTTGACTTAACATTTCAGTACTAGGGTGACATAATATAACTTCGTTAACATACTTCATAGCCTCGCTGGGGTTTATAGTTTGATTTAATTACTATTACTCTTGATATTCATACTAGCCAAGGTAGAATTAGTCTCTGCCAGTTTTCCACCTATATCATCTTAGTTACACACTAGCACTGACCCATTCAAACCTGAGGGCTGCTTATTACACACTCATCGAACTACTACTACCGTGCTGAACAAAGAGCAAAAGACGTGGCTGCTCAGCAAACAAACCCTGAGCACCTCACAAAAGCGGCCGTGTCCGAAACAGGTAAGCTACCAGAAATCTAGAGAATCCAGTGTACGTATGTGCATGTGTATATATATACCCTTCTTTACTTTATATAAATGATCTCACTCCTCCTACTGACGCCTACGTGAACAGAACTCTTTCCAATCGATAGGATTACAGACGGGAGATTGGGGTATGGGGGCTGGACAACCGAGAACGCCAAACTCCCCCAAAACTTTCAGTAACGCATAAACGATTCACGCCACCGGTAGAAAACTTATAGGACATGAACCGTGGAAGTTACCTCTATCGCAAGCAGTGTATAGTAAGCAAATGTGGCTCTGAGCTTCAGCTCTTCCGTACGTGTGTATGTAGGCCGTAAGTTTCCCCCTCACCGCCGTCTCCATTCTTGAAGACGTCGTCAGAATCGTTATCTGTGAACTCATCCCGGTAGGGGCCCTGAGATTGAAGCCTAGGCGAGTTCTCGCCACCGCTGTCATCGTCAATGGCCAGATCGACATTATCGTCATCGAAATCATGGAACCCGAGACGCTCCTCCTCGTCACGAGCAAGAGTTGTGGCGGCAGTGTTGACATACGGGTCCTCAGAAAAGGCATGGTGAGGGCGACGGTCAGCATGATCGGCCTGCAAAGATCGACGTATATCGGCTCTTTCCTGAGCCTCTAATTCCTTGGCTCGTGCCATAGTCCTGGAAACAATGTCAGCTTTCGAATTTCGCAAGGCAAATTAGTCGTCGATGGCCCACCTTTTATAAATGTACCAGCCAGTGAAAATCCCGATCGCAACGGTTACGATGATGCTGCCGATATTCACGGCTTTAGAACCTGCGCTCATCTCCTCTCCTTTCTCGGAAAGTAAACGGATCCGGCTGCCTACAAAGGCCGGGACAAGGAGCTTAGGTGTAACGATAGCCGTGGCAAGTCCATACATCAATGGCTGAACGGTCGGGAAGGTTGAAACAGCACCGTTGCACACTGAGTACGGTAAAGGACAGAGACGAATCATACACAGCAATTTCAGACCGTCATACTTCAACGTCAACGCAAGAGCTGCGAATCTCTTATCACGCTCCATCATTCGATTCACGAACTTAGACAGGATAGTCCGAGAAACAATGAAGGAGCACGTAGATCCCAGCACAGTCGCAGAAGCATAGAGAAGCCATCTATCGAGGACGTCAGTGGGCCGGTCAAGACCAGGATAAGGACGCAAATCTTACCCTTTCCATACGCCAAAGATGTAACCAGATATGGTACCAAAGGTAGACCACCCCACCAAGGGTGGAAAGGAGACGAAGAATACACATAACCAGAGGACAATGTATGCCCCCACTGATTTCTCCCATTTCTCTGCTACAGGGCCAAGCCATATGAAGACTTTGCCCGTGAAAACCAGGAATCCAATTCCGAGGAGATTGGCAAGCAAAGCAGCAGCAGCAGCACCTACTTTCTGCCAAAAACTCAATCTCCGCCATATTGCCATCATTCGTTGCGATGTTTCATTCAAGCGATGAGCGACCTGCTTCCAAAGGGTAGGTGATTCGGAGGGGTTGGCGGAATTGCTCCTGCCAGATGCCAAATGACTCCATGGCGGATACGAATCATTGTCTGCGGGTGAAAGCGATTCTGAAGGCGAGGTGGGGAGGGACAAAGCCCGGGCGGTAGATGTGTAGTCGGCAGGCATTTTTCAGGAATATAAGAGGGTGTGTGTTGTGATTCCAAAGCCGGAGAGACAGTCTCAGAACAAGTATTCGCAAGCCAATGGAGTTCGACGGTTAAGTGGAAGCGCAGCGCAACCCCAACGATTATCTTATTGTTGCTTTATTAGAACTGGAAGGTAGTCCCCGATAGATCGCCACGTTACTGGTCGTTGATCAATTAGCGAGGGCGTATCTATGCCCCCAGCGCGAGCTGATACATGGGAAGTTGGAAAGGGATCGGTGTTTTGTAACAAGTCCAAATGGCTGGAAGGCGTTCCTGAATTGTTGGGGAAATGGGAGAAAGATTTACCAGGTAAAAAGCTAAGCAGCCATGATGAACCTTCAGTCGCGACAGCAGATAGATAAAAGCATATGATGACAGTTGAAACGTGGCATAGAGCCCCTATAAAGACTGACAGTAGTTTGTCTGCCTGAGAGTGAAACGGAGGCTGTGCTATTAGGTTGGCGGTTAATTAATGGAGCTGCTGACTGTACGGTATGAAGTCACCCCATTACCTCATGAGTACCCCCAGTACGGTATTATTGTACTCAGCATCTGACATGCTTACTATGTATGACCTGCCTACTGAAGCTTGGTTCTTTCCACCTATCAGACTACTTTTTAGGGTTTTTATACATTTTTCTATCGATAACACTTTATTCCTCTTCAATATCTTAGGAAAAAAAAGGTAAACGTAGCCACTGCTTTCTGGGTACTTGCCTGTATGCAGCCCTGCATCCAAGGTTCGTGATCCATGATCAGTGGGTATATGTATGTATCGGCAGATCGACCAGTGATCCTGCTGGGTTATCGCCCGTGCCAAGACCCTGTTGCCATCAGTCTAGATTTCATGGAAAGGCAGCAGCAAGGCAATAAGTTTCCCCCACATTCATACCCAGCGATTTTCTGTGGGACGGGAAAGGGAGTCAAAAAAAGGTAAAAGGCTATATATGTACCTCGATATATCAAACTCTATGGAATAATCAATCGGGTTAAGAAAATGAACATACTAAAGCAGAAAAACAAACAAAGACCCGTATAAGACAGGCACAGCTCATTTAAATTTTATCCTATAGTCTGTAACGCCTAGTCAATATCAATCGAATGGATCCATCCTGGACATTGACGCCTGTTTCCATTCTGGTTTAGTGCTTCACTCAATCGGGTGGAAAGATCGAGAGGGGAGGTCGAATTGGTGGTCGGATTGGAGCCACAGCCTCAGGTTGGAGAACAAATAATCTACAAAGGTCAAGCTCTCGAACAGACATCTGTTTTCTCCCCCCAATTTAATTCCCACCTTGACACCCGTACCCGTACCTTTCTCCCCCCCAACTTACTACTTAGTCTACACCTGACAATTCCTTTCTCCCTCTCCTTGTTTTCTTTTTTTTTTTGCTTGCGTTTTCTTCTCATGTTTCTTCGCTTCTCCCATTAAGCTACTTCTTCTTCTTCTTTTCTTTCTCCTTTATTTCTTGGATGTCCTCTTGTTCTTCCCTGACTGATCGTTCCCTGCTCAGATGCGATGCGCTTACCGATGGTCTACACCACGTTTCCTGTCGCATCCTGCTAACATCTCTCATCTAGCATCTCGTTTCATCCATGACTATACACTGGATTACCTCTTCAGACAGGGAACAATGAAATCTGAATGTTAAACCCCCTTCTCAGTTTGTGGTGGTGTTGCACAATCTCATTCTTGTCCTCTATTCAACCTGCTGTCTTACCCCTCATTTCCCTCCGCCCCTTTTACACCGCGTATCTCTACCCCCCCCCTTATCAACACCCCTCAGTTGCATGATCGCCTCCACTCAGCATGATTTCCGAAGAGCTTCTTGAGGACTGCCTCCAATCCCTCCAAGGCCAAGACTTCGACGAGGAAGAACAGGCCGAGAAAGCTGAGGATTTCCTGCGAGAGAAGACCTCCTTGTCGGGGTCGTCCTTAGAAAATGCCGTGCTGGACGTCCTATGGAGGCATCGAAATCGCACCCTTCCAGGTTCCTCTCCTCCTCCGCCCCGACATACCGTCATTCGCCGCTCATCCCCAGCCCCCTGGCAGATGGGCCGTTCGTCGACGCCGTTGTCACCCCATTCAAATCTAGGAACGAGCCCGGGAAGCACATCTTGGCTTCCTAATTCACGAGGTGGCTTCTCGCGACCGGCACTGTCCTCTACCGTATCACCATTTACTTCCCCGCGCCCGTCGCCCAGACTCGCTCTTGCCCAGCCGATCCCTCACTCCCCGAATTTAAACGCATACGAATTCTCCGACCAGACCCAGGTGTCCGATTTCTATGGTGATTTTGGTAGTGACAGCAATGTGGACTGGCTGGTAGCCGACGATGCCAACAGTACTACCTCTTCCGTCGGGACGCTGAGTGCCCTTGGAGGCCTCAGCGCTACGGCCCCTGAATTTGTCCCGGATATGAGTCCCCATGATATTTTGCGCACAGTGCTCGGAGATAAAAGGACAAACGATGAGATAGAAGCTGCCCTCGAGGCAAACAGTTACGACTTGGGTGCGACAATTGCATCTTTGTCCCAAGGTCATGATGTGGATGGGTTTATCCATCACTCTGATGACACTCGCGTGGTTGTCGGAAAATCTATGGCAATGGAGCAAGTCAAACCTGGAAGTTCCCCAGGCCAAATCCGTAGCCCAGTGGTCTGCAAGTATTGGTTGTCTACTGGCCAATGTCTCCGTGCCGATTGCCGGTTTAGCCATGATTTAACCAATCATCTTTGCAAGTGAGTCTGACGAGGGCTCTGTAAACATCTTCTAATAGACAGTGGTACTGACGATGTTACCCTCCCTTTATAGATACTGGGTTATGGGCAATTGTTTGGCTGGCGATGGTTGCCCTTTTTCGCATGACCCTTCGGCGCTCGTCGCCAATCTCAGCGTGACAGACGGCAGTCATCAAGGCTCAACTGGCCCTCAGTTCCACGTAGATAGCGCATCCGAAGCATTCCCTCCTTTGCAGCCTACGCTAGGAGTGGGCGATCAATGGGCGAGCCAATACATTGGCAAATACCCAGCTCATTTATCAGGTCTAATTGGGGGCAAAGGCGTTTCGCAATCAATGCAACTTGTCACAGGCAAACGAAATGGAAGTTCAACACATGGATCTCGCCCTCATTCCCGACCCGGTAGCAGGCATCAAAATCGTGAATTAAACCCGGCCGCTCCGTCTGTGGATGACCCAGATGCATTTCCTACACTTGCTGCCGTCAGCGCCAAAAATAAGAAACATCATGGTAAACGTGGCGCGCATAATCGTGAAGCCAATTCAAATAAAGATAGTGTGCCTACTTCACTAGCAGATGTCGTACGCATGTCTCCATCTCCCGCAGTTGGGAAGGGCAAGACCACATCCAGAAACAAAGAAGGAGCCAAAGGCCGCGAGAACAGCGCCGCTGCTCAGTCTATACCACCGCCGCAAAACATCCCTTGGCTTGAAACAGGCTCGCGAGCCAACCAGCAATATATCAAGTACCGTACGGAAGCCATCCGCCATGGCACAGTAAGGAACAAGTTTCTCCAAAGGTAAGGGTCTCGAGATGTACCTTGGTGAGAGTAAGCTGACCGTCTTTATAAGTGCGGCCCAAGCCTGGAATCGTAATGATGCCAGGGCGGCAAAAGCTCTATCTCTGCGGGGCCAGGCGGAGAATGAAGCTATGCGTAAGTGCCATCGAGAAGCTGCGCGGCAATTATACGAAGAACGAAATAAGCACATAGTCAATGCCGGTCTGGACGATTCCTTGGAAGAGCTCTATGTAGATTTGCATGGCCTCCACCCCGAGGAAGCAATTGAATATTTGGAGAAGATCCTTCTCAAACATGCTAATGAAGGCCGACGTGTTGTCTATGCCATCACAGGCACAGGTCACCATTCTAAGAATGGGAAAGACAAGATAGGAAAGGCAGTCAAGGCTTGGCTGAACGAGTGGAAATACCTATTCCGTGAATTTAGCGTACCCGGAGAAAGGGGAGGGTATGTGGGTGGGATCTTGGGCATCGATCCCACGAGTTACGACAGATCTCTAGCGAAGAGTCTAGAAGACAGTGCTGATGCAAAAGCGGGTGCGGGTGGGAATACACCCGTGCTGACGATGGGCAAAATCCAGCTGTTGAAGCGGGAGGATTTGGAGGTGAGCCACTAAAACACACTTGAGAAAGGCCTTCCAATATAAGAGTTCAGTGGAAGGAATGATACTTGTGTTGTACTACAAGTCGCCTTTATGATATGTGCCCACCTTCCGCCCTCAATCGTCTAAGATGCGGAATTGCAAGTGGCGGTGGCTTTCCCGCAGTCTGAATGCAAGTTCCCCGTGGAGGTCAATTCCAGCAAGTATATGAAAGTATGCAGGAATTCAGGGAATGAAATAGATAAATCTCTTATCATCTGTTCCTGTGCATAGCACCAACTTTCTTCTGGCATCCTATCTGTCCGTCTCCTTATGCTCCTTCAACACGGAGGCTGGCTAGCAATAAAACATTATTTCAATATACATATCCATTGGTCATTTTCTCTTGAGTGTTGGTGAGATTTGCAGCTAAAGACTATTGTTTAAAGTGAGAGCAGAGGGTAATATTTACTCGGGCTCCTGGTTGTGCCACTTCTCGCGTAATTCTTCGACATTGAAACCGCATGCCTCGGCCTTCTTCACGATTGCCCTCGCCTTTTCAGCAACAGGGACATCAATCATCTTTCCATCCAACGTCCAAGCACCCCGGCCCGCAGCCGCCGCCTTGTCATCTGCAATAGTCACCCGCACGGCCCACTGAACCTCATCCGAGTCCGGGCCAAAGATCTGTTGTACAGTCGGCACCTGAGAGGGATGGATACACTGCTTCCCATTGAACCCCAATTGCCTGCCGCCACGACATTCCTCTTCCAAAACAGCAGGCGGGGACCCATCACCCTTAGTCGATTTATAAGTCGTACAGACAAGATCAATAGTAGAAGGCAGATTCGCCGCCCTCGCAGCAGTAGCAATCATAGACCGGGCGAAGAGAAATTCAGTCAGATTGGGGGTCCGGGTAAGACTGAGGTCGAGGGCGAAATCCTCCGCGGCGAAAATCAACCCCTGAAGAAGTGGCGTGGAGGCGCAGATCTGGGTCAGATTGGTCAGGGATTTGGCCGACTCAACGAGAGCCAGGAGAGAAATCGGAGGTCGCGAGGAAGCATCTTGGGATTGGGACTGTTGGGAAAGAGTGTGGGTGATGACGTCGTTGACGAATGTTAGGTCGGAAGCTGAGTTTACTTTCGGAATGACGATAGTGCTTAGATTGGGGGATTGGAGCTGTTTATTCTGTGAGCTGGTGGGATTGGAAAGAAAGCAAGCAGAATGTAGAAGACATGAACTTACCACTTCTGTTAGATCTGCTAGGGCTAGACCGCTGTCTACGGAGTTGATGCGGACTGCCCGTTCGCGGATGCCCGAGGGTGCGGGCTGGTCGAGAGCTCTCCGCACCAGAGAACGAGCTTCCGCTTTTTTGTGCGGAGTCACACTGTCTTCTAGGTCATAGGCTACGCAGTCGGCTGTTAATGTGCGTGATTTGTCGATGAAGCGCTGCGATGAGCCCGGGACTGGGTTGATTAGAGTCAGCGACGGCTGTCTGGGTGGAAGCGATGCGATGCGCTTGCAATCATCCTTGGTTTGTAGGGACAAGGTGAAATGCGGGGAAGAGCTGTTTGGGAGGGACGTACTGTAGAGCAGTGCGCGACGGAGCGCATTTCTGGACGCCATTGTCGCTGGATAGTGAGCGATCCAAAGAGTCTCTGTGTGTATCTCGCTTCTCTTTAGTTCAGCAGCATTTCAGAGGGGTGAGAAGAACGAAGACCGGCGGCAGTTGAGAAGTCGTCAGTCTTTTCCTCCCTCGGCAACGAGGGCATAAAGGCTTCTCCGGAATCTAGATTTCAACATTGAGAGATCAGTAGAGACATCTATAAGCTTATTGTAAGGAGGAATATGATGCATCATCCCGTTCCATTGTAACTTGTTTCTGACAGTTCACACCACGTGTGAGTTCCCTCCACATTATGATTCGGTTGTAATGATGCCTGTCGGTCTGCACACGAGAGATCATCTTTATCAAGCCCCGTCAAACCCGCAATACGTACATACATAAATAAATAACCGCGTAACAAAAACCTCCACCGCCCGCATTCTGTCATCACTCACCGCCCGGTCATGGAGACACGCAACATCATCGCATTCATTCCGCCCTGTCAACTATTCTTCCTGAGAAGAAGAGTGAAGCGAGCGTAATTGCTCCTGTCTTTGTTGCTAGCTTTCTTGCTCGTCCTGTTACTAGACACTACGGTTTTTCCTCCGTCGACATGGAGCAACAACCCCTTAATCCCGAACCCCAGCAGGGGGATCTGAACTGGCGTCTGAGTGCGCATCCGATTACGTTGCTTTGTTTCCTAGGCTTCCGCACCAGCGCCCTGCTGATGTACCTATTCGGGGTGCTCTTTATTAAGAATTTGTATGTGTCTTTATTTTGTTCTTGCATAGATGCCTCCTGCAATATAAGACCGACCCCCCGTGGGCTCCCTCGGAGATCTCTGCCCCTGACTACATGGCCGATCCAATCTAATCTGAATCTACAGCATCTTGGTCTTCATCATCACCCTGCTTCTCCTCGCAGCAGACTTCTATTACCTCAAAAACATTGCCGGACGTCGCTTAGTGGGTCTCCGCTGGTGGAATGAAGTGAACAGCGCCAGTGGTGACTCGCATTGGGTGTTCGAATCCTCGGACCCAACAACTCGTAGGATCGCGGCTACAGATAAGAGGTTCTTTTGGCTTAGCTTGTATGTGACGCCTGCGCTTTGGGTTGGACTGGCGATTTTGGCCATCATTAGACTGAGCAGTGTTATTTGGTTGAGCTTGGTTGGTGAGTAGTGTCCTGTCTTCTGTCACCCTGTGGTTTCTGATACTAATCGGCATAGCCATTGCCCTCGTTTTGACAATCACCAATACTCTTGCCTTCTCACGGTGTGATCGCTTCAGCCAAGCGTCCACCTTCGCCAACCGGGCACTGTCTGGAGGAATTGTGAACAACATCGCGGGGGGTCTGCTGGGCAGACTCTTCAAGTAAACAAGCCAGTCTTGAACGTTGTGCATTGTATGGCTGTCGTTCCTCCCTTGATACATCTGGATGTATTTTACAAATCACGTGCGCTTTATGTATGCTCCTAAGATTCAGGCCTCTCCTTATGAAATGAATGCAACCTGTTTTGTGTCTTACTCCTTTATATCTGTTGATCTTTATATCATTAGTCATTTTTGAGGGATTTTCCGGGGCTTGAGTTCAGTCTCAAATGGGATCCCATCTCCCACAAGGAATGGACTCCTCAAACGCTGCGCGACGACAATGATTAGCACAAGCTATGTGGGACCGGACCGGACCTGTCAACTCTACAAGAAGCAAATCCACAAGCAAAGGGTGCTAAATCAACAACCTATTTAACTTCAAATTGTTTGCTATTGGACTCATCACTGCGCTAAGGGCCCGTCTTCCCAGGAACACAAAAATCACCAAACCCACCCCCTGCTATTTGCAATGACTACCTCCACCACTTGACC
Organism: Aspergillus bombycis; assembly: GCF_001792695.1. NCBI lineage: Eukaryota > Fungi > Ascomycota > Eurotiomycetes > Eurotiales > Aspergillaceae > Aspergillus > Aspergillus bombycis. Next base: position 186,382 of record NW_019170029.1, on the reverse strand, counting down.
ACAACAACCCTTTCTCAAAACACAAACAGTACAGAAGAAGAAGAAAAAAAAAAAAGGCTACCTACCCTAACCCAGAATCTCTCACCCTCTACCTTCGAAATCTATGCATCCCAACCAAAACTCCCAAAACCCACAACCCACAACAAAAAAAAAAGCCAAGGCAAACCCACCCATCGATTTACAAAGATAACAAAGAGCACTAGCCTGAGAAACTAATACAGGGTTCTTATGCCAGGGATTGGAATAGGGGTTGACTGTGCCGCAGTACATTAGCGTTGTTGGTCAAACGTACTCAGCCTCCCGACGAGGATTCAAACGTTCAACAACACACACGAGGCTGGCGCTATTTCGATCTAGTATCCATACTAGTCATCCGACGTGGCTGTCAACAAAGAAAAAACAGGATCCAGGATCCAGGATTCAAAATTCAAAATTCAAAATTCAAAATTCAAAATTCAAAATTCAGTACAGACACTCTCATGATACAGTGCTGTCGTGGACGGTATACCTATTCGCAGAGGAAGACATGACAGTAAAAATATGATGAACATGTATACTCCATACTCCGGACTCCGTACATGCTACATACATGCATACACCTCTAACCCCAAGCCCTATCGTCATCCACGTACCTTAATTCCAAATCCAAATCTAGATCATCCCAACTCAAGAATCAATCTCACCCAACACACATGACCAAAGAAACAAAGAGAAAAGAAGGTACAATCCCCCCTAAAAAGCTCTCACCTGCCCAAATCCCAAAAAAGACCAAACCGCCCCTTCCCATCCCCCGTTCCCCGAGGAAGCTAAGTTCCTAGTTCCATCAGCCATGTATCAGCTCTCCCCTGGCATCTAAGAACAACATGCTTCTATTCGCTGCGGCACTTCGCGCCTCTCGCTCCTAGTTGAATCTTATTTTGGTACGAAGTCATGACTCGTGCAAGGCTGCAACGGTGTGAATTGTGAGTGATCACAAGACTCCAGGCAGCAATTGTCTATTTTCTTTCATTTCATTGCATTGCATTGCATCGCATGGGTTTGTTTTGGTTTGCAGCCTTGTACTTTTGAAAAAAAAAAAAAAGAAAAAAAAAGAAAAGAAAAGATAAACAAAAAGCAATTTTATCAATTACAAAGTGAGTCTATGCAAAATACCCAGGGAGAAGAATCGTAACCACAACAACATTATGATAACGTTATGATAACCAAAAGGAAATGGTCATTTCCTCTCAGAGCACACACAGACCACAGCCTCACAGTATAAAACCCAGCGTGCCAACTCACTACCTCTGCCTTGAATTTTGGTTGATCTTTCTTTTCTTTCTAGATGCAGACCAAAACCAAGCGGAGCCGATTGAGTAGCGGTGGTCGTTGGACGACGGAAGAGCGGCTTCAGCTGTTACGACTGCGTGATCGGAACAAGCATCTTGCTTGGGGTCAGTTTCAGAAGGTGCGTCTTGTCAACTTCCTCCTTGTTGTTCAGGTACTAGGGATTTGCTGTATGTCAGGGTTGCTGATCTAGATTACGTTCGTGCTAGATATACTTTCCACGACGATCCTATATGGCTTTGACGAAGGCGTATTCGGTGTGTGTTTCTTTTGCTTTTTTTTTCTTCCCCCTTTCTTTGTATGGCTTCATTGAGATATACCTCGTTGGCCTCTTCTGGTTCCTCTCCGGTTACTGTTTTTGTTGGGTTGTTTGGGTTGAAGACGTTTGCTGACCTGGACAAGGATATGAAATTGAAACGACAAACGAGGGACAACGCAATGGTGTGCATTCCGTCCCTCGGCCAAAAACAAGAACAACATTTGCTTACCCGTGCTATTGTCTCATACCAGACCAATACTACTAGCAATGGGACGACACTCCCATTCAAGACCAATAAGCCAAACAAACGGCCAAACACAGACGAGCGCCCCGCCAATGAACGGGCCAATAAACAATCTAAGACAGCTGAGAGAGATTCGACCTATGTGCCTGACGAAGACGGCGAGGGTTCGGAATTTTCAAGTGGCGAAGATATTGCTCATGGCATCTCGGTATGTCACCCCCATCTAGCCAGGATCGAGTAGATTTACTAATAAATATGCAGTTGAGCCCCGTGAATGGTCGAACAAGAAGTTCGGCGAACTCCTTAGCAAAGAATAAAGCCCAAGCAGTCGGCATACAGCTGATATCTCAAAATCCCAGGATTGCCATGAGCTCACAGACAAGTGCGTCGGATAAGACAGCTCCGGAGTCCCCTAGCCGGGCTAGACAAACCAGGGGCACTGAGAGGGTCCTGGGCTCTGTTCATAATGGCAAGCCTGTATCGACCACTGCAACGATGCAAAGTGCCAGCCTGTCTAAAGCCAATCCTGACAAACCCCCTTCTAAAGCTTTGCAGCCGCCACGGCCCAGTACGCAAATAGAAAGTCTGGGTTCGGGCACGGCGCACGACCTGTTCTCCAGCATGGTGAAATCTATTGCAGATCACAAAAAGTCGTATGAATTACTGCCAAAATTTCCTGAGAGACAAGGGAGCGAGCTCATTAAGTGGGGTCTACTCGACTTGATCTCTGATGCTCATTCTTACCAGGCCGCTCAGCCACTTATTGAAAAGCAAACACGAGAGCTTCAGGAACTCAGATCCGAGGTCGACACATATAAAAAGGGCCAGGAATCCCTGGAAGCAGACCTATCCAAAGCTAGTGGCGAGATAGCCAAATTATATCAACAACTCAAGTCAGGTCAAACTCAGAGCTGCAAAGAATGTCGCCGACTGCAGGAGCGAAATACGGCTCTGGAAGAGACGATCAACCTGATAAGAAAGCAAATTCTCTCTGGTCCAGAAGGAAGACACCCTCCTAGCTCGTCGACGTCTACCGGAGTGGTATCTGGTTAACAGCAAGCTGAACCGGCTTTTTTAACCCGTGTTAGTTTACGTATCTGTAATGTTATATATAAGCAATGCATGTTTGAAAGCTCCGCCAGATCACTCTATAGTTAAGCATGTGTGCGAATGGCAACCCCGACTTACCATGCATTTGCAAATTATATACCTTGGAACTTATATGCCCACAGAATTTCATCAGAAAGAACTCTTGCAAGCTCCGGAGCACGTCAAGACCGGATAGAAGGTAAAATGTTCAGGATGGCAGCAACTTTTGCACTATCATTACCAAAGTATGTAATAAGATGTAAGGAGAGTCCTGGATTTCACGCGTGTCACATTTAGTGACGAGATAACTACTGCTCCTCCTCGATCTCCTCCTCACCATACTCAAGTCCCTCCTCGTCATCGATCGAGGCTTCTTGATATTGCTGGTATTCCGACACCAAGTCATTCATGTTGCTTTCCGCTTCCGTAAACTCCATCTCGTCCATACCCTCGCTGGTGTACCAGTGCAAGAATGCCTTGCGACGGAACATGCTAGAGAACTGGTTGCCGATACGTTGGAACAATTCCTGGATGGATGTCGAATTACCAATGAAGGTGGAAGCCATCTTCAGGCCCTTGGGAGGCACGGAGCAGACCGTGGTTTGGATGTTGTTCGGGATCCATTCGACGAAATAATGATTGTTCTTAGTCTGGATGCCACGCATTTGATCTTCGACCTCCTTCGTCGAGACCTTTCCACGGCTAAATCCTAGTTAGTCTTTGCAATCATCAACTGCGGAGGAAACCTACAAGATCGCGGAGCAAGTCAAGAAGCGGCCGTTATGGAAGTTAGCAGCAGCCATCATGTTTCGGGGATCGAACATCTGTTGGGTCAATTCAGGCACTGAGACTGCGCGGAATGAATGGGCTCCCCGGCTGGTCAGTGGTGCAAAGCCCACCATGAAGAAATGGAGCCGGGGGAAGGGCACCATGTTCACAGCCAGTTTCCGCAGGTCCGAATTGAGCTGACCAGGGAATCGAAGACTGACAGTAACACCAGACATGACTGCCGAGACCAGGTGGTTAAGGTCACCATAGGAAGGAGAAGACAGTTTCAGGGTGCGCATGCAGATGTCGTAGAGGGCCTAACTTGGTTAGAACACATCGTCACTTATGACAGTGATGGACTCGCACCTCGTTATCGATACAAAACGTCTCGTCGGAGTGCTCCACAAGCTGATGAACAGACAATGTGGCGTTGTATGGCTCGACCACCGTATCCGAGACCTTCGGCGAAGGTGCCACAGAGAATGTGGCCATCATGCGATCCGGGAATTCCTCGCGGATCTTCGAGATCAAAAGAGTTCCCATACCGGAACCAGTACCACCTCCAAGGGAGTGTGTGATCTGGAATCCTTGCAGACTGTCACAGCTTTCGGCTTCACGACGAACCACATCCACAACGGAATCAACCAACTCAGCACCCTCCGTATAGTGACCCTTTGCCCAGTTGTTTCCCGCGCTCGATTGGCCGAATACGAAGTTGTCCGGTCGGAAAAGCTGTCCAAACGGACCAGCACGGACGGCATCCATCGTGCCGGGCTCCAAGTCCACGAGGACCGCGCGGGGAACATATTTCGAGTTGCCGACCTAGTGTATTGATGAGCAGCCGTAGTATACATGATTTAGAGAAGCTTAGCAACCTCATTGAAATAGACGTTCATCCGCTCCAGTTCTTGGTCGTTAGAACCGGTGTACCTGAGACTCAATTAGGAGTAGTCCGTCACGTCATAGCCCATGTTACTCACACTCCAGACGCGTCGAGACCATGTTCGCCGGAGATTATTTGCCTAAAACAATGTCAATATGCGTTCCATTCAGGACACCCTGCTTGTTGAGCATGTGAAAAGGATGAATCAACAGTGAACTTACCAGAAGGCGGTACCAACTTGGTTACCCTAAAAGAAAGAGCGCGACGACTCAGCTGTCTTGTATGGGATATTGCTCATGATTTTACTTACACACTGGCCAGTTTGGAGGTGCACCTTGAGGGAGTTAGCATTGGTGTGTTGTTCACGTTGGAGATGGAGCGGCGGGGGAAGAGTGGGGAAAAGAAGAGCTCCGTGACTGCTCTAAACAAACTTACGATCTCACGCATTGTGGAGAAGGATGAAGTATCACGATACAAGAAGGTATTAGGGGGTAAGAAAAAGGGATTGTGACGGAGAAGATGGGATTGAGATAAGAAAGACGGGGTGGGAGGTGATGTTGGGCAACGAAGAAGCGGGAAGATTTATTGGGAGAAGAAAAACAAAAAGTAGGGGAAACCGTGATCAGTCAGTCAGGTGTCCGTCAGGCGACGCTGGAGCTTCTAGTTTTTATGTAAAGTCGTAAGTAAGCAGTGCATTTGGTGCTAACGGCATTTCGACACCCTCTTTTTGAGCGAATTTGCCTGGGCCTATGGATTCATTCGATTCATCCAGCCTTGGGCCCAAAGCACACTAGTCCCAACTTTGCCTCCTGTCCGTTGTCCCCTTTTTTTTTTTTTTTTTTTTCGGGGTTCCTCCTTTTTTTTAGAGACCATAATATCGACAACCCAACGGCTCGATCCGATTCAGAATTGGACATATAAGCGACAGGAGCAAACAATAACAGAGCGAAATCAATTCGATGTTGATCCGTGGGTACCCGAGTAGTTCTATAATTTGTAGCCACTTTTTCTAATTGACTCCGGGGACTGCACAAAATGACAACAACGAATGTATCCGGATGTTTGTGTTGCTCACCGCTCTATTTGCTTTTCTACGTATTTGAGAACGCGTGAGAGAGTTTGACTGGGATGCAACAACTCCAGTACCTTGCGGATCAGACAATAAAATGCCTGGAGGACGTTAACCCTAGTTGGTAGATACCTACGCTAACCCGTCGTGGCTTAAAGGTCACCAAACCCCAAGACTGCCAATAACCGTCGCTTAGAAATGAGACCAATCTGAGATCATAGGGATCAACATGCTTTCTTGCAGATAGGATAAATTTATAGCCTAATTTCAGTAAGGTTAGACCAAAGAGCCTGAAGCACAGCGTACCTCAACCTGAAAACCTTCTCAAACGCCTCCATCAACGGGGAAATATGCTCCTCCCTGAAGATCAGCATCGGACGCAGTCGAATAGTTGATACACCGCAGCTTCCAATGTTAATTCCGAGACTGCGCATTTCCTTTAACAAGGTGCTGGAATCGGGCGTGTCAAAAGCAAGATAGGTTCCCTTGCGCTTGCCGCGAAGGTTCTGGATGAACTGTGGATATTTCGTGGCTAGAGTAGCAAGTCTGTCATGGAGAATGTCGCCTACGCGAGCCTGGAAAGGTCAGAACGCTGGATAAAACTAAGTGTGATAAAACGTACTGTCTTTTGTACAAGATTTTCGCGGAGTATCTCATCAATAACTGCATTACACATGATAATGCGTGCAGCGTCACCCATCCACCTAAGAAACACAACAGTCAGTTACTTCTTTAAACACTATAAAGCCGGGCGCAATTTTACGTATTGAATTGCCGGTAAGCTTTATCAGGACGAAGAGAGCTGTCGCTGAAGAAGTAGCCCGCAGTCTGTGCCTTCTTTGAGAAAGTCACGATATCAGCGGGGGCGGAAAGATTCCAATGCTCATGGCCCCAGAATTTGCCCGTACCACCGAAGCCTGTCTGGACCTCATCAATGACAAGGCAAATTTCACGAGTCTTCGTAATAGCCTGCAAACCCTGGAAAAACTCCGGTGAGGCATGGTTATCGCCACCTTCGCTCTGAATCGGCTCAACGATGATTCCAGCCACAAGGCAGTGCCATGAATCAATGAGGTGCCCAACCTCTTGCAGACAGCGCTGCTCTTCACGACGGTTGTCCTGCTCGTGTTCTTCTACAGGGTATTTTAGCTGAGGAAAGAAGCCTGGGGCCACTTGAAGGACGAATATCAATCTTGTGTACTGGCTTGGAGCGAGTAGCAGGCAGGCTAGCGAATCCACGGCCGTGGAAAGAGTTCTTGAAGCTAAGGATAGCCAGATCCGGGGATCCGGGTGCTTAGTTTTTCATGACAGATTCCTGCTCATGCTCGGACCAGGGCACATCCCCTCTTTGTTTCCGGTGATAGGCCATGAAAGCGGCCTTGAAGGCTAGCTCGTTGGCCTCGGATCCCGACTGTGCTGTGAAAACCTGGGTGCATCCGCGTGGAGCGGCGCGCATGAGGCCACCACGTAACAGATCAAGCCACTGCTGAGAGGGGAAGTTGCCAATTGCTGGACGGTTAACCAGGGCTGAAATCATCGCCGGTGATTGCGCAGCCTTCACCAGCGTGGGGTTGTTGTATCCCACGGGGATCGAGGCAATCTGGGCGTACACATCGAGATAGGCGTTACCATCTATGTCGACCAAGCTATGAAGTGTAAGTTACAACACTTCATACCATCGCGTATTGGGAAGAAAGCTTACTAGTTTCCAGAGCTTTTGTCATAGTCTATAACCAGCTGCGTAGTTCGGGCATCAAAGATGACATCTAGTTCCAACTTTGTAGCATTCGTTAACAGACCAGGAACGGCCGTCTGCATAGAAGGTGCAGATGGCTCAGGAATGACCGTCATCTTGAGACTTAGCGATACACAAATATGCGCGGAGTGAATGTTTTGCTTGCCCAGATTGAAATCTAGAAAGCGGGCGTGTGTAGCTGGCTTTTATCATCTAAAAACATCGACCCTGACAACTTTTCCGAGTCCTTCGCCCCACCCGGACCGGGAATTTGCCCCAGTGGCTCATGATACAAGTCACTTTCAAGTAAAGAGAGAACAACTAGCAGTTTGACACACGGAAAACCGATAAAGCCAAGCCGGGAGTTGAGAAGAAGTATTCAAGGTTCCCCGCAGTGAATTCCGGTCGGGTAACTGCACCCGAGCTAAAGACGGACTATAAACACCCAGACTGTCGCTTATCTTACATATAAAAAACCGCCCCACGAGAAGAACAACACAAAGTCATCTAACGACGAATATCAATCTATTATCCTCCCAAGATCGAAACCTCCAGACAAACCACCATGTCCAAACTGACCAACTACCGTCTTCTCTCCTTCGACGTCTACGGAACCCTAATTGACTGGGAAACCGGCGTCTGGAACGCAATCCAGCCAACGCTAACCGCGAACAACACGCAAATAACACGGGCAGACTACCTCAAGCTCTACCAGGAGCTCGAAAAAGCCCAACAAACCAAGACCCCAGATATGCCCTACTCACAACTCCTCTCCACCATCCACCCGCAAATCGCTTCCCGCCTGGGCTTGAATCCACCCACCGCAGAAGAAAGCAACCATTTCGGCGAATCAGTCGGCCAGTGGCCTGCGTTCACGGATACGGTGGAGGCGTTGAAGCGTCTGTCGAAGCACTACAAGCTGGTCGTGCTTTCGAATGTGGACCGGGAGTCGTTCCAGAAGACCAATGCTGGCAGCTTGCAGGGGTTTCCATTTGATTTGATCATCACGGCGCAAGATGTGGGGTCGTATAAGCCTAACCTGGCTAACTTTGAGTATATGTTGAAGGCTGTGAAGGGGCAATTTGGGGTCGAGGCGGAACAGGTGCTCCAGACGGCGCAGAGTCAATTCCATGATCATCATCCTGCGAAGAAGATGGGGCTCAAGTCTTCTTGGATTGAGAGACCGGGGGCTTTGATGGGGAATTTAGAGGATACGATTTATGATTGGAGGTTTGATACGCTCGGAGATATGGCTGATGCTGTCGAGAGGGAGTTGTAGACTGGTATCTTGACCTTGATTTTTACCAGGGTGAGCTTCCCGACGATAAGATTTTAATTGACATGTTAATTCCTTCTCGATGTCAGTGTCACGAACCTAGTAAATGTGGTGCATCCGTTGCTATATATAGTATTCACATAACACGGCCTATTGTACTCCGTATACTTAGCGGCTATAGTACAATCCCAACCGTCGCCGTCCGAAAGGCCAAGGGAAAGCAAGTATGCCCAAGTTAGATTGAAGATACTTTCGAGTATACTATACCAGAAAGATTAGCATAAAGTCCAAACACGAAAATAGCTAAAATCCTATGGTTAGTGTGCGATTCCATGTAAATATGTGAAGTTGTTGAGCATACGTAGGTATGTAGTTAGGATGTTCATACAAAAATTTCGCAAAACAAGCCCTCCTTTCTTTTAGGTTGATATAGGTTAAAATCTCGGCAAATTTCAACCTGTTGGGGCGCTGGCGCAACGGTAGCGCGTTGTAAGTTACCATTACCTACTCAGGTACGAGAATTCGGTCTAATAAATTATCACAGTGACTCCAGATCAAAAGGTTATCCGTTCAAATCGGGTGCGCCTCAATTCTTTTTTTGTACTTTCCCCCCAGCCCTGTACAATATCTTACTACCATGGTGGAGATATTGGAGATTGCACAGTGGTTACATGATTGAACACCTTTTATTCTTGAACTTTGCCATAATAGGTACAGTTATTCGCAATTTATGCCCCCGGAACGTGGATGTACTTTTAACTCGGGTACATGCACCCGAGCCCTAGTTCCTTGGTCTGGAGACTGGTAGATGTAGATGCAACGAGAAGAGAGGGAAAGCATGATGCGGAAATTCAACTAGGATGAGACACAGACAAGAAGAAAATAACTCCCATATGGCAATTGGAGACTGCCATGGCCGTAATGAATATAGGCCAGCCCAACGCGTATCAATGCTCCCTCCCCGTGGATTACTACGTCTATCTACCTATTCTTTCAGCACACAAGAAGCACTACTTGAGTATGACGGAACAACATCCGCGTATAGGGACTTCTTCCAGAGCATAGCTTCGGATAACTACAGACATCCGCTTCAAAACTCGGCATGGACCGGTGTCCCTTCCCGGCCCGAGTGGATAGCAGGCAAGACATAGGGTATTCTGTTGAATATAAGATAGCGTCGACTATCGCCAGATATGAAAAATATTATCTTGCTCATTGATCACAAGTCTTACATTGCAAGTGTTGTAAAGCTCTCCATGGCCTACGCCGTCCCAGAGATATGTGATAACCTATCGAATGGAAACCACTCTGGAGTCCATTGACAAAATTCCAGTTAAAAGACAAAACCCTCTTCAGAGAAAAATGCTACGTAAACGGAAAATGGTCCAGCTCCCAAACCAACGCAACCTTCCCAGTCTATGGTATGTACGTCCTGCCATCACCACCACAAACCCACAAAACACCAGAACATACAACTCAACCGACTAACACAACACAAAACCAACCGCAGGCCCAGCAACCAACCTCCAAATCGGTACCTGCCCCGACTTCACAGCAACCGACACCACAACAGCCATAACGGCAGCCTCAACAGCCTTCCAAACCTTCCGCCACACCTCCATCCGAGACCGTGCGCGCCTCCTGCGGCAGTGGCACGACCTCATAATCGCAAACCGTGACGACCTCACCACGCTCATCACCTGGGAAAACGGCAAGCCCTTCCCCGAAGCCCAAGGCGAGGTGGCATATGCCGCCTCCTTCATTGAGTGGTTCAGTGAAGGAGCAACCTGTCTATACGGGGATACTATCCCTGTTTCCGTGCCAGGAAATCTAGTCGTCACAGAACGCGAGCCGGTCAGCGCCTGTGGACTGATCACGCCGCCATGATCACCTGGAAGATTGGGCCCGCGCTGGCGGCGGGCTGTACAGTCGTGGTAAAGAGCCCCCGGTGAGACGCCGTTTACGGCGAATGCGTTGGCGGAGCTGGCTCATCGAGCTGGGATCCCTGCGGGGGTGATTAATGTTGTGACAGCGATGGAGAATACGGTGAAGGTTGGACGATGTCTTTCTACGCATGCGGAAGTCAGGAAGGTGTCATTTACGGGTTGAAGAGGGTGGGGAAGTTACTTATGGGGCAGGCTTCGGGGAGGTGAAGCGGGTTTCGTGGGAGTTGGGGGGAATGCGCCGTTTATTGTGTTTGAGGATGTGGAGAGCCTGGATGAGGCAGTGGATGGGTTGGCTTTGTCGAAGTTTTGGGGCACCGGGCAGACTTGTGTTTGTGCCAATCGGATCTATGTGCATCGGTCTTGTTATGAGAGGTTTGCGGAGAAGTTGGTTGAGAGAGTGAGGGCGTTTCGGGTTGGGCCTGGGTTTGGGGATGGGGTTACGCATGGGCCGCTTATCCATGGGGCTGCTGCCGAGAAGGTGATGGCATATATTGAGGATGCAAAGGCTAAGGGGGCCAGGGTCCTTGTTGGTGGAGAACGGTTGGGACATCTGGGGGAGAACTACGTCCAGCCGACTGTGTTGGCGGATACGACGCACGATATGCGACTGGCCTCCGAGGAAACATTTGGACCTGTTGCAGCTCTTTTTGCATTCAATGAGGAGGAGGAAGTTATTGGAGAGGCGAGCAGGTGTGAGGTTGGTTTAGCCGCTTATATCTATACTCAGAGCATCCGAAGACTGTTCCGTGTCGCTGAGGCGCTTGAGGTTGGGATGGTGGGTGCGAATACGGGCATCATTCGTAACGTGGCTGCTCCGTAGATGACCCTTTCTCTGGTACGTCAAGTGGACCTTCTGCTAACCAAGTCAAACAGATTTGGTGGTGTCAAGGAGAGCGGGTTTGGGCGAGAGGGAAGCAAGTATGGAATCGATGAGTTTACTCACATCAAGACCATTACAATCGGAGGCCTGGCATAACCATCATTTGAGAAATCTCTAGCTACTCTATGGCATAGTACGGGATATTGTAGATAGAGAGCAGTAGCTCGGATCGAGACCTAGGGTTGATGCCAAAAGATTGTGGCCAGTCCATAGCGACTCGGGGACGAGCACCCGAATTGCTTCTCGATCTCTGTTCGATCCTTATACATTGTCCAAAGCCCATGAGCGGAATGCCGAAGATGCCACCTGCATCCTTGTCCATGGTAGTATAGATTCTCCAACCATGAGGCCCTGTTTTATTTTTAACTTCCCGCGGGAGCCCAGTTTCAAACTCCGACAGGGGATAGAAAAATCCGACTTTGTCTGGATGGAGGGTTACATTGAAACATGGGGTGTCAGTGCTCGTTGCTCTGATATTGCGGTTAATCGGTTTCCTCTAAATCCCGTGGAAAAGACGCACTCGATGCCTGTGGATTGCCTCGTATTTTGTAGCTGAACCCCTAGTGAAATGTGTCTCAACTGTTAGCTGTACACTCGATCGTCTACATGATTGAGGATAGACTTTGCGTTGCAGAAGTGGTCGGATCATCCAACGCCAGTCGATTGCAACGATCCCATTCACGGTATTGTATACAAAAATTCTCCTCTAATGCTCCTTTGTTTGGCCAAGTGGAAGCCGGCGTAAACTCTCATGAGAGTTGGGGTCCGGACAACAATGAAGGCTCTACTACCTCCAGAAAGTCTGTCACCTCCATCTCAGCAGTGACTCTATGCTACCAGATACGAAGGGATAGAGCTCACATGCCTGACAGTAAGTTCAATCAATCACGCCTTCGTGACAAGGCACCGACTTAACAGCTCTGACCTTGTAATTTACAGAACCTGAGATTGCTGTGAGAAATTCACACAGAGCAACGATTTAGGCCCTCTCAAGCGCCCAATACTACCCTCATAGGTTGCCGTCAAACGGGAGCATCCGGGTTTGGAGGGAACGTCGGTAGTGATAAGTCATCAGGCCAAAGCATGGTCGGCAAGCTTTCGCCGAACTGCATCCCTGCTTCTGGGAAGGATGCAAAAGCTCCAAGCTCTTGAGGAAAGGAAGAGAAGAACCCGTCAAAGGATCCGGCTGGCAATTGCGAATTTTCGAGCCCAATAGGTTCAGATTCGTCCGCCATATTAGACGGAGGAGTCTCAGATTGCCATAGCATAGCCCAGCGTCTAAATTGGTTGTATCCGACGCCTGATTCCCCAGGGACTGTGTCTTCATTTCCAGCTCGGCTGTCTAGACGCCGTGCTGCACGCTCAAGCGCCTCGATAACTGCTACTTCTGAACGAGCCGACTGGAGGCCAACACACATCCGGCGTATCAAACCCATGCCTTGCGTAAGTGCCCCACGTAGCCGTTCCGTTCGTGCATTCAAACTCTGGGCGATAATGGCCAAGAGCGCCGCACGGCAGGAGCTAAATTCTGTATACGAAACTCGTGCTACACCGACAGTGTCCTGTAATAATTGGCATAGCTCGACGATCCGGAGAGCAGCCTGAACGCAGTCAAAACATAACTTTGCACCAGCATCTACGGCTGGGTCAGAGCCGCCCTCAGCAGAGGCCGATGAGTTTGGTGTGCCAGCAAGAATCAAGGGACGACCCATGTACATGATTATCGTAGCGTATGTCATTTCCAAATGGACATTATAGCGGAAAAGCTGCTTGGAAGGATCAAGGTCACGGCAGTGCACATCTTCGGGCAGTGTGGTCCACCAGTTCCTGAGTTCATCACGCACGTGTAGAAGCTGCTTAAGATAGATCTGGTGTAGCTCCGCCGGGCAATTTCTCAGCCGGGATCTAAGTTCGTTAAAGGTAGTCAGCAGAGGGACCGGCTTGGTCAGAAGTTAGGTTTCTTACACGATGGGCGCAACCTTCGCAAGCTGCTCAGTCAGCTGGAGCGTGGCAGTCATATTAGGTAGATTTGTGGCTCGGCCAGAGGGACGCAATTCGGGTATGTCTTTAGGCATGTCACAGTCTATCTCAGCTGGGGACACGGAGACTGGGCGCCCGTGAAGGATACTGATCCGTCTATATTTGGTATACAGTTAGAATAGCGACAATAACAAGAGTTACTGTATTCTCTCTCACCTATCCAGTGCGTACGCAGACCACCAAAGGCGGTTCCGCAACTCAATGGTGCGCGCATCTAGGCCTTCCTCTCCAAACTGACGATGCATACCATTCTGGATAGCCATCTTTATGGCAAGCCCAAGGTAAGTGTAGGCAAGGCCGGAGGTATCAATCGGCATTGTATAAACTCCGAATAACAAAAACGCCTGGACAGTTTCAACGGAGGCGGTGGTGATAAGATCGGGAATCAGGCGGCATGAGAACCTATAGAGTGCCAACCCAATAGTATCATCAGGTAAGTGATCTTCGCCGGACGTACTCTGCAAGTATGGGGGTCGGCTAGAATGCATGTAAGCGAACTGAGTCCCAGATGCGAACGTCATGAAAAGGGTACAGATCCAGCCGGCATCGTTGATATCTAGGTACCGATCCTCGGTATAGTAGTAGTCTAACTTCTGCCGGAACTCCGTTTCGTCGAAATAGTAATAATTCGTCTGGGTATATTCAAGAAATGTTTCCAACAAAAAATCTGCAATATGTCGTGGCGGGAAATACTTTCTTGCTGAAGCAACAATTGAGCTAGGAGACTGAAGGCCGGTTGCACGGAAAGGATCATGAGCTGTATGGGAGTCACCCGTCTGGATACAGTTGTCAGCAAACATATGAAGATATGGAGTAAAAGAGCAGTACCATGCTGTCATCGGGGTCGTTTCCCAAGCTTTGTAATTTTCGACGGATCATCCGTGAGAAATTCCAGTGAGAGAATTCCCCAGAGTAGACTGTACACGGGATCCAAGTAAGATACTCGGCATCTGGAGAGCAAAGCTACGTCCACCATGACTTACTCATCGTACTCGTGGAAAGTGGATGAATGGAATAGAGCTCGCTTGACCCCGGAGCTAGAGTCGAAGGCTTCGTTGAGCTTACTTGGTCCCTTTCCAGAGCGTCCGCCACGAATTGAAGGTTTGATGGCTCAAACGATATGTCGCCCATGAAATGGCGTACTATCCGTTCGAGACATTGTTCCTTACCAGAGTCTCGTTGCGGGGAGGTGCTAGCTCTATAGTAATGTAAGTTGAGACACCAAGCAGCTTTTTGACAAACTATTATTTCATCATACCTTGTGGTGCCATTACTGGCTGGTTGCGTAGGGGCCTGGCTGTACTGACAGTTTCTTTTGTACCGTTGGCATCGCAAGCAAGGCATCCCGCCCTGACCTGGAGCAATCAGCAACTGTAAATGAAAAAAAAAGTGTATGGAATCAAGCCCATACATTTCTCTTTATGGTATCTGCATGGGTTGCATCTGATATAGAGGTAAATTATTAGATTTCAGACATAGAGCATGTGTATCCATTGGTCAAGATTTAGACGAATACTTACGCTTGTGCGGCCCTCTTCCGCAAAGCGTCGGGAACCTCGGTCGCCTCCGGCGGCCGACCTGCCTGCTAGTCTGAGGCTCTGTCATCACTTTGATATAGTACTAGCAGCCTGACCCTAAGATAGGGCATCAACGGGGCCCATAAACGTCGCTCAGGGATTAACACTAAGGAGGAGTGCGGAAAGAAGTGACGATACTGTGGGGAAAGCATCAAGTTAAGGTCCCTTACTACTTTGGGGTTAGCGCTGATATCACTTCGCATCCATGATACAGCTTTGAAAGTACTGAATGCAGATATCACCCACTGTAACTCCGGTATTTTAAGGCTCAAAAAGCTATTCCCGGTCTTATAACTGGGTTGATTGTATGAATTAATCCGATATAGGTTTAGTGGTGTATCCAAAAGAACAGCTTTTGTTGGTGTATCGTGTACCTATTTTCTCTTCAGCCCTAACTCCCTTCTGTTCCGTGGCAGATGTTCTAGAAGCTGGTCATTGAAATACCAGTAGAAGCCCAACGGAACGGGCAGGGCTGCGTGTTACTTGCAGGCAATTTTGCACTTAGCCTTGTCGACTGAGTTTGGACAAAGTGGAACCAATGGATCCACAGAAAGACCGGTAGATGATCAACAGATCAGATATGTATTACAAGCAGCACCAAAAAGCTAAATACAGAATAAAAGCTGGGTATATTATTCATCATTTCTGGTCTTCCAGAATTCAGCCCTACCAGAGACAAAAAACTGAGTTTTGTATCATCAACGCAGAAAAGTGGCATCGGGCTCACGCCTTGTTCGTGATGCTGTTTTCAGAGCTATCCTTTTCCAACTCCTTGTGAGCGTGGCTCAGAACACTAGCCCGGCGCACAGCATCATCCTCCACATCGTCCAGCGTATGCAGGAGCTCACCATGCTTGCCATACATGTGAGGTTCATCATTCGCAATACGCACGACCGAGAATATGCTCTTCGTCTTTCGGAAGATGCGGTCCATTTCTTCCAGCGATCGACGGGTTGTCTCCGGATAGAAGAAGAATACAACCGGAACGATGAATGCGTTACTGTGGTTGGTCAGCACCGGGAATCTGACTGCAGAGACTGCAGGGAAAACTTACATAACGGCAAAAATGATGTAGGTTTGGTAGTCAATGTTATCGAAAGCAACAGGGGTGATCATCACGACGAGGAAGTTAAAGATCCAGTTCGACGATGTCGCCAGGGCGTTAGCTGGAGCACGAATCTTCAAAGGTACGATCTCGGCGGGATACAGCCAAGTCATTCCCAGCCAGCCGATGGCAAAGAAGGTGTTGAACACAAAGAGGAATACAATACAGGCGATGTTGGCTTGAGGGGTTTTGAGACTAGCTGTGATGGCGAGGATCATCATCGAGACCGACATGCCCGCGGCGCCGAAAAGCATCAGCGTCCGGCGACCGAATTTTTCGATCGTGAACACTGCAATCCAAGAGGCAATGAAATACTCGGTTCCGTTGCACGCCGCAATCAGTCGAGAGTTGATCAGGGTCATACCCATCTGCTCTTCCAACACAACCGGGATATAGTATGTAATCAGATTGATTCCAGAAATCTGCTGGAACATCTGGTTGACATAAGCCAGCACAGTGCGGTGGAAATGACGGTCTTCGTCCATGGTGAACATATCCTTAAACGAACCCTTAGCCATCTCCAACACGGTCGCCTTGATAGCTGTGTACTCCGTCTGCAAAAAGGTCGGATCAGTTCCATCGCCCAACAAAGCCTCCAGGACTTCTTTGGCTTCATCCTCCCTGCCCTTAAGCACAAGCCAGCGGGGAGATTCGGGAAGAAACATGACAAAGGCCAGGATGATAGCGGCGAAGAAGATCTGGAAGGCCAGTGGGAAACGCCAGGCGACCTCACTGGGGTCGGCAAAGAGCAAACCAAAGTCGATCCAGTAACTAATGGTAATACCACAGGTAATCATGCGCCCTCGATCATGACCAGTTTGCCACGATGGTTGGATTTACAGCACTCAGACTGCCAGGTTGGCACGGTAGATGTGTTCATGCCATTTCCTAACAATAAAATATTAGCGGGGGGGGTTTTTTTTTCTTTCTGTTTTTCCCTGGCACGTTTTGCTACTTACCAAACCCAGTTACCAGACGTCCAACAATCAGCTGGGGTAAATGGAATGCGGTACACTGTAGCAGAGCTCCAATGACCATGATGAAAGAACCAAGGAAGATAGTTTTACGTCGACCAAGCCAATTTCCAACCCAGATTGTCGGGATAGACCCCGCAAAACATCCTAAGTTGTACGCAGCGACAACAATACCTGCGGTCCAGTTCATAAGCCTTCAGCGGTCTCCTACGGGGAGTGAATAAGGCGCAACTTACCTTGTCGAGTAGACTGGGTACTCTGTTCGGCCTGTGTGAGACTGTCATAGTACGCGCCACTGGTAGCAATAGTGGGGAAATATTTGATGAAGGACTGAAGGGTCAAAAGACCACCGGTGACACCCTGATCGTAACCGAATAGTAGAAAGTCCATACCAGCGATAACACCGATGGCGATTTGCAAGGCATTGCCCTGAAGGCCCAAGTACCTACGGCCCATCTTGGAAGCTCTTGCGACTGTGCTTTCTCCTAACAGGGTTGACTAAATTCCCGAACGGGACGAGACTGCTTCAGTTGAGTGTGGATGAAAATGGCAGTCTCATGCGATAGTGAAGGGGAACCTAAGGGGGAAGAGAAGGAAGAAAAAGATGCATTAACGCAAGACGGGATCGGAATAAAAAAGAAGAGGAGGAAGATCAGCAAGATGGTGACAGCAGGGGAATGAACGGGGATATAAAAGCGAGGCAATGACCTGGGGAAGGCACGGCTACAGGGACTAAATAATCTAAATAATAATAAATTCATTTAAAATAAATAAATAAAAGGATGAGAGTGAAATTCATAAATTCTAAATAGAATTTAAAGTTCCACGCATCAGACGGTAACTGCACATACATACATTCAATGAGACTTTGCCCAAAAACAGACAGGGAACGGGGTCGCATGGTCTCAAACTAAGAAAAGTACACGTTCCTTAGGGTCAACTTGGTCAAGGTTGCATGTTTTAGTATCGCAAACGATCAAAGACTTCTTGCAATTCGATCCATGGTTGGGCTACCGGGATTGATAGTGATGGAAGAGAATCTCCACCGAGTGCCAATCTCTCTCTGGATCGAGGTAGTAGTCGTCTCGCCTTAGTACCAATTTCCCCGTCTTTCTCTCCAGGCTTTTGAATCTCGCTCTTCTCCATCCTCCACATCACATTTCCATTGGCTGAACCGGAGGCTCCAGAAGGGAAGGGAACTGGATCTGACTCCCCACATACTACTAGGAGTAGGATGACCCCCAGGCACCTTGATGGGCCCCAGCGTTGGGTTTTTCTCTCACACCATCACTTTCATGTTTGAAGCAGAGTCCTCCGGAGTATGACGATGGTGGTCGTCGGGCGACACTCCACACAAAAGTCGATCGGCGGGGGCTGAATGGGTAGACGAATGAAGTGAACAGAAACGCCGAGAGAAAAAAAAAAAAAGCAACGCATTTGCTACTCTGCTTTTTTTGCTGCTCCACTCCGCCCAATGCCGTCATGGCGTTGGCATCGGCTTTCCGGTCTAACCTGTTCTGGATAATCCGACGGGACGGTCTCTTTCCTGTTTCATTTTTTCTTTTTTCTTTTTGATTATTTCTCTCGGGTTCTCCGTGCACGAGATATCCAACATCGATTACTTCCTTTGCTTCTTCCATGGATAAAAATAAAGCTCGGTTCAATGGTTATACGAGGGCACAATTTTCCGGTCATCGTACGTACGTAGCTAGTGAAGGATCGCCACTAGACTCCCTTTCTTTTCTTTTGCCTTTCGTCCTATTTACGCGGTGCGAGGGACTGGATCCCGTCTCCGATTCGGGGACCTTGCCTTATGTGCATCGTATCAACCGCTTTTGATGTATAACTAGATTTCGCATGGATCGCGTGGTCGAGCACTAGAACTGTAAAAAACATGATTCGTATCTTAGCGGAGGGGCTCCAAGGGGGGAAAAAAAAAAGTGTGTCCATTCATCGTCATTGCTCCGCCCATCTCACTTTGACCTGCTCGGCCGATTACTCAGGAATCCGGGGAGTTTGGAGTCTCCGGATTTTGCGAAGAGGGGTCTACTACTCGGCCCTATCCGCCAACTCACGATCCTCGCCCTTACTTTTGACGCCTCAATCCGCCACAGCGAGATCGAGCGAGCCTATTTGCATGTTACCGGTTCCGTGGCGCTTGTTGTTCACCCTTCGTTCATTTTGTTATTAATATCGAGAGCATTTATCTGCCTTACTTCCAAATCCAGTGAGGGACCTGATTGTTTGATGCCTGGATGTTATTCCGTAATATTATCGTTGGACGGGGTTCCGTCCCAGTGACTAGTGGTACAGTACTTATCCAAGTTGGTCTACTCCCTCGTCGTAGTATCATGAATGTCAGGTAAAATTGGCATCCATTCCTAGAGGTACTACCTCGCTAAGTCAGTCAATCCAATCAGGTGGCACCAGGGAAGAGTTCCCCACTTACGGCGAAATGAATGGAAGTCGTCTGATTGAATCCGAGAATTGTACCAAATGAAGTAGTATTTAGCCAACCACCGGTGGAAAACATCTGCGTTATTAGAACTGTTGGTTGAGGGTTTAATTGATTCTACCATTTTGTGGTTAGTTTAAGAGAAAGGCCAAGAGGTACAAGTTGTTCCGTATGTCTCTTTTATCCTTTTCTTTGTTTTTACCTTTCCTTTATCCAGTGATCCAGGCCGAAGCCTGCCGAAAGCATCCAACTTTAAATCAACCCGGTCCGGAGAAACCCTCTCCGAAATGATCCCAGTTATGGCCGAGAGGCTAAACCACCGAAGGATCGGCCTAAGGCTGCCATGAAATGGTAACAGCCTGTTGTTTGATGCCACCCGTCTCGGCGCGCTCTCAAGCCCTTCCCATACGAGATCCGTTGAAAATCCTAGCAAAGCCAAGTACCACCAAGCAACAGTCAAGACTCGTGAATAACTGTGCCCAGAGAAAGCTAAGAATTTCTTAAAATGACTCTCTGTAGACGACTCCCCGAAGCCAGGATAGAGATCCGAACTGGGGATTTGATACCACAGCTCTCGTATAAAGTTTGCCTCCTCTTCAGCCGCCATTGTTTTGTCCTAAGGTTCTGCCGGGCGGCCGTCACGGTCCATAAGGGCGTTGGGCCTGCGCACCTCACTGGGTGTGCCCCCATATGGGCCCTCACGCTTTGAAGGCTTCCAGCCAACCAGTTGAGATCTACTCCAAACGGGATCCAGTTAGTCATTCTTACCTGCGGATCCCTTCCCCGTTTTCTCCCCATTCTGGCTTTCGCCCCTCCTGAAACGTGCACTCCCTCTCCACAGACATTCGGCTCTGTCCGAACTGTTTTTCTATTGTGTGTTTTTGACATCCAGACGACTTCTCGGATTACCTATTCTGGTATTTCCGATCGTCCCATGGTCTTACATTGGAAAGTTGTGAGGAGACCGAAGCAACCATATCAATGGCCACCTTGCAACTTGGTCCATAGATGTCACCCCTTGGGCCATGTCACCTGTCATGGGCCCAGATCCATGCCCATTACCTGTTCTCTTTTATTTCGCGCAGTATGGACAGCTTGGGAAGATATTGCCAGATTCCCGTTCAAGGGGATCTGTAACCCGCCTGACGCAGACACCCACATCAAATCTGACATGCCGATCAAAGACACAGCAAGACGCATCACACACGCGGAATGGTAGGGCGTATCTGCATACCTACTTTACAAAGTAATTAGTATTGTCGAACAAACAGCCAAGGAACCATTATTCTCGCTACCAGGTCAATTGCACCTCTCCCCAACGGGTGGATCAACTCGGCAGACAGAATCAGCTCATACCACCTGCATGGACTGTAGAGGGGGCGAACCGACCGGTCCGAGTTCCTAAATCCAATTAGCGTATCAACCGGAGAATACATTGACCCATAATTACCTAGTCACAGATGGTGTAGTGGGTTACAGCTAGACTGAACGAAAGGGAAGTACCCTCAGGCCTGGTCCTTCTTAGCCAGCATTAGGGTATATGTTTTACTCAAGAACACTAAACTGTAGTGTAGTGTATTGTTGGGTTCAGGATGCACACAGGGCTTGGAAGCACGTACCTCTGTACTTCAATTACCTACATAGGCAATTGCTACACCGTAGGTACAGGGCATCTGTCGGGATAGAATCTGATGGTTGCGGCCATGTATGGACCGGTAAGTTCAAATTGACGGGGAAAACTGAGAGTTAGGTTGGGGTTTGTATGGGGAACCGTCACGGGCCAGCCCCATGGCCGGCGTTTGGCCGAAGAAGCCGAGGCATTTTTATATTATCGTTACTCAATCACCCATGCCATGTATATATTGATGTGTTGGATGAGTAGTGGAGGAGACTGGTTTCATTAATTTTGAAATAAAATAGTCTGATGTTCTCAAGGGCATGCAGTTTTTGTCAACGAAGCAAGGGTTTCCCTGGCTTTAAATAACTAGATCGAAGTACTAATCTATACGACGATTCAATATCATGAATAGATCTATCATACCGAAACAAAACTTGATAGAAGAACGACAGACAGCACAACTCGCATGAACTGAGAGAGGCTCAAGGAAGCAAGGTCAACTTGAAAATAAAAATATTTCTGACAACAAAGTTATCCCACCGGATCACTCCCGAATCCCGATAGACGGCAAGAGAGGCACCCCTTGCATATCTGTCGCTACACCGCAGAACATATCAACAATGTACCAGAATAAGTTCGTATTGCTGCTGTGCAATCGTGTAGATTATATTCTACATATACCGTGAGGATATTAATCAAATATAGTGCGCAGTATAACATGTCCATGAGAGCCAGTCATCGAAGAACCAACCCTTACATGTATGTACGTATGTACATAGATCTAAGACCACATAATTATTCAAACCACGAATAGAACGCAAATAACCACACGTATACGGAGTACATCACCATCCATCACATAACCCACTACTCCATCTCATAGCACGACCAGAGGACCACTTACCCCTTACATCACAGCCATCTCATCTCACATTCCGATGCTAATCCCAGTGGAGCAATATATTAGAATGTTGCATACTTACAGAGGCACGTACATGGCCACGTTGTTTGGCTGCCCGATTCGAAGAATGTTCTCGGGATGCCTAAATGCGGACGGTAAGGGACGCCTTTTGCTTTGTTTTCGGCTTGCTCAGCCCGTCTTGGGTCGCATTGGTTAGGTTGTCCTTACACGTAGACTACGATGTAGTTTATATTACAATTATTATTTTATATTATTTGACTTTGCCTTTCTACTTGGTACTTTGTCGAGGTGTATATGTTTTTATCTGAGTTAATGAAGGTTCTGGTTTGTTGGATGGGTGTTCTATCTTCGGGTTCGGGATTTGTTTCTCGTAAGCTGACTCGGTTGATGCGTACACAATACCAAAACCCCGGGCAATGAATGGCCAATGTTTTTTGCACCCTCTCCGAGTAAGTTTACCTGGCTATGGAACTCCCAATCATCCGATCAGGTCGGTGGTGGCCTATGAAGCATAAACCAACTACAGCGCATAATAGTCCTACGCTATTTAAAGCATACATTGTACAGTAAAGAACCAATGATGGACATGGAAATGTTTGTAGTAGTGCATTCAGACTTCACTTATTCTGAGGCAAACAGATAATGGAATCAGTCCGTCATGAGACAGGAGTGGTTCCTTTTCCCGATTGTATCCTGGTCCGTGTGAGTGACTTCCCTTCCCGGCCCCGCCGGTCGAATTTAGCGTTGCTACCATGCTCCATAATTCGCACCAAATTGACTGAGAATGGACAAAACTAGAAGAAAACCTGGAGCAGACTACACGGGTACGATCCGTGCACGTGCGATGACATCAGACACCGTCTCAAACGATCAATCCGACTCACGCCATGCTTTGACCGGTACGCTAGACATCTACCAACCTGGCTTCCATCCGCCTTCTTCGGCAGGCGAGTGGTCGGCCATCCCGGTGTTATCGGTAGCCCATCCCTCATCTGCGGCCGCGTTCTGATTGTCATTATCCCCCAAACCCGGGCTGTCGCCTATATCAGTATCATTGACTGCGGCGCTAGGGCAGCGCTTGACAGTGTGGCCCACTGAGTACTTAATGTTAACATGACTATTCGGAGATATTATCGTGGTTTAACCTACTTTGACCGCAGTTGTTGCATTTGACCTTAGACCAGTCCCTCTTCTTCGGACACTCGCGGCTGAAATGGCCAACTGACACTGGTGTTAGCTTGAGGACACTGAATGGGATGGAACGTCGATTCGAACCTTCGTCACAGTTACGGCAAGTCACGGTTGAGATATCTCGGGGCTTGTCACAGTCTCGTGCAATGTGATCCTCGGATCTGTTCTGTTAGATCGTAGTCATACACAAAGAGCCAAAAATTCAAAAGAAAAGTGAGGCCCTGGGGGAGTGGGACTCGTACTTACCCGCAGTTGCGACAGGTTCTCGGGGCAGGGGCCTGTGGACAATCCTTCGCAAAATGACCGACTAAATGTACATATCAGCATGTAGAGTGTTTTAATTTGAACTGAATTGTACCACCTTCATTGCAACGCTTACACTCAACGCCCTCTGCAGATCGAGGGTTAGGACAGTCGGATGCTTTATGCTCAGAGGATCTGCACACGCTCAGCAACATAATCATGCATTTGAACAGAGAAAGACTTTACCCGCAGTTACGGCAAGCGAATCTATCGCGACGAGGCTCAGTACAGTCACGGGCACGGTGTCCGACGGCGCTACAGTTAACACACTTCACTTCAACACGTTCATGAACAACACGCTCCTCCTTGCAGCCACGCGCAGTATGGCCCATTTCTGCAAAACTTGTCAGCTATATTCCTTCCTAGAGATGCGAGGATATGGATTACCCCCACAGTTTGAGCACTTTGGGATTTCTCGATCATAAGGGATACCGGCATCTTCCAGACGCTCAAGGTTTTCTTCACTAGACTCAGGCCAACGCTCTTTGAGATTGGCACGCTGAGGCTTCGAACTGTAGTAAAACCCAACGACATACTTGCAGTCCAGCTTGCCTTGAAGATTGATCATGCTGATGCAATCACCCACTGGCTTTTCCTGCTCCCAAACGTGCTATTAGTACTCGGGAATGGTAACATTAGTACTACTCACCATGGCAATGAGGTAAAAGTTAAGGTTGTCCTGACGCATCTTGTTTTCAATTTCAACGAAAGTCGCATCAGGGACTGCCTTAGAGTAGATCTTCAAAGCCTGTCTTTCTGTAAGCTCCTGTAACATATGAAAAGAATTAAAAATGTTGAAAGGAAACATACTTCGCGGAAGTCCTCAAGATCTTTTTCCTCACTGGCCTTTTGCATGGCTGCCCAGGCCTCCTCTGGAAGCTTGTCTGGTATGTTGTTCAGGTCGAACTTGCGGTTCTCCTTGCAATGAATGGTTCTATGGCCTTGTAATCATAAATTCGTATACCTTGTGCAATTAACAGTCGCCATTGTCTTACCTTCCATTTTGCAGTTTCTGCACACATCAGGAGGTTTCTCAGGGCACTCAGCAGCAGGATGTCCTTCCTGGTTGCAGATGCGACAAGTGCCTTTGAAAACATGAGGCTTGGTGCATTCTGCTTTGCCATGGCTGCAGCTTATTTCAGCAACAGGGAATCATCTAGTTGTCTTATTGCTTACCCTTCCTCACCGCAGTTAAAGCAGACCATACCCTTACGGGGCTCGGGGCAATTACGGGCGAAATGACCATCACTTCCACAGCTGTACATGCATTAGTAACATGAAAAAAGAGAGTCATAGAAGCCGACCTACTTGCGGCATCTGTTGTCGTCATTCTGTTCATTACCAACAGACGTGGTCTCCCAGGCGTTGCCTTCAAGCCCAGCATCTTTGAAGTTGCCGGATGGGTTGGTATTCTCATCAGTGTAGGCAGCTATCTCCATTTTAGCATCGAGGGATAGTATAAGAATGTATACATCGAGCAAAACAGAAAATGGGCAAAGTCATGATGCATGGTCAGGACTACGCCCATGATCACGAGCACCTACCAGTATCACCGATAGTCCCCCATCCAGCCGCTCCATCATCAGCACCCCAGCCACTCATCTTGTCCGTATGTGGACGCTTGTCACTGTGAAGGGCCAGAAGGATGTCAGCTTAGGACTTCAGTGGGTGAAAGCGTGAGATGTGTAAACAATGCATGTGTAGATGGACAGTGAATCTCACTAACAGTGGAGTGCCTATTGCTTGGTTGACTACTAATATGGGAGGGAATGTGAGACTCAGGAGGATACTCACCTGAAAGCTGTTCTCTGTAGTTGTAGCAGTATTAGAAGTCTGTACACACTCAAGGAAGAAAGAAGAGGGTATCGAGTACAGAGAGTAAAAAGCGAATACAGGATGAAGGGGAAGAAGAAGAAGAGGGAGGGGAAAGATACAAACAGATGCCGACAACAAACAACAACAGCCATTCACTGTTTGGCTGGGGTCACATGTTCTAACCAACACAGCATCGGCTTCCATATCTAGCAGAGCAAATACTAAGTCTTCCTTCTTTACTATCTTTTATTGGATGTTCCCAAGTTTCCCAATGCTAGGGATATGCGCGCAGGTACAATGTCAGCCTGAGTTTGTTTCCTTTTCCAACATGCCTACTCAAGATGGATGAGATACCACGCCCAGGTAATATTTCTGTGGTTCTCATTCCCTACTGTTTGTTTCTCTCTGATATCAAACATTCTGGTATATACTGAGCTTATTCGTGTCCCCCTATCATGACTCATTCTCTTCCTAAACACACCTGCTTGTTTCATATAGTGTCCCTACTGTACTCAGTTCAAGATAACAAAGAAGAGACATAGTGCAATTGAACAGATAGGTGTACACTTCGCGGCTCCTAAAGGATAAAACTACAATACAGTGCTCTAAGCAAGGATCAAACTCAGCAGGAGGGACTCATACACTTGTCCGGCTACACTAAGCAAAAAGAGTCTCATCGAGAACGCCATCTTCGCATAGCATAGCAAAGGCACCATACTAGCCCGATCGCTCTGGCAAAAACGATGCAAAGGGATACATCGATGCATAATAGTAACAACGTGGAAGGTGGCTGTTGCCATGAAGGTTAAATGGCAGTCGGTGACTGCAGTAGTTGAGAGAATTTGCTGATTTGATGGTTGCTCATATCATCTTAGCCTTCCTCAGAACACAGCCATAAACCAGAAGATTATCTGATGAGAAATACACTGATGCACATATGCTTAGTTGGTCCAAGGAAGACCTTGCTCCTCAGAAGTCATAGACTGGACTTGAGTCACGCAGACTGTTAGATGATTTCCCCTTCAACTAATAGCAGTACTCACAGACACCAATGGTCACCATGAAGACGAACTATACCAGACGAGCAAGATTTATACGGTGGATGGATTGCTTTTCAAAGGCAGCAGATGGGAAGTATACTTCTGATTGGCGCAGAGCTTGATACATGTGGAACAACTACAGTATTGCCCTGATAGCCCACTAAGTTTGGAAAATTCTTTAATAATGCCCCAGACAAACAACACTATTTTGAAGTCATTGTTGGTCTCTCGAGCTGAGAAAAAGTTTTTCTTAAGTTCACCGGTTGGCTCACCGATCTCCCCATCTTGTCGCTGTTGTCACTTGGCACTCCCTGAAGCCAAAGCTGGGCGATGAAGGGCCCGACATCGGATTGAAGCTATCCGAGTGAGTCATTCTGGTTTTTTTTGGACCCCTTATAATCGTCCCTCTCCACAAGTTCTGTCAATTGACATTGGTCTGTTCGATTTGACGTGCAAGGTTAGTTATGCTTCCGCGTTCCAAGCTTCTCATTGGTGGATCCGCTTTTTTTCCTTTCTTTCCGCCGAGCATCGGATGGACTGAGTCGAGAACATTTATCCCTACTTTGCAACTGCTTCGTTCAATCTTCTTTAATTCCTGTTGAACTCCAGCTCTTGATATATTGTTCCCCCTGCTGAATAACCCTAGGGCACCTGCGACGAAACGACCAAAGCACGAGACGGGTATTCTATTGTTGCCCCACAATCCGCGCCTCGGATTTAAAGTTGGATATTCTACGGAGCAGCTACCGAGCTATCGATAATAATTTTTTATCAATCGCTATCAGCGCCGAACCCCTCCTTTTAATTAAACAGTCAATCAAACTACCAAACAGACCGATCAGAGACAATATCCGCAATGACTCTTTCTCTTCAGGTATGCGCCTTTTCCGTACGATTGAGTTGACTCGGGGCCGTTATGACCCATGGGAAGTACAGCACGACAGCCGAGGATATGCGAAAGCTCACGGGTTTATCCGTCTGTTTGCATATTGACTCTGCCGCAAATTTCAAAGCAAACGAAAAAATATTATGAGAAAAACTCTGGTCTAATTCCATTTTTAGGGCTGATTGCGAATCGAATCAAGAAAACACTCGGTGAACTTTCCGGTCTAGTCGATCCATAGGTTTCTTGTCGGCGTGCGGGGTTGTTATCCGACACCATTAGCGGAGTTTTTATTCTGCTCTTGTTGCTGCTATTTGGACTTCCGTTTGCCTCCAACTTTTCTTTAAGGCGTCTCATTCCATCTCACCCGAGATAGAACATTGTTTGTGGCGTCGGTGGTGCTGCAGGATCCCATCAGCTCGCGGTATCATAGGTCAGCCTTATTCTTAGCCGTGACACTATCATGTCTTTAGCTCAATCGCAATACCCATCCGAGGACATGGGTAAAAATCCTGATAGTGGAGATATACGGGAGCAGTTTCACGACAGCCGCGACGATGTGGAATCGGGTAGTGAGCCAGATATTGCCGACATCGAGCGCATTTACAGGTAGGCTCTCATCTCTCATCCAGGAAAAAGAAAAAGACGTATCTGACAGACTCCTAGGAAGCTGGATTTGCGCATCATCCCCGCCTTCTGGGTTCTTTATTTCCTCTGCGCAGCCGTCCGGTCCAATGTTTCACTAGCACAAACAATGAATATAGACACCAACCACACTATTTTCGATGTTCTGCACGTCAACGACCACCAAGTCTCGACTGCTCTCGCCCTATTCTACGTGTGCTATGTCATTTTCGACCTACCATCAAATCTGATCATGTCCAGACTCAGTCCACATGTGTGGATGAGTCGCATTGTCATTAGTGTCGGCATCATTGGCGCCTGCATGACCGCCATGAAAGCCGCCTGGAGTTTCTAGTATGTCTTTGGCGCTCTTTAAAGCTCTACCTCTGATCCTCCAACATCTAAGGCGATCCATAATGCGGTAACTAACTTAACCTAGCCTCCTACGTCTACTTCTTGGTATCGTTATCGCGGGCATGTGGCCCGGCATGGCCTACTACCTCACTCTCTTTTACCCTCCGTCCCGAACAGGGAAGCGGATTGGCCAATACTACACAGCAGCACAACTTTCTGCTGCTGCGGTCGGGCTGGTCTCGGCCGGATTCCAAAAGATGGACGGTGTCCGAGCTACGCCGGGTTTCAGTGGATGTTCCTGGTATGGGGTGTCATAACAATCGCCGTCGGCATCCTCCTCCTCTGGTGGCTCCCAGACCGGCCCACACCCCCAGGCGAACAACCCCCGAAGAAGAAATACCTGCGGTGGTTTCCGCGCAGTCCACCTGCTCTGACCGGCCGGGACGCTGAAATCCACTACCACGACCTGAAACGCGTGTACCATCGCTCAGCATGGACGCTCCAAGACCTCCTCCGCGTGTTCCTCGACTGGCGCCTGTGGCCCCTCCTCATCATGTACTTCGGTGTAGTGGGTGTCGGTATCGGTGTTCAAAGCTACGCCACAGTAATCATCAAAGCCATCAACCCGAATCTCAGCGGAATAGACCTCAGTCTCCTCTCTGCCCCAATCTGGCTCGTAAGTGCCCTCCAACCAACACCGCAAACCCAACAATAGCAACATAACCATAAAACTAACCAAGAAAACCAACAGATGGACCTAGCCGCCATCCTCCTCGTAACCCCCTTCTCCGACCGCTTCCACCATCACCGCGCCCTCTTTTTCTGTGTCCCCGTTCTCCTCCAAATCCTCGGCCTCCTCCTCACCACCTACGCCGGCACAGACACCAACTCCTGGCCCCGCTACGGCGGCCTCCTAATTGTCGGCTTCGGCCTCGGCCCCACAGTCCCCATAACCATGACCTGGACCACCGAAATCTTCCAACCCCGCCATGGCGAAGTCGGCGTCGCAGCTGCTTCCGCCATCGTCTCCGGCCTAGGCAATCTCGGCAGTATCGTAACGACATACGCCCTATACAATGGCTGGGCCGAGGACAGCGCCGCGCCCGGCCGTCTCAAGTTCCGGAAAAGCAACTTGGTCATGGTGGGCATTCTGTGTGGAAGTATCCTCGCCGCGATATTGATGCAGATCCTGGTCCGTGTGATTGACGGACGCAAGAGCGATGAGAATGACCCGGACAAGATCGTGGATGGAGCCGCTAGACGCGAGGCACAGCAGAGGGGTCTCGATGGATTGGGCTCGGGTGTATTTTCTCTTTTCAAGAAGAGGAGGAACAACTAACTTATCGGTCAAATATTGCGTACATACTCTCATTATGTAGTATGTACGTGACATTTTCCCTGACAGGGTTTACTGACCTGACGAACTAGTCAGGCTGAGTTGACTTCTGGTATAGTGCCATTGTTAAGAAGTAATACATGTATTTATACATACATATCTACATCTCGTTAACATGAAGATGCTAATTCTAATAGGTAGATAGTCTAGACTATACTTACTATACAAAATCCAAGCTCATCGTGATAAGAATTCAGCTCCGTAGCTGTATATCTCGTTTCTCTACAATGATCTTAGTATTATTCCAGATGCCCTTTGTCGAAAGGAATATAATATTGGAAGAGCTACATGAGTGACTTGTATGATAGGTCATGTGCGGCTACGGACGACCTGACAATGAATCTTGCTCAGAAGGTATTTTCGTACACGCCTGGTCGACTGGAGCAGCAGACTACCGCAACCGATACTTCAACCCCCCTGGTCCCCCATCCGGATTCACAGACGACGATATCGCCGTCACCCGATGCAATTTTTGTCTAGAACCACTATTTACGTCCATCCATTGCAAAAAAGGACTTCGAGAAACCAATTACCGATCAAGATATAGACTTAACGTGTGGAAGATGAGTCAAGTGCAGAGGTTCAAGTGGATCACCTGCTACAATGGTAGGTTGAGTACACCGACATCAAGCTCGGCGTAACATTACTTCCAGTGAAACCATCAAAGAGCGATTGGTTGTATTTGATACACGATAATACTATGACAGTAGTTGCTCCTTTCCTTCCTGTTTCCTAAACAGTTGTTCCATTCCTAGTGATTGTCCAATTCACTGTGAACCTTCTATGTTGTTGTTGTTGACGTAACACATAACCCAGTAACAAGTAACGAAAGAGAAGTAATTAGAATATAAACGGCATGGGGGTAAGGAACGCAAAGGCAAGCTCTGGCATCTGAGTAAAAGAAAACCTGAAATACCATCGTGAGAAGAAAAGAAAAAGAAAAATCTATGTGCTCCACACTGCCAGGCTGCTCTCCTAGTTCGATCCCAACTGACGCCGGAGGGTATACGAGCGCTAAGAGGAAACAAAAGTCTTCACGTTTTTATTGGGTAGTTAAGGTATCTAGTTGCCACCGCAAATCTGATTGTAATCTGTTAGCTCCATATCCAAATTATATCCAAAGTTTTCAAGATAGAACTTACAGTCTCAACGATGATACCGGTGATCTGGTAGGGGCAAGCATTGCTGGCGGGACGGCGGTCCTCGAAGTAACCCTTGCCATCCTTAGCCACCTGGCGAGGAATACGAATACTGCCACCACGGTCGGCAACACCGTAGCTGAACTTGTCAATGCTGCCGGTCTCGTGGCGGCCAGTGAGACGCTCCTCGTTACCCTCACCGTAGACAGCAATGTGTTCAGCGTGACGGGCCTCGAACTTCTTCATGTAAGCCTCAATGGCCTTCATACCACCTTCAGCACGAGTGGCGGCGTTGGAAACGTTGGAGTGGAGACCAGCTCCGTTCCATTCACCCTTGATGGGCTTGGGCTCGAAGGAGATACGAACGCCGAATTCTTCAGCGACACGGTGGAGAAGGAAACGGGACATCCAAAGCTGGTCACCCACTGCAAAATTTGTTAGGGCCCGAATATCCTAGATGAAACAAGATGGTGCAACTTACTCTCGATACCGGGGCAGGGGCCAACCTGGTACTCCCACTGGGAGGGCATGACCTCAGCGTTGATACCAGAGATGTTGATGCCAGCGTACAAGCAAGCACGGTAGTGAGCCTCGACGATGTCACGGCAGTAAACCTTGCCAGTTCCGACACCGCAGTAGTAAGGACCCTGGGCACCGGGGAAACCGCCCTTGGGCCATCCGTAAGGCCAGCCATCGTTACCAAGGAGAGTGTACTCCTGTTCAAGACCGAACCAGAACTCCTCCTTGGCGTTGACCTCCATCAGGCGGTTGGCATCATGGCGGTGGTTGTACTTGTTGGGGGTTCCATCCGAATCCCAGGTCTCGCAAAGGACGAGGATGTTGTCACCGAGACGGAAAGGGTCGGGGTAGATAGCAACGGGACGGAGGTAGACATCGGAGTTGTCACCAGGGGCCTGACCGGTTGAGGAACCGTCGAAGTTCCATTCGGGGAGTTCGTCAACGGACGAAACAGCCTTGGAGAGAGTCTAGATAGTGGGGTCAGTAATCGACGTCTCCATGTCTGGTCACGTGGTACGGGTAGGCGCAGGAACAGGGTGCATCGGATCACCGTGCGCAGGGCTTATCAGCAAAGAGTCGAGATAACGACCACGATCCCTTTGCGTCTGTGCGCCGTGCACATTCAATGCCCTAGCCCATACTCCCGACCAATACGCAATCCAACGGATAAGATTGTAGGATGAAGGTAGTATATGAATACATACCTTGGTCTTGCTGCGGCATCCACCGACGGAGTCAATCCAGATGTACTCAGCCTGCACGCGTCCGCGCTGGTCGAGGTTCATGTACTTCATGAGCTGTTGCCAGCGCAAGTCAGTATGTTTGTTTCCTCAAGGCCGGGAATTCGGCTGAAGAAAGCATGATAGCAATCAATAAGAAGTGTAACGCACATTCTCCGTGTTGGAGACGGTTGTTGTTTCAGACTGTAGCGATGAGTCACAAGTCAGCACTTATCCGACCGATAACGAAAACCACCACGCGATAAAGGCGCGAGATAAGAGGATGATGAGTATCACATACCATGATGATTGATGTGTGTGTGAAGGATATAGACAAGAAACTTTTTCTTTTCAAGATATCTCAGCTTGCAACGGATGCAGAGCAGAACCAGTAAATTTCAACTGCTTAAGAGAAGCTTTGTTCCTGCGATAGAAGAAAGACGAAAGCGACACGATGATCTGAGAGATCGATTGGAAGGTAGCGAAAGGAAGTGGAAAGGAGGAGATTAAAAGCAAAGCGAGTTGAAGGGAAGGGAGATGGGTAAGTATACGGATAGAAGGGATAGAGATGTAAGTGACAATGGTTCAGTGGGTGGGGAGGCGATGCTTTAAATTTAAGAGAAAGAGAGACTCAATCCATTGTAGCTTTTTTTGGGGGAGGGGGCAAATTCATCCAGATCAGGTATGGGGTCGTTTCGGCTTGAAAATTACGGTAATGGCGCCGGTCGATATTCTCGGTTGCTGGGCACCGCCGGTAAATTGAATTTCCCACTGAATTTTCTTTCGTTCTTTTTTTTCTTTTTCTTTTTTTTACATTTTTCTTTTTTTTTTCTTTTTCGGATGCATAACTGCCAGACTGGTTTCACTTTGAATTCAGGTAGCTCTTTTTTTTGTTCCATTATTATTATTATTCAAAAATAACTTTGGATAGCTCAAGAATCTAGTGAATTTTTAGAACATATACGTGTAGTAGTTTGGTAGATTCATTCTGGTCTGATGGTTGGCATGGAATTATCATTTTTGAATTAATTGTTGAAAGTGGATGCGTTATTGCGGTGTTTCAGAAAATTCAAAACCACAAGAAAAAAGGCGCAACCCACAATTGTGTGGTTGAGTGTCTGGACACTGAGAAGATGCGGCAAGGCTGCAGCTAAGACAAGGATTGCTCTCCGCCATTTAATTCCCACTCCCATTGAATGGATCAGGTACTCTCCTATCTGAGAATATATGACTCGGTACTAAGAGCTACATGGGGTCAGTTGGATAGCCTCCCAACCAACATGAGATAGGCGTCGGCTAGATGGTTCTATCTTCCTAATACACCGTCGATTACGAGGTTACTGCCCAAGTCCGCACCTCAGGCACTCAATAAGACTACCTAATTGGGTAAAGAGATGGAGCCATGATGGAACCAAAAAAAAAAGATAAAAAGATAAAAAAAAATGACTCCCCCTTTCCTCCTATGCGCCGATACAGTAACTAGAGTAAAATGGGTAAAGAAAATACCTGGATGCAAGTAATGCAAGTACTATCTGCAACCAAGCAACTAGGCAGAGTCATTTGAACGGGCCAGTCCAATGCGATAGTTAGAAATGGCTGTGAATACTAATCACCGGAATCTCCCTCGACGGCGCTTGGATATCTAGCCCGTATCTCTCTTCCCCAGATAATCGCACCCCACGCCACGGTGATCCGGACGCCTTCTATCGATGTTTAATTATACTTCCTCGACATGTTCCATGCATGGTGACCTCCCCTTTTTCGATCATTATCAGTCGGCTGACCAGGCCTTCGATACACTCGCACCGTGACGAACGAGGGTTGCCTGACTGAGGCTTTTAGATAGCGATGTGAGAAGCAAAGCTGTTGCTAAGCAGTATTATCAACGATTAATTGACGAGGGTGCATATCAGCTGCAGGACCCGAGTATCTCTCCATTTAGTTTGAACGTTGCATGCAACTAATAGTCCTGGACCGTCACCCCATTGGTAGATCGGGCGCATGGCTTATAGCAAGTCATATGGGAGACTGGTTCACGGATTGGATCTTATTCGTTTCTTTCCTTTCTAATCACACTCTTTCTTTTTCGGTTTTTGTCTTTTTTTTTGTCTCGATATGTGCCTTGTCATACTGACCGACAGAGTTCCGGGATCAGATGAACAGACATTCTGGAAAGGGTATTGGTAGGGTCTTTCCGATAGGAATGTACTGTACATGCACCTAGTCCAGGATGTTCATGATGCATATCAAAATCTACGGTACCTGCGACTTATCAGAAGGATTCCTTATCAATGCCCCTCAAAAAAGACACCCCGCCATAGTCGCGTGGGTGGATCATAGCGCGTCGACCGATTGATGACTCTGGAAATTTAATTGTTTTTGCTCTTATTTCCTTTTATCTGTTTTGGGGAGAATACAAAGATAGTGCCTTTTAAATTAAATCCTTATCTACTGGGCAACAATGATCAGTGTAGTCTATCAATGGATTAAAAAATAAAAAAAATCAGTTACAAAAAGGAAATCCTCGATAATCACCCAAAGCGGCAAGATTACACCCAGCCGGTAATTCGCAGTACCGAAAATGAAAAAGGGCAAATTTACAGAAAATAAACCTCCACGGATGTGGGGCGTGGCAAGAAATTCTCGAAAAAGGCGGGCACAAGAGAGAAAAGTTAAGCCGCTCCAAGCCCCCGAGACCGGCCCAGATGGTTAGTCAGAGTTATTCTTAGAGGGAAATTAGGCGAGGGATTGGTCCGCTTGAGGGAAACTGCGGTTTGCACCGCCTCGAAGGGCGTGGAAGAGGGTCGAGAGGGCAGAGGGGGTTGTCAGGATTAAGTCACTTCAACCTCACAACTGGTTGGGGGGTAACAAGGATTCTCCAGAACGTCCCCCGGAGTGGCGATCTTCTTGGAATTGTATCATTCTTCCGTGAGAACTGTACTACAGCAAATGATAGGCGTCGGTGGTCGGGAGATTCAGGAATCAACTGCATCATGAGTGGCTGAGAGGGTTCAGAACGAAGAGGGGACAACTTGAAAGGATAGATACTAGACGCCTTGGTGAGGTTTCGGTTCAGCCCTGTGGTTGACATCCACTGCAGGAGAGAGCCATATATTCTTAGTACTAGTATTCCCCTGATAGGGTGAGACTGTGAGACTGTGAGACCGGGAGGGTTATTATTAGTTCGTGGTGAAACGAGACCAGAAAAGAATAGATTCGGTCTATCAAATGTAATGGTGTATTGATTGTATTGAGGTCTAGATATTCTATTCTGAAATGATATCCACTCTCGTCCCGATCTGGTCGGGTGCGCAGCAGGCGGCTTCAGCCCGCCGTAGGCTGTCAGCCAGTCATAAGAATAGAACATGTGGCGCAGTATCTAAGCCCGGAGGGGTTTAGCGTCCTCCCGCAAGAAGTTCCAGTTTTTCCGGGTAATTGAACGTGCAAGACACCGATGAATGCGTCATGACTGACATCTGAAAGTCTCATACCGATACTGATCGTGGAAAATCCCTTTCGACCTCGGATAAGACAGGCCGAAGGGAGTGACCGCCGTGAATATCCCTCACCGACACCACGATCTAAGCAACTTAATCACAACGAAGGGGATGCTGGTCATCCAATGACCGGAATATCAATAATGATATTGAGGGGGTTAGAGTAATAGTTGTGATGGACCAGCCTGATAATGAGTAATGGCTTCAGTCGCCAACCATGTTTTTCCCTGTGATGCTCCGCACTCGACGGGGTCCCTTATCGTCGCGCCCTGATTGGCCCTGGGCCGCCGTCCATGACAAACGCCGCTGACTGGATTCGGCCCGAATCGTCATCGCTGGCCTGGAATGCCTCAGGTTGACGACTGTTGAACATACATGGAACAATAGCCTGGAGAAAGTCCTCCTATAGTATGGATTCATCGTCAGGACCAGTCGATCAGCCAAGACATCTGCGAATCACATTCGTCTGGCTTGGCGAGGGGATTCGTGGTCGATTGACAGTCGATTCATGTCCACATGTCATTTAATCGACGAGTAAACGGGACCAAGGGAGCAAAAAGGAAGAAGGGATAGGAATAATGAAAATCATCATTCCACTACAAATTTTATTTTCATTGGGCTGGTTCTGTATGTCTTGTAATGAAGAATTCCAATGAAATTTTTAATGCCTCATACCTCAACGCAAACAGAGGAATCCTCATGCATATTTCTTTTGAACCCCTCGATGGATCGCTTTTTTAATGAGGTATCCAGTCCAGCAGGGTAATTCGCGCAGTTGATCATGCCCTTTTCTTCCTCTAGCCTTTGATTAATTTTTCTTTTGTTGGGCTTTCTTTCCGTCGATTTCTCTTCTTTTGGACATCGATGGGAATCTTTTTGGGATACCACGAAGCAAAGAAGATCTTTGACAGGTCATGCTCATACTTGTTATTCCCTCACGGTTTAGATAATGGAAAACCACCAAACGGTCTCCTTGCAGTGGTTGTTCATGCACTGGGATGTACAATTAAATCCCTCAGCCCTGGTATAAGGCAGCCAGGCATTACACTAGCCGCCTCCACCGCCATTTCCACCTGGGTCGGAACTTTATTTCTTGGTAGCAACAACATTCATTCTGCGTCTCGCATGCCTGGGCATATGTATGTATGGAAACGTGTAAAGCTACAGATCCCCATACCACCGGATCTTCTTTCCTTTTTCTTCCCATTTTCACCGATTGCTGCCCGTCGGGTGGTCATGTTCTACGTTCGATTATTTCTTCGCCAACTGCGCGTGGACAGATAATACTAGCAACGGATGATTCTGATCTAGTGGGGGCAACTGCTTTCGGCATGGTAATCGTAGTTCCCAGAGAGCTCCCATGGCAGAGCTCTGTTGACGGATAGAGAGGGGATAGAGTCTATGCAGGTACAGCATCGATTGCTGGGCTAGCTCCGGACAGGAAGCTGGGTCCCCGCCATCGTCTGCAGAGCCTCAGATGAGGATCTGGTCAAGCCTCAACTGATCCGCTGAAGACAGGGCTGGTGGACAGTGGACACAGCCCTCTCCACTCGGCGGCAGCGGCAGCGGCGGCTACCCAGCCAATCCGGGATATGTGACAGGTATTCTCAACGGCCCTTTCGCTGCTGCATCCATCGTAGGATCCATTCCACCAGAGTCCCAAGGTCTTGAGATATTTCCAGAACCCGGGCTATCTTTTTTTGTAGTTCAGTCACTTCGTTCTTCTGTTCAGCGGTCATTTGCACGTCCATATCTCCAAAACTGCTAGAGTGGTCCAGCAATCCTGTCATGTCTACAACCGAAACACGGCCGTTCAATCCAACTTCCAAACTAACGGAAACCTTGCTTATAGTGGTTTCTTCCTTGGCCGATTCTGCAGAATCGGGTGGATCGTTTACCGTGAAAAGTAACATAACGACGGGCGCTTGACCAAGCTGTGTCCGCAATGTAACGTCTACTTTCACCTCATCGGCATTATCGTCGACACCATCAGCGTTCGACTTGAATGTGTCTTTCCCTTTGTGCTTCATGGTCCTGTCACTGTTATTGAATCCCTTCAGCAGCCGATCGAGCTTTTTCTCGTTGGGATCGTTGTTGCTCAAGATAATCACATCTTTCTTTAGCTTCCCTGGTTCCCTGAATTTCAGCTGACTAGCCGAGTTCTTTGGGGAGTCTGTCTGGGCATCCTTTCTGTTATCGTCGTTCTTGGATGCGGGACTGAAAATGTTACGGATCATGTTTGCTAAAAGCGCATATTGGCGCAGTGTCTGTGAGGCGGAAGCAAAGAGAATCAGTAACTTCGCTCAAGAGTAGTTTGCTATTGAGCTCACCGGAAGAATATCTGCAAGCTGCCGCGGGTGCGCAAAGGGGATGTCACGCATCGTACGCCCAGCAACAGATTCAAAAGGTTGGAAAGTGTAACTATGTTGTTTAGTACATGGTTTTCCATCCTGGTCAACGGTCTGGACGGCCATCCTGCGCCTTCTACGACCAAGTTGGGATGCTTCCTCAGGCCCCAGACCCATAGCTCCCGCCGCTGATAATGGCGACCATCCCGGTGCTAAGAGTCCATCGTAGGTCACCATCTTAAACTCTTGTGGCATCTGAATGCCCAGGTGTCTGTATATGTCCGAAGCTGCCAAGATTGGCAGTTCAAGGGGTGGTTCCATTCTCGCAACAAACCTCCGATTGGGTGCGGCACCTAGAATGCCCGATTCGAGCGCCATTGCATCTTGTTGATCTTGGGAAGGAAGAGTCGCTGGTGGGTCTGCCCAGTTAACAACAGCAACATCTGACCCTCCTATCTCGTTCGACGACGACGGTTCGTTCGCATTGTTGTTCATGACTGTAAAGACCTCGGAATTCACCCACTCTTTGGACACACGGAGCGACGGATATCCTTCTTCACACTCTATTATGATGTTCCATTTGCCTTTAAGGTTCCCTGATTCGCCATCCATCGACGATTCGGACGGCTGATCTATAGCCATGTCATCGGGGGAAACTTTCTTTTGCTTGGCGTCCAGGACGCGTGCTTGATGTACCCAGTACTCTAAGTTGAGGCCAATACGGCCTCCTTGATGCAGACACGGCTTGCCAACCCAACCACTGCAGAGGTGATCGTTGATACCAGAAAACTTGCGGTGATCTCCTTCCTCATCCCAAATGCGCTTCAAGCTTTCGTGGAGGCCTTCTATGGCCTCAAAACAGTTGACTTCTTGGCTGAGTCTATCATGCTTCGCAAGCCACTGTAGATTCTCATGGAACTTAGTCAACGTTTTCCAAGAGCTCCGTCCTCCACCTTCAGTCGATTCTATCAAGTCACGCTTTAGGACAGCTGTAGCTTCCCGACGCTCGCCGTCAGTGGTTTCTGGCGTTGCGATATTCAGGCTGACATCCTTCACCGTATTCTGCGCACGGTAGAACTCAATCTCAAGATCCACAAAATTTCCCGCAATACTGAGGCTATCCTCCTGCCAGATCGACTCAAAGCCTTCGAGTTGGCCCAGTCGCTCAATGCCTTCCCTGCACACCCCTCTTCCCGCGACTCGTGTCCGCAGAAGCTGAACCACGTCCTCAATGTGTCTCCTTCGCTCTTCGTCGCTGTCGCGCGCGCTTCCGATCTTCAGGCCTTGCATCCCGAGTGCCTGAATGTCGCTGTCATGCATACCGGGTGCCACTAAAGCGTCGTGGACTGCGGGAGACGGGCTAATCCCGCCATAGCCACCAAGTGCAAGAAGCGCCGATGGGGAGCTGAGAGTAACGGGATCGTCTGCCCCAGTGGTTGTAGCCAGAGGTGTGGCGTTCTGATGCGTCGAAGTCGGTTGATGGTTGGAAGCTGATGGGGTTCTCGTTGAAGGTGATTTGTGTGATATAGGTCGAGCCATAGGCCCAGAGGGGCGGGGAGAAGAAGTCAGATAGGTCGGCGTTGCGCCGGGATTTTGCTTGGAAGACGGAGTCGCCATTGTAGCTGCTCAAAACAATGAATTGAAAATGTAACCAGATCAATAACTAGATAAAGTGCGGGGTATCACGCGTGAAACGATAGCAGCAGTTCGATTCGGACCTCTTCTCAATACTGCACCGCTGCGCAGTTCATTATCTTCTTCTATCTGACGGGCGGACCGGGCAACGCCATGCAATTGTGAAAACTCACTAGACTATTAAAAGCATCGCCAAAGTATGGGAGTAGAGAGTGAAAACTGAGAAGGCCAGAGAAAAGCGAAAGGACTGTTTATCAACCAAAGCACCACCCAACTCTCTGATATTCCGGTGAAGGGACTATTTGATGCGCAGTAACTTGCGGCCAGAACGCGGAGTCACATGAGTTTGTTGTGTTTGCTTCCATCGTCATAGGTAAACCGACTATCGAAGATCAATTCTTACCTCCAACTTATTTAACGACATACTCAATTGAACCATTCAATATGTTTGCCTTTAGGACTTTGACCCGTAATACCCCTAGTCTGTCAAGATGGTCGCAAATCCGGGGCGTCTCGACATTAGAGGGCCATCCCTACATTGTATGTTTCCAATGAAGGTAATCCTTGCTATGATTGGCACTGACGATTTATCTAGTACGTTTTCCCATCTAATGGAAGCCACATCTTGTCATTGTTGCCGTCAGAACCTCCAAACTCTAAATTTTCTATTGGCGTCACCTCCAAACTGCCCCCTACAACGGACTCCTTTAAGGAGAACCCGGAATTCCTGAAGATCCTACAGGATGTGGTCTCCGAGTATGGCCACCAGGACCCCGACGCTGTCGCCCAAGCCCAGGTGATGGTGTCCACATCCGGCGCTAATCTGGGCTCTGGTGGCGTCTTGTTGACGGGTGGACGTGCCAGAAGACGGCACAGTGCGGCGGATTCCAGCGGTGGAGCGAGCGGCCAAGGTGGTGCTGGATCTGCCGGGCGAGGAGGCTGGATACATCTTTCTGACAACCGGCGGCCACCCGAGTATGGCCGGATCGCATGGCCCGAAGATATCTTTGGAAGTCTTGAGGTCGATTGTAACGGTAATTTCGTGGGAAGCAACGGAAATTATCAGCCAAGCGGTACGGTGTTCCTGTACAGGACGTTCCAGTAGAAGTAGCTGACTTCAACAGGTACTTATCGGATCGTAACTCGGGACGGATTGTAGGTCACAAATCCTTGAAATGGCACCGAATAGTACTAACAAGAGATCTAGTTTTGGTTTGAGTCCATTCCTTAGAGAAAAGTTGGTACAGAGGCTGCGCCAGCAGGAGAGTCAATAGCGGACGCATTGAGAAACCATGTACATTATTCAACTGTATTTTATTGGGCTTGATGAAAGTTATGGTTAAACTGCAGGCCAGTTTGACTCATATCGCATCTCATATCGCATTATGACGAGTTGGCATTTGAGGTCACAGTCCGAATAGCACGCTCCATGCTATTCGTTGATACAGACAGAACAACTTCAAGTTGAGAAAAATTTTGTGATTGGCTGAGATCCATCAGCTTTCTTTGCATTTACCTTTTTCGTGGGCTTTTCATTATGAGTGGCACTTCGCATCTTCTGTCCTACAGGGGTTGTCTGTTGCTTCGACCCTGGGTTATGCTCTGAGGCCATCTTTGGCAAAGGGGTGAGCGGCTCTGTCTTTGGTTTCTTCGTCCCCTCGTCTGCTACCTCTTCAGGTCCCTCGTGGGTGCGTTCTCTCTTAGTGCCCGTTGCTGGCTTGGGTGCATTGTCCTCACTCCATTCACCGTCCCTCGTTGGACGCGGATCATCTTCGCTCTTGACTATATTTTGATCCGTAATGCCATCGCCTTCGACTTTGACACTCGGCTTGGTTTTTTTCTTTGCATTTGCAAAAAAGCTCGCAATATTACTCTTGTTTTCCTTACTACTTACCGGCACAATGAAGTCAGGGGAGTTATTTCCGACCTTGCCAACCTCCTTGGGAACGGGATAGCATTCCAACTCGCCCTCGTACGGCTTCAGGACAGACTGCAGTTCCTTCGACCATGTCGTCCGATTCGGATCCAGCCAAATCTTCATCGCCTCACTATTTGGCTCAAGAATCACCGGCATGCGATCATGAAGGAACTTCAGATAAGGGTTCGAGGACGTCGTAATAATCGTATACGTGTAGAGCTTCTCATCCTCCCCTTCCGCAGTAAATCAGCCTCGTACTCGCCAAATACCCAGTCCAATAAATGTCTACAAACTCACCTTCATAAGAAACACAATCCCACAACCCAGCAAAAAGCATCAGCTCCCCATCCTTCCTCTTCACAAAATGTGGCACTTTTTCCTTCCCCCCAGGCCCCTTCTTCAACCACTCATAGAAACCCTGACAGACAACTACACACCTCTTCTTCCGCTTCATGGACGTCCACATCCCGCGATCCTCGACCAGCGAGTCATCCCGGCAATTGATCGTCCGCATCATCGACCCGTAATCCGGTTTCCGCTTCGTCCAGAACGGGACCAGTCCCCACTTCATACTCTGGATTTTGTATTTGAGCTTGGGGAGCGTCTGTTCGTCTTTGTCTTCTGTCTTGTTCTGAGCGGGCGATGTGGTGTGGGATCCACTGTCGTCGTCGTCGTCGTCGTCGTCGTCCTCATGCTGTTCCCCGTTGTGTCCCGAGGAATATATATCCGTGCGATAGACGGCGCCAAAGCTCCCCGGAGCGAAGTTGTATGTTTCTCGGACGTCGTCATCGGAGGGTGCTTCGTCGACCTGAAGGCCTTGTTCTTCAAGGCGGCGACGCATGAAGGCCATGCGCTGTTCTGTTTGTCAGATATCTAGTTTTCTGGCTATAGAAGTCGGGGGATGTAACATACCACGCCAAGAGCATATCTACCACACATTCTCAGATTATTAAAGGAATATTGAGAAGTAAAAAGCAGTATTCCACTTAAGATTGAATACTCGTCGCTAGCTACAAACGTTATCTAGGGCAGAGATCGAAGAAAGGCACCGAGAATAACAGTGCAGGGTAATCGATACAGGGCGACGTCATACTGCGACGGGAGGAGCTCCGACCAATTGGGGCCGGAACATCGATAGAAATTAATTCTTTTTCCGCGATTTGAATTCTTTCTCCTACACTCAACTCTTCATACACTTACTCACTCACACCAACCAATCCAAGCCAATTCACTCAATCACACAACACTCACGACCAACCCCTCGATGCCGAAATAACCACACCCAAAGCAAAAACCAAAACCCAAGATGTTCCCAGCAACAACCCGCCGTCTCCCCAGAACCCTCACGTCAAC
Organism: Aspergillus bombycis; assembly: GCF_001792695.1. Taxonomy (NCBI): domain Eukaryota; kingdom Fungi; phylum Ascomycota; class Eurotiomycetes; order Eurotiales; family Aspergillaceae; genus Aspergillus; species Aspergillus bombycis. Next base: position 143,482 of record NW_019170029.1, on the reverse strand, counting down.
GCTGACCCGCCGCCTCTCAACGCTCCCTAAAACCCCCCGTCCCAGTCTCAAAAGCCACCTCCAACCCTTCCAGCCTTCACAAAAAAGATCCCTCTCCACTCTCCAAAAATGGACCCTCGGCCTCAAACAAGCAAGACGTGACATCTGGCGCAAGAACCCCATCCTGCTCCCGCTCGCGCTTTTCTCCGCCGCAGCCGCCACCGCCATATTCACCTACATCGCCTACGTCGAGTATACGCGCGTGGGCCCGCAGTACCACAAGTTCCCGCCGCCGGTGGCGGAGGCGCTCCGCTCGGCGGTGTACTACACGGAGGTGGATCTGAGCCCGCCGAAGGCGCTGCAGGCGTACAAGGAGGCACTGCGGATTGGGATTGAGATGGGGATGCATCCGTATTCGGACGAGGTGGTTGGGATTAAGATCCAGGTTGCGATGATGCTTGAGCGGGCGGGGTTGGCGAAGGCATCGGTGGAGGTGTTGGAGCGCACAAAGGGGGAGATTATGGGGTTTGTGGAGGGGAAGGATCGCGGGGAGGGGGTGATTGGGGTGAAGGCTGATAAGGAGGATGGGGAGGAGAAGAGGAAGGAGATGGAGGAGTTTGAAAAGCAGCAGCGGGATCGGGTGCTCAAGAAGGCTGTGGGCATTGAGATGAAGCTTGCAGAGCTATACTCCAGTGATTATATCCAGGATGAGAAGAAGGCGGAGGCGGCGCAAGTTGCGGCTGTGGAGCTGTGTTTGAAGGAGTTGCATCGACGCCAGAGTCTGGGCCTCCCTGTGGGTGGCGGGTTGGAGGCTGATAACACTGAGGGGTGGTTGAATGTCACGGAGATTGCGACGGCGTTGACGGATCTGGCGGGTCGGTATACGGCGCAGGAGAATTATGAGCTTTCGATTCCACTCCAGATGCGGGCGCTGGACCTGCTCCATACCGAGGAAGGGGATGCGCCGACGTGTAAGCAGGTTGTTCTGCTGAATAGTGTTGCTGGGTGCATGGCTGGACAGGCGCAGAAGCCCATTAGGGCTGAGGACCCCAAGAAGGCCAGGGAGCAGCTTTTTGATGCTGCCCAGCAGTGGGCGCAGAAGGCGATTGACGTTGCAGCGAAGATTCAGCCTCCTGTTCGGGATGAGGAGTGTGATACTTCTTGCGTGGCGGCAACCTTTAACCTGGGTTGGCTGGCGGAGTTCCAGGGTAAGGCGAAGGAGGCCGAGAGGCTCTACGGAGAAGCCAAGTCGCTGTCACAGGGTCTGGGCTTTGAACAGGGCGTTTCTATGGCCGATGCCGCTCTGAAGAGGCTCACGAAGAAATAGATGAGCGGAGACCTCTGTAACCATAGACCACATGTACAATATGATATAACAAGTGTATGGATAGAGAAGTAGACATTACGGGGAGTCTCTTTTACTTGTACGGATACGGCAGTGACATCAGATATAGTACGATCACCTTACCCTAATGGATCAGCCCCAGTAGTGCTTTTTAAGGTATTTTTTGTCTTTGTATTAGAACATGGCATGTCTTCCTTTACAAGATCCCAGACAGTCGGATTTTATGAATCGAGTAAGCTAGACATGTTTAGAAAAACCTCGGGTCCGGTTAAGGAACACCGAAGTGCTTCATTGCTCGTGGCTCATACATCCCAACCAATGCCTGCCCTTTTTTGTTAAGGAAAAATAAAAAACAAAATAGTTATCTTCCTCTCATGTCCCTCACCGATGGGTATTCATCATTTATGCCCTCGACATGACACCCCAGGCACGGATCTTGTTGTCAGTGTAACCAGCGAAGAGAGTCTGGCCGTCAGCGCTCCAGGCCAAGCTGACACACTCGGGCTCGCGGCTCTTCTTGCCCTTCTCGATGTACTCGGGCTTGAGCTCATCAACCTTGCTCTTCTTCTCGAGGTCGAAGATGGTGATGCTGCTGGCGGTGGCAGCGCAGAGCCAGTAGCGGTTGGGGGAGAAGACGAGGGCGTGGATCTCATCGCCAGCGTGGAGGGAGTAGAGGTGCTTGGACTCGTTGAGATCCCAGAGCATGGTGGTACCGTCCTTGCCACCGGAGGCGCAGAGGGAGCCATCGGGGGAGATGGTGACGGTGTTGATGTAGCCGGAGTGACCAATGTGGTCGGTCTGGAGGCGGCAGGAGGCGAGCTCCCAAACCTAATAACACAGTTCAGATTAGCTGTGAACACACTTTTCCACGTGCAAATACAGAGATCTAGCATTCAAGTGTTGGTTGTTCATCAGGGTATAGGTGATTGTTGGTCTCATGGCCGTTAAGGCTCTGAAGTAGCAAATACGTTTTATACAGAAACATCATTTGAACCGATTGAATTCGGCAAAGGGTAGAAGGAAACTGTCTGATGCGTACCTTGACGAGCTTGTCCCAGCCAGCGGAGACGATGACAGGGTTCTGGGGGTTGGGGCTGAAGCGGACGCAGGAGACCCAGTCGGTGTGGCCCTTGTCGGTGATGGTGAACTTGCAGTCACCGAGGGTGTTCCAGAGCTTGATGCTGCGGTCACGAGAAGCGGAGACAATCTGGCGGTTGTCGGCGGAGAAGGAGACGGAGAGGACGTCGTTGGTGTGGCCAACGAAGGTACGGGTGGTCTCGCCGGTAGCGAGCTCCCAGAGGCGGAGAGACTTGTCCCAGGAGGCGGACAGAGCGTAGGCACCGTCGGAGGAGATCACCTATTGAGTTCGCAAAATCCACGTGTCAGCCGAACTTCCTTTCGCACTAAGTTCCCCGCGATTATCCACGGTCTTCGGAAGGGTTCGGTATGCATACACAGTCAGAGACGATGTGAGAGTGACCCTCCAGGCTGCGCTTGGGGTAACCGTAGGCCTGCTCGTCGCGGGTAAGGTTCCAGATGATCAGGGTCTTATCGCGACTGCCAGAGAGCAGCATGTTGGGGCTAGAGTCGGAGAAAGAATCAAGTCAGAAACCATTTTATCCAAAAACAATCAACCAATGCCATTTCTTGAATTTCTTCATCGCTGAAGATTTTCACATCTTTCTTGTATGGCTTCACAATTTTTTTTCTTTCTGTCTTTGATATCGGATCCGGAATTCCCTTACTTCTCCAAAGAGGTGGCCAGGGAAGTAACCCAGCCATTGTGACCCTCGAGGGTACCGCGAAGGACCAGCTGCTCAGCCATGATGACGATGGTAGGGGACCGCGAGAGGGAGAGAGGATGAACGCGGGCGGAGCAATTGTCGTTGACTCTGAGGTAAAATCCCAGCGTTCGAAGATGGAGGAGCAGAGTCGGCGTGCCCGCCTAAGCCCTAACTCCCTTACCGCCCTCTGTGTGCGTGGTCACATGGAACCCTAACATAAGCGAGTCACGTGTCGGCGGTTGGTTTTCTTAGTTTCTGGTTCCGATTATACAGGTAGTGGATCCTCGATCAATATATGCCATTCGCTGTCGGGATCTTTAAGAGATGGAGCTTCTCTCTATTGCCTCATTGGTCACATCCTATACACCTCTATACACATCTGGATGAATGATTTGTCAATCACTGACAACGTACTGCCTTCCCGACATACTTCCAACAATACAATACAGTCCTTCTGGTGGATCTATCCACTCAATACTCATTGACCAGTAGTAGAACTCTTGCCAATGACGGTTGAGGGTGTGAAGCATCTATCCCAGACAGGCAGTGTAACTCGATGAAAGGCTGTGGCTAATTGTATATTAGGGGTTGTACAGACATACCCCATCGCATACTGAATGGATACTGGCTGTCATGTATCTATCCGTTATCTATTACCCTTTACTACTTGCCTGTACAGCACATGCGCCAGATCCATACCTCACTCCAACAGCACATCCCAAGAGCCCTATGAGAAAAAAGATAACGAAAGGAATCAATCCAACACAGAAATGCATAAATTCCCTACGCAAACTAACTATACAGTACAAACCCAACCCATCATGCTTTTATACAGACGTCTTTCTATACAACACCCAAATCTCCATCACGAATCAAACACCTGAACATTCGGCATGCGGCCAAGGCCCGCACCACCCGTCTTCTTACTCTTAGCAGCATGGAATCCAGTAGCACTGTTATCCTGCACATGCTGTCGCAGCAGGTGCAAGACCTCAGACTCAGCCCAGCGAGACGGAACGGGCCGGTAAGCAGCCTTATAGGCACCGACCGTCTGGGCCCATTCGCCGCTCTTAGCCCCAGTGCGCTTCCAGGTCTCGGTGGGGGTATCCTCAGCGACATTGTCTTCGGTAGGAGGATCCTGTGTCGCCCAGTAGTAGATATCCCAGTCATTCTCGTCGAGGAAGCGGTCGTACTCCTGCAGCTGCTCCTTGTCCATCTTGGAAAGATAAACATCGGCAAAGGTAGAAAGCAACAAATCGGACTCAAGAATTCCTCGCTTCCGGCTCTGATCTGTTCCATTCACCCATATCAGTCCCCAGCAATGAATTAGTAATACTAGAGAAAGGGTATATACTCACACAACAACCGGGCCCTTATGGTAGAAACATCCTCCCCAGTCCGCTTCAGCGGCTCAACCTTAAATGTAATCCCCTCCATCTCACCCACGCCCAGCTCCGGCTTCTGCGCGCCCGTCTCCTGGCGACCGCCCGTGAAATGCTCAACCTTTCCGGGGTAGGAATCCGCCGGCTTATCGTCTTTGGTACGAATTGCCGAGCTGCCGAAGGAGCGACGGACGAGGGTTGTTCTGGGGAAGAATTGCAACATTGAGGGTCGCGCGAAGCGCTGGATGAGTCTTGGGGCAGACATAGTGGCTCTGCTGGTGTGTTTATGGCAGGAGAGCTGTGCAGGAGGGAATTGTCGCTGGGGAGGATCGGAATTGTTTCTTCGTTCGCCATGACGGGATTGACATCATCCGGAGATTTGCGAGGTGTTGTTTGCTGTGTTTGCATGCTCTAAACACAACCAACCGGGGTTGTGCATTACAAAGATTATATTGAATAGCAGGGACGCGGCTATGCACATGGTACATATGTACAATATGTACTGACGAACTGGTCTTTCGAAGTCGGAGTAATCCATTACATCATCCCCAGTTGTCTAACGCTATCATAGGATCATAAAAGTATTCAAACAGTATACCGTGAGATATATCCGAGACTACATAAAGCCGAGACCACACTCGACAGATGCATAGAACTCCGTATTTTGTCATGAGAACAAGGAAACTACAACGCAAAGTGCCGTTCCGCCCAGTCCAGGCACTTCGAAACAGGGACGGTCTAGATAAGATGCTTGGATCTGCAAGTAGTCGAAGCCGTCAGTCGAGTTGTAACCATCTGCAACCAGAAATACATACCTGAAGTAAGCCCTCAGATAAATGACCTGCCAAACACCCAATCCAATCAACATTCCCATTGTGCCAAACGCAAACCACTTCACACGCTCGTTGGTGCTCTCGTTGGTGTCACGCAGCTTCTGCTCACGCGCACGAAGGTATTCCATTTCGCTGACGATTTCTTGCACCATCTCCTCAATGCGACGGAGATCAGTTTCGAGGGGCTTGAGTTTCTCATGGTCCTGGATGCTAGACCAGTCACGAGCATCGGCGCCAATGTCGACATCGAGTTCAATCGACCGATAAGGGTTCGCAACACCGGCTGCTCAAAAAATCAGAAAAACAACCCAACAATCGAATGTTATCGACAGGATAAGAGCGAGAAGAATAATGGTCAAAGGCCGGAACAGGGTAGTTGACATACACCGTCCTTCAAGCTTGTTCTCGAAACAGACATCGAAAGCAGTATCCTCCGAAGAAGTGAATGTCTGGCGAGTCTCGCCTACAACATCCCTCGGGCGACCGTGGTCATTGCCCAGGGCATCTTTGATCTAAATTCCGTAAAGACGATTAGCGAATCCGCTCCTGATTCAAACCAGCCCGACCAACACCAGTCCTGTGAAGCTGACTTCACGATTCACCGCAAATAACCATTGATCGAATATAGGGGCATAATGCGACATACATGCATATTGACCTTCTGTCCATCGCCCTTCTGACCGCTCACAATAGCTGTCACGACGACAAGCTGATCCTTGAAGACGAAGTTGCGGATGCATCGCTCGTTCTTTCCGCTCACGGCGGGCAGGTCGAATTTCAACGCGGCGGAAATCTGGACAAGACACAGGAATAAGATTCCAAGAATGGACTTCATAGTAGGCTGTGACGTCCCCATTGTCGAAGCTAAATTGTCGCTGTGGTCGACAGTGAGGTCTTGGAAATTGACAACAAAGCTCGGGAGCTGCCATTGATGCCACGCCGCGCTCAAGGGCTCCGGAGCGGTCGGGAGAACAATGTTCCGCCATCAATTGACAGCACGTTTTAAGAACAGATATTGATCTCTCCGTAGTCTGGATTTCTTAAAATTACTTGAGGATCATTTGAATACGTCTACTGTTTTTGTAAGATCTTGGAAATTTTGAAGTGAGATTAAGGAAATTAGTCATTGTGTGGCTAGCAGCTTCTTGATATCATGTACGGTCCGCCGATTTTTGCTTATGATAGTAAACGCATAACATGGCTTCCCAGGGGAATAGGTTGCAACAAAGAAAAGAAGAGAAAACAATGTCCCGATCTTAGAAGATTGAAGGCAGGATATCATTTGTTCCAAATGCCATAAAGTCGAACACGACGGGGGTACAATTTCAACAGGACAGAGTGGTATATGGAGAAGAAAAAGGCCAACGATTGTTGTACCAAATCAACGATGAAAATAAGGAAAGTACGTGGAAGGGAACTCGTCCACTCATGGCCCAGATATCAAGGCTGTGGGATTTTGACCCGTAGACCAAGGTAGTAAGGAAAGAGAAAAGCTGAATCAAACGAAACACAGGATGGATCGTCACATGGCTTAAAACGCTCCCGAAGAAAAAGAGAAGATAAAGGCAAGGGCATATCTAACGAACACGTGGGCTAATTGACTTGAGAACGGAGATGGAGAGAGTGAGACTAGGGAATAGGCAAGGCATTAAATAGGGTTACAAAACGGCATTAGACTTCGAGTTTCTTCCGGCGCCCGAAAAGGCGAGAGAGGCTATTCACCCCTGATTCTTTACCCTTCGAAGCCAGTGATGAGGACACTCGGGGTGCAGGAGGCTCAGGAGGCCCCGTCGTCCTGAGGAATTCAGCCAGGGAACTAGTCTCTGTTTGCCGGTCTGTGAGGGAGGGAAGGCCGCTAGTTCCATACATTGCGCCTCTGCTCCTTTCGGCGCCAACTTTGACTGGATAGCTAGATGACGCTGTAGCATAGCTGTCCTGCTGTTGGTATGGAGAAGCCTTTGATAGTTTCGTAGTTGGCACCTTGTCCCCAGATGCATTGCGAAGAAGTCGCGCCTTCATTCCAAACGCACCGGATGAGCTCTTGGAGGGCATCGTGTTGACTGCCAGGGGCTGCGGGGTGGGCTCCAACTCCGGAGGAGGAGGAACGTTACGCAAGAAATCTATCAAGCTTTCCTCCTCACGCTTGGGCTTCGGGTCGTCCAGGAGCTCGTCAAGGTCCTCATCGTCATCTGAGTCAATGGCATAGGGATCTGGCACCCTCCGTTGTTTCCGCACAGGACGAGGGTCATCCACTGGAGTTGATTGGACGTGCTGAGTAGTAGTTGGGTGGACGGTAGTTCGGTTGCCCGTCTCCAGTAGCCCTGTGCGAGACCCGACGGAAGTCAACATTGATCCATCTTGCGTGCTAGATACTGAGGGTGCATTGTTTTCAGAGTGGCCAGTTTCCAGCGAGTTTAACTCGTCTGAATCCATTGTGTCTCGGAACGGTGCAACCGCACGTGGAATGCGGCGTGCCCCTGCAGTAGGCGGACCTTCACGAATGAAGTCGATCAACTCGGTTGTCCGATCTTGATCCGCTTTAGAACTGGATGCTGAACGGGCCTCCATCTTAGGGCCACTGCGAACTGTGCTCGACGGGGATCGTGGTGATTGGGTTTGTTGGGTACTGAGGGGGCTACCTGGGCCGGACGACTTGATAGAGTGATCGTAATCGCTGGACGACCCAGTATTTGGTTTCCGATCGGCAGCTTGTTCCGGGTTTGATGTCTGTTGCGAAGTCGCAGTCGAGGGTATTTCGATAGCTTTGTATTTGGGCGTGTTAATAGTTCCCCTGGAAGACGTGTGGGAAGTACTAGGACGTGGAGCTTCCTCCCCGGGAGGGGCGCTATTCTTCAGAAACTCAGCCAGGTCCGCAGTGCTCGACCGGACTCTCCAGCGGGGTGAATCAGGTTCCTATAGGAGAATGTTTATCAGTCGACGAGCTCCAATAAAAAAAGAGAGAAAAGAGTAAGAAAGAAAATTAACCATACCTCAATCTCCCTCATATTTTTCGGGGTTAGCGTATAATGGAGAGTTTCCTCACTGCGGATCAATTCGTCCAAGCCGGTCGTGTCGTCATACAGCTCTTCAGCGAACGGATTAGTCTCGCAGGAGTTGCGCAGGCGAAGTGAAACAGAATCCCCCTGAAGACCAATGAGGCCTTTCAGCCTGCTTGAAACCTGGGAAGTGGTCGACCCTGCAGTAACTGGGCGTTTCTCACGTTGGCTACTAAAACTGTCGGAACGACGCGATCTGGAGTAGACGGAAGAGGCTGCTGAAGTGGACGGTCGGATGACACGCTGAACCGCTGCACGTTCAGTTGCCGAACTTATCGAGGATACCCCTGAACTTGAGCGGCCGTAACGATGGTGACTTATACCCACCAAGGGGCTTGGTCTAGGTCGAGTCCGCGAACGGTTAGAATAAACGCTTTCTCCAGAAGTAGAAGGCGGACGAGAGATCTTCTCTTCCAGGTCAGTTGAAGTCCGAGTCTGAGGGACCGAGGACTCTGTTGACGGTGTATTTGTATCAGAATTCTTTGGCACATCGTGACTGATGGCAGGCTGCGCCGGGGTGGAGTCTTCCCCTTGCGTTTGTGACGGATCATCGACCACTGTTGGTATCACTTGTTCGCTGATCACTCGGGTGGCGGTAGTCGACCTGTCATTTTCGCGATTTGCGTCCCGGCTACAGACACGCTTCGGTCGCTGTATCGGAGCCAATTTTGGTTTCTCACACATTCCTTGTCCTTCAATCACCTCCGTATCGGAATCGGTCTGGAAACGATCGCTCAGGGATGTTGACGAACCTGAAGTACTACTGGCTTGGCTCGACTCTACCTCCACCGACACGGCAGATTGTGACGACGTAGCCATCTTATCCTGCTCCAACGATTCCTCGGGTAGAACATCTGCCTCTGATGCCTTTGGCTCAGCTTTGGTCTTAGGAACCTCATCATCCTCATCGTGTTCGTACATGGTTTCCAGTGGCTTTTGTTCGTCAGATGCGGTGGGCGATGGCCGGCCGGTAGTTTGGTCAGCTTCTGCCGGCTCCTGAGGGGTAGTATCAGGCAACGACTTCGCGCGGACATGACGAGTGAACTTTGCGCTCAGTGGGGTGATAGGGGATGTGGGAGATCTTGGTGATGGCAGAGTCAGCACCATGAGGCTATGGGGTCGCACTTTGTGGGCCACTACTGCCTGCATGGTCTGGATCACCTCAGCACCTTCACCATCAGATGTGAAACCTTCGATCTCTTCGACATCGTGGTCGCCAATTGGGAGTGCAACAGAAGCCGGGTCAACCTCTTTCGGGATCTCGATGATCGGTCTTTGTGGCAGCTCATCCCCGGTAACCATACTGCTCTTCCGACATGATGAAGGACCAACTGTTGAACGGCGTCGAATAGACTCTCTAGAAACCGCTCGGGACAACATAGGAGATCGAGTGTGCCTGCGCCACGTGCGCCAAAGACGACCCAGGGTTGGATTCAATGCTAATTTCTCCATATCCAAGTCCTCCACGACCAACCGGTTGATGGTGCGTCGTTCTGCGCCTGACTCTGCCTCCTCGGGACCCTCGCTCGGTTTTGCGGATAGTCGTGACCGAGCTGTTTCGCCCGCTATCACCAAGGCCTGTTCACCGATATGCTCGATGATGGAAGTCAGGAAGATGGCAGCCGCCGGCGTAATATTTCCTACATGCATAGAAAACCTCGGCGAGACACTTCCGTCATCATCCAAACCATTCTGTGCGATATACTCCTCCTCGTCATCTTCTTCCATATCTCCCAGCCGGGTATAGACCATACAGCGCAGGCGAGTCAATTTCCAGGAACGGACCAGGTCGAAATCACCGTTTTGAGACATACCCCGACCGAACTGGAATTGCTCATCCTCCGGACCACCCATATACTCGCTCAACTCCTCGTCTGCCGCAGAGACCACTTGGTTTGCGAGCCGCGGTTTTAACACATCCGCCACCGCTGGTCGAATACATGCTAGTTGTGTTGACTTGGCAGCCGCCAGGATATTAAAGAGAAGATGGTCCAGGAATCCATTCAGAGCTGAAAGAGCTTCGGGGGTGACAATCGCTTTGGCATCCGAATCACCGCCATCTTCTGTCACGAAGTCCGCAGTATTGAATTCCTGGTCAGTGGTGACGATCTGAGCGGCGGACGAAGATGCAATAAAGGACGGCGGAGGATTCGCCGCTGGCGGGGTCATGTGAATGCGAGAATGAGAATCACTCGACATGCTGTTACTCCGGGAGCGTGAGGCCGTCCGCCCCATGTCGGACTCTGAACCTTTTGTATGCAGCATCGTCGATATGAGGGATCACATACAACTGGCGGGGCTGCGCTACTCCGGGGTTCGGGGGTGTGGCGGTGACGTATTTGATCTTTTTGTCTTCTTCTATTGTTATTGAATCTGGGAAACCTGGATCATCCTGGAACGGTGAAACCATGGAATTTCGTCAGCCTTCTGCTCAATTGTACAGCCCACCTTCGGGCCACTTTTGCGATGACTGCTATGTAGAATGCAAGCTGACGGCATCAGGCCGTCCATGAGGCGAAGCTCAGGGTCATCCCCAAGACGAACCCGGGGGGTAAAAGAAGGCAGTATTCAACTGTGAATGCTGAAAAAACGTTGGACCGGTACTAAGACATACCCGTGTAACAAGTTCAAAAGCTCTTCACATTCATTTCGTTAATTGTACTCCGTACCGTTGGAATGGTTCCGAGGAACCGATAAGTCATTAGAAAGGTGAACCGTAGCAGACAGACGATGTGTATCCGATCCCGCGGCCAGGAAACGCAGCAGAAGAAGGAGAAGGAGAAGCGGGCGACAGTGAAGAAAGAACGAGAGAAAGAGAAAGAACCCAAGTGCCGTCTTCTTCCATCCGGAGGCAGATCAGGAGTACTAAACCAAGGCTAAGGTCGTAGTAACGGCGGAGAAGTTTAGTAAACAAGTCTAATACGGAGCACACCACCGTATTAGAATTCTTTATTATTAGTCTAGTCCCCATGAATTTAATTTTAATTACAATTTATTTTATTAGTATGACTATACGACTCTGGTCCAATTTTTTTTTTTTCTTTTCTTTTTCATTTGGCGGGAATACTAAGGTTGACTGCCCATTGAAGTTTAGCGAGGCTGCAGGATCAGGAGAGACAGAAAAGTGGAGACGCACGATGGCGCATCCTCTTTGGGATCCGTGGGTGGAGCCAACAAGTACCTGACTAGTCACTTTCTTTCTAGTCAACTGCACTAGTCTAACCTGAATGTTACAGGGTCAGGTCTTAGTCTACTCTGTATGTACTAGTTAGTAGTCGTAGTAGGTACAGAATACATCCACTGTGACCAAGGTGTCTCTTGTCATTGCTCAAACCTAAGAGAGCCTTTACGACACTCCCGTGTCTCTCCCTCTTAGTGTCAAACACTGATCTAACTCTCTCTTGACATGAAGCCAACTGGTGTCATCCAATTGATTCTATTCATCCTTGCCACTCGTCGGAGTCCATCTCCGGGACGGGATATCCCCGGCAGCCCATGGAAGAAACCTCCGATAGTGTTCTGATAAGCAGTCAATCGTTCCACGGTTCCTCCGGTCATCATTCTGAGGTGATAAACCGACAAGTTACTGCGACAGGCAAGCCCTGCGAAGAGAGAGAAGACGAAAAGAAGACCAAAAGAAGGTCAAGATGACACCGAGACGGAAACGATCTCCATCCCGAGAAAACTAACGAAAGAAAAGGCCCCCACTTAGTCTTCCGTCCCAAGCCACCTGAAGAGCCAATCCGATTGGGGTTTACCCGTCCCAGCTCCCAGGGTCAGGGGGGCGAAATCACAAGAAAAGGAGCCAGGAAGAAAAAGAAAGAAAAAAAAAAAAGAAAATAGCAAAAGGGAAAAAAAGAAAAAAAAAAAGGGAAAACGAAACAAGGAAGAAAGTAAGAAGGCGGCAAGGATTTCACCGTGTTTCAAGTCTGTATTAAATTAAATCGATCAGTATCTGTAAGTTCTGGGGGATCATCATCTTTGCTTTTTTTTTCGCGGTTCTGTCCGGTTCTTCACCACGCTGAGGTGAGAGAATCACTTAGTCCCTAACTCTCTATTCTTGCCTTACGACCGAGCACGAGATGGTCCGCCTCGTGTCCTAAAAATTCGAAGCATTATCATTCCCTCTTTTTTTCTCTCCGGATCGGCTCTCGCACACACAGTACCAGACAACCGACTCTCCATCCAAACTTAGTTTCTCAAACTATTGGAGCTGATCCAATCGTGTCCCAATGCCACTTGGGGGAGGAAAAGAGGCTGATCCACCTGACACTATTGTTCCTCTTTATCCATGCCCTGCGGTGAGATACTCTGATTGGATGTACCCTCCATCGGTATTTCCTCCGGCTGTGTCTCCTTTTTTATTAGTCGTCTTTTTTTCCCTTGTAATCCACCGACCCGCCAGTCGATACTCCATACTACTCCGTATAGTAACCAGGAGAAAAAAAAAAAAAAAAAAAAAGAAAGAAAGAAAGAAAGAAAGAAGAAGACTGAGACTATGCAAACCAAACCCACCAGAAATACAAAGGGACGATCATGACAGCACGCCCGAGCACAAGAACGGGGCACAGGTCAACAACTTCCCCATACTGGGCACAGAGCTTACTCGACGGCAACAAAAGCCATGACGCTTATAGTTGTAGAAATATACATAGCACGGGCTCCTTGATAAAGCAAAGCATCCTTGATTCGAATCCTCCCGTCCAATCCGCGCCTGAAACTGGCCATAACCCTGCCGATATGAACCCACTAAGTTATCAAAGTTGGACCCCCCGCCCTCCCAGAGATTGATAATCTTATTCGGCAGTTACAAAGTCGAAAAGAGAAAAGGCAGGGCCCCATCCAATTTCGGGGGAATGAATTTCAAATCAAAGAGGGTGTGGACTAACTTCTATTGATGGCGGGTAGACTAATGCCATATCTCCATTCGTGGGTCGTTCGTTTGCTCCAGCGGGGTTCAACGTAATAACCATGGTTGATGGTGACAGGCTCATTCAGATTGGATTTATCAACTAGTACTAGATCATGGGATGATGAAAGTGATCTCAGCTGAGATCAGCTCAGCCAACAGAGTTCGAACTGGTGTGGTAAGCTGAGCAGGAAAGTATATTAACTACTATATTGGATGTATGCACATAGTACATACATACTACTAGTAGTCAGTAGGGTATGTACCGAATGAGTCCCCACGATGGAGACGATAGGGTACGGAGTACTCCGGACCTACATGACTCGAGTAGTCGATCTTCCCAAGCAAATTTCCCAGGAACCACTGAGAAAGACCGAACCACCCAATCTATACCCCAGTCCATACGTACGCAGTGCTAGTATACCGTGGCAGTCGCCATGGACTATGTACATACCTACCCATCGCCCATAAAGTACCAATACCAATACATCCCTGAGGGAGAACTGCAGGATTCCCATCCCAGCACTCACCAATGTAAAACACATCTGAATCAGCCCACGGCCGCCGTCTCACGATGGACCAGGATGTCGGATCCCTGCATGCATGAGCTCGGCTCCACCTTGACTGACCCAGATGATACTAAAATCATCCCCCCCCCCCCAAGAAAAAAAGCAATAACATAACTGTTTGATTACGTCTTGGGCTAGCCCTAGCCTTTCTGCCTATTATTTATTTTTTTGCTTTTGGGGGAGCGAACATCTAGAATCTTACTCGCATATCATATACAAGTCAGGTTGCACTATCGGATATCGTGGCGTTTGAGGGCCAGATGATGACGGTGCCGTTGGTAGGTTTCAGTAATTACATGCGCGTGGTTGGATCCGTATGCAGTTGGGACTCTGGGGAGGCGGTTCGAGACATTTCTGTCCATGTTAGGAAGGGTCTGCATGGTTCCCATATCTAACATTTATGGATTTTGTGGCTGGTGGCTTTCAATCAGTGGATATGTGGATAGGAAACGCCTGGCAATAGGTTGTGTCAGTGCTGTCTTAAGATCAGTGGGGACCAGCAGGTTCGTTATGTCTTTGTCGTTCCACGTCTGTCATGGTCATGTCCATGTTTTTAACTCTCATTGGAACTCTGATACTGTCGCCTCTTAAGTGCGGTTGTAAAGACAGACTCACTGGATCAGAAAACAACCTTTGATCCTGGGGATGATGGTAGAGAGCGCAACAATCGCTGACAACCAAGATAAATGCGACGGACTACATAAGGAGACAATCGAAGTTACCCTCCTTGCCTTGGCCTGGTTATTGAAAAGAGAGCCATGTAGATATACCCATATGGTTGAATGGGTGTGGCCACGCCCGTTGAAACTCAAGATTTCAAAATTGAGTAGATTAACCCGCTAGATAAAGCTTTTTGTAAATCGCTATAGACAAACCAAATAAATTCCCATGTTTCCATGCCAGACTTTTATACCACGTTGGCTTCGTTTTTCCTGCACTGAAGCTTTTTCTTGCTCGTAAATCATTTCAATGGACCATATAGGGTTTCCAGTTTTCGAGGGCATATGCAACCCCACCAGCAAAAAAGCTCAGTTCATCATGTCCGATCTTGACATCACTGGCCAATCTTTCGGAGAGAAGGCCCTCAATCTTCTTCAATAAACTCAGGTTAAGACTCTCACGGGTCTCGGTCGGCTGCTCCAGCGCCCCCTTTTCTTCGCTAAGGCTTAGAAGTTCATCAAACTCCTGCTTGGCAACGAGGTTGGGAAATGTTCCAATCACATGATTGAGGGCATGGTCGAGATAAACCCCATCGGCATTATCTGCTTCCAGGTACGGTGATTTCACACGGCCCATCTTTATGTCGCCAACCCGCGCGTGAAGACGGGACTTGTAGCCGGGATTAGCGATCCCATTGATGCCATTCATATAGGCGATGAACAGCCGCTTGTCTAGGTCCACAACATCGCTGGGATGTTCTTCAGGCAGCTGCTTGATTGAGTCACTGATACTGCCATGTTCGGAGTCATCGAAATCGTCACCGATATCATTTTCCTCCTGTATATGGAGGCTGCCAGATGCCCTTGCCATCTCCATTAGCTCATGGCAGGTCAATTCAGGACAAGGTGCATCGTCTTCTTGGACTTCTGGCGCTTCAATATAGAACACGTTGGTATCAAACCTAACGTTGTTCGACCCGAATGAAATAAACGAGCCATCGGCCGAGTCGTCGTCATAATCATAGTCATTGTCATCATCTTCGCTGTATTCGGACATAGAGTCCGATTCATCTTCCCAGCATGTGACGTAGTACACTTCATCATCATCCGAATCCGAATCGGAGTCGGAGTCGGAATCATCTTCGGATAAAAACTCAAACTCTTGTTCCGATGCACCGGATGCATAGCCGGACTCGGATTCTTCATCATCCTCGATTTCAGCATACCGTCTCTTTAAGATCGGCTTCAAGTACGGACGATCTGTCGTCGCCGTCGTGGGTGTTACAGACGAGACCACCGACGAAGTAACGGTGGTCGGGTTAGTCGATGTGACTGAAACCTCATCAGACGCATAACAGCTGTCCTGAGAGAGAGAGATTTCGAGGCCAGAGAATGTCGAGGAAAGAGACTCCCAGGACTTTTTGTTCATGGTTTGGTTGCTCATCTTGATAACCTGTGATCTGTGTTCGTTCGAGACACGTTCTGTCAAGTACCAATGTAGGTATGTTGAGACCCAAGGCCTTGACAACAGGTGAGGAATAGGCCGTTTGATTTATTGAAAAAGGATCAGTAGTTGTGTTTTCGATTTTGGAAGTTTTTGGCTTCGAAGGCCTCCGAAGATCGGTAGGAGTCCATGGTGAAGCACGAGCGTAAATCAAGGTATTCACCTAGTGGAGGCTGACGAGGGCATCCCCGACAAAAATAA
The DNA here is from genome assembly GCF_001792695.1 of Aspergillus bombycis. Lineage (NCBI taxonomy): Eukaryota > Fungi > Ascomycota > Eurotiomycetes > Eurotiales > Aspergillaceae > Aspergillus > Aspergillus bombycis. Next base: position 127,261 of record NW_019170029.1, on the reverse strand, counting down.
TCTTGGAATACATGTTGGTGATTACTTTGAGATTCGTGAACTTCCTGAGGTAAAAAACATGCACTCCTGGTGCTGCTCAAGGTTACCGATACAAGACTCCGGTTTAAGTCCTCTCCTCGTTTTCGAAATAGGGTTGAATTTGATGGACTCTGCGTTGATATACATATAGACTGTAGGTGTGCGTATTCGGAATGTTCCAAGGTATTTTGATTGCCTGCGACGCGTTGCGTGGCTTTAACAGGAACAGGCGAGTCTGGACGAGAAAGCGCGACTTCCTCCGTAGAGATAGAGGTGTTTTCGCGTCGCTGTACCAGAGATGATGAGTCGGGCCCTAGGCTTATAAATTCACGCCACTTTGCGTGGGATGGGGGGATTTGGCGGGGGCGCGAGGGGTAACAACCGGAAGATCAGATTGCCCCTAGGGAAGTTCAGAGGTACACTATCATGTACCCACACAACAAACGTGTGGTAGCGACAGGAGTGGTGATGATGGAACAGCACAGGGTGCCTGTGGGAAGAAGGTCAAGGAAAGACGACCGTCGCTGACAGTCCTGTCTTGGGAGTCAGATTTCCGTCATCACCCACCACCTGACCAGTTGCGGCTGTTCGCCCCCTTCCTTCGGCATCTTTCGGCCCGGCGTCGGAAGTCTAGAAATGGTATAGCGTTCCTCGGCTGCCGCTTGTTTCTCAACGAATGAAGTCATGGCAACCAGTTCGGTAGCTAAGTTGATCCGCTCCGGGTTAGGGCTTTCTGGACCGGAGGACCCGATCTAGTACTACTCCAGTATAAGCTATAAGCAAGTCATGAAGGAGAAAGGAACCGCGTCAGGCGGGACGATGGTTGTGAAACACATCAAAATCGAGGTTGCACAATCAAGACTGAGTAGATCCCTACTAATTCTATAAAACTTCATGTGTACTTATGTTTAATTAGCAGAAGTACTGGTCATGGGTGGTTGAATGAATGAAGGACACTCGCATTCATCTGGTGAGCATCAGTCAAGGAGATCTTTGTTCAGTACCTGCATAACTGCATGTCCCACGATTGAGTGTATACTTTGAGGCAAGGTACTGATATGTCCCTTGTACTCTCAACCTAATCCGTTCCTAGATGCTTATCATTCTTAAGTGTCAAGCATTCCAATCTCAAAATAGGTCCTTCTTTGAGCAACACAAGGGATGCAACGATCTTATCTGCGCTTTCACCAAGAGTAGTAGTTCAAGCATTCTTTCATATGGCTGCTTCCTCCCTTTACCCTCTCAATCCCTCCCACCTTGTCCACTATTCGAAAATCGATCCTTGGCTAAGCTGAGTGTTTTTCCTGATCCTGGGCAGCAGCTGTACCCAATTTAGATTTAGGTGTTTGAGCCTCGATGGTTAATCTCCTACAGATCTTGGCAAACCATGATCATCGTTTGTTTGTTGCACAATAACTGCCTTCCAGAGATGAGCTAAGGGTAAGACGGATTTGGACAAAGAAACCGCAGTTCGGGCGTTCTGAGCTACATCGACATCGCGTGGTCTTGAGTGGAACGTGATAGCTATACTATATCCCTGTACAACAACCAAATTACCTGCTGAGAAATTAGTCTGTGGCGATCTCTGACGATCTCTTGCGATCTGGAACACATTTAATTTTGTTGACATCCAAGATGAGAAAGACTGAATGCAAACAATTGCAGACTGGTTGGTCAAAGGGAGCCGTTACGCGTAAAGAGGATTAATTATAGAAACTTCAGCAGAGCAGATTAGCACCTGCCGTGCATATCTTTTGTTCCAAACTTCTTTGAAGCTACTTACCAATTGGAACACAACTAGAACCTGCCAGTATGGAAATGATTTCCCCTTGATGAACACTTGTTCCGTGCATGGTTACTGGAGGCGCGCATTCCTTCCCAGTTCTAGCATTCCGGGATCCATTCCAACAGGCCGATCAACTCCTCAGCATTGGAGGGCTCGACCGCTCGAGCAGCTCCTACTCCACCGAACTACTCAGTCAAGAATCCCATTGAACAAAGGTTCAATTGAAAGTGGAGAGAGGGTCTTTCCCGGATACCCACACAAGCTCTGGGTCTAATTCATAGGGTAGTATCATGATTCATGACGCTTACATTCGGTACGTCATTTTACCGTTATGGGTGCTTCCCATTAAGGACCGGCCCTTCTCTAATTGAGAAACACACCACGGCTGCGTGTACAAGCCGGCCAGTAGCTACTCCCATTGTTAATGATCAGCACTGACCATCATTGGCGCTGAGAGTTCCTCTCTGGAGTCCTCGTATGACTGTCCTGCTGATACGACACACCCTGTTTCTGGTATAGTAAAGGTTGCATTCCACCAAGTGGCTAATGGAGACATCCGAGCATTTTCTCTGTCAATGAATGTGGGCAAGCTCTGGAGGTATCCATTCAGCCACCCAGTTTTCCAGCTCCCGTGATTGGTCGGAGCAGGGTACTCAGGCATTCAGGTCAAGCAATGGGCCCAGAGTGGACCATATGGAGAGCTTCCCATCCCCCTCAGCTGCATTCCTTACCCATCTTTAGAGCGATTGGAATGTGTAGAGAATCCCAGAGGCTGGGTCCCCAGCGCAACGATTCAAATACAGGCCTCTGGCTGTTGTTTGTTTTCTTTGTCTCCTTTGCATCTTCTGCAGTGTTTTCTTTGATTGTCAAACCATCAAACCACTCCTACACACCAAACATTCCAACATCGGTCGCTGCAAAGAATCGAAGCTCTTGGACGGATCGCCGGCTAAGGATCCGCAGTTCCCTCAGCTTCGACCCAGAGTATACACTGGTCGCCAATCAGGTTGGATCCTGCCCACCACTTTGTTGGTAAACGTTCTCTTTGACAGCTGAGGTTGGAACCACCATCGCCGCAAACGGAAAGGGAATATCCGACAAGATGTTTGCACAACCGTTCGACCATTCGTTCAACAACGATGATTTATTCAGTCAGTACGTCAATATTGATGGCTCGAATACCGACGGCAACAAAGACGTTTCATTCCCTAGTGACTTTGATCAATTCTTTTCCTTGGACTCATTGTCAAGTAATTGTGGCGAGCAGTCGCCCATCATCCCCACGTCCAAACAACAAGCCCATCCTTCACCACAGTGGGCGAAGGATCTCTGGAGCCTACCGCCAGATGCACCATCATCTCTAGGCCAAGCCCCCCTTGCATTTCAAGACACCATTCATCCCTCTGCTGTTTCAGATCTAAACGTCAACCTTGAAGCTTCTTCGACGACTCGCCCTGCAGAGACCCGCTCATCGCCGACAACTCCCCCGGGAACTCCACGCTGCAAACCAAAAAGAAGTGCATTAGTCACTCCGAAGTCTATCCAACGTCACCGCGAACCTAATGGTCGCCGTGGTTTGCAGCACAAACAAAGCTTCTCCCCCAGCTTGACACGTCCTTCTCAATTCCAGAAAGGAAGAATGGCGTATCAAGAAGCTTGGGCGCACCGATTTCAGAACTTAAATTTCCTGCGTAGCGCCGATGACCGATTCCCACTGTCGCCGCCACCGTCAGATATCCTGCCACAACAAGAGAACATCGCGGCCGACAACAGCGCCGTACACATCCATCATTCGGGAGATTCTGCCGAGATGCATCATCACTTCGACACTAGCATTTTCACTCCATCTCCCGCGATATCCATGCCATCGCCGTGTACGGGAGTTTTATCAAGACAGCAAGCCCGGTATTTAAGCCACTCCAACAACTCCACGGTGACTTCGAGCCCCCCTTCAGCAGACGACATCTTTCCCTCCCCGCATTCCTCGGATCCCCAGTCCATGTCCTCCTGGCATTCCGATACGCTCGGCACTCCCGGGCTTTCTTTCACGCCTGATCTTCAGAGCCACGATGCTCAAGCCTGGTGGCCTCCTATGAATGCTCGGGTGCCCCAACGGCAACATTCCTATCAGCAAATAGTCGCGTCGCCCCCACCACAACAGCCGATCCAGAGCACCACCCATCAGCATGACTTGGCCAATAATCAACACGACATCCTGCAAGGGGGTCTTATGATCCAGATAGATCCCTCTGCGTATGACATGACCGCTACGGCCAATTCATCATTTTCCTCAACTACCATGGCTCCGACGGTATCCAATTGTCAGGAGAACCACACTTATAGCCACGTGCCGACCGCTCACCCTAAATTTGTTGACACAGCTTCCTTTGCAACTGCCCAGCTTCAGCCCCAGTCGCGGTCTCCATCTCTGTCTCCGCGAGCAGACCGATCCCCCAAGGACGGATTAGCCATGCATCACAGCATCACCATGAAAGCTCAGCGCCGTCAGCCCGGCCGGAAGATTTCCTCCAACTCCATGAATGTCCCCAAGCCCGTCAAGGGCCTCCATGGATCGGAGAGCCCCAAGAGAGCCGGCAAGTCGGTAACTGTATCATTTGTAAACTTTACGCCAAATGACAGTCAGAAAATTCTCACAGGAGTTGCCCCCAGTGGCAGCTCCAAAACTAAAGCGCGCCGGGAACAAGAGGCCCGTGACCGGCGTCGCAAGCTTAGCGAAGCCGCACTTAATGCAGTGCGGAAAGCCGGTGGAGATGTGGAGGCTCTTGAGGCTGCACTGAGAAACCCCGTTAGTTGCAAGGATAACAGCCAGGCATCCACCTTGCAAGTCACGGGGTATTGCAACTAACGGGGGGGTTTTCAGCAATTTGCTAAAACTAGAGGTAATCCCGTTTGCCTGTTTGTTTGTTTTAGTTCTGCTATATACCTTTTTGTCATTATATTACTTCATATTGAGTGTTTTTCAGTCGGTCTGTTCGGTGTTCTGATGGATCCGGAGTCTAAAACACTGAGAGTCTGTTTGAGCGTTAGATTTGTCCCTGACATCTTAATCAGCCCCCCGGCCCGTCTTACCTAAACCTAATCTGGCATAGTTAATGTATTCCACCTTGATGTACATATCGAGTCTACAAAAGTACCACAAATGCCATACCTCTTTCAAACATAATTCTGATCTTCTCATTGGTTAAGTCTTCTTTATTCGTTGATGAATATATAATATCGGATCGAATGTCATGTGAAAGCCGTGAATGTCTTGGTGGACTCTAACATGTAGGAAAGTCTTCTAGCATATAGCATAACTATTATACACAGAGTCAGTGGCAAGCCCACCCCAAAAGAGCATAGATCTCATAAAATACATATCTATAGTACAAAGATCCAGTTCAAACTCCAATTTCCAATATGAAGTATTAAACCACTCGGACGAAATCATTATATCCAGAACCCTGAATGGGTCTGAACCCAGCCTTTCCCCAAATCACCAGCAGAGATAGCGCAGTCGTGCCCCTAGATTTCTTCGACGGGAGAAAAGCGCAATACAGCTTTGAAACCAAAGCTACCTAATAATTCCGAGCCATAACAAGCCACATAGTAACCGGGCCTCAAATTGGAATTAACAGCGCTCAATCGCGATAGTCTGAGCGTAATCATTCAAACGGCGCGTGTAACCTACCGACGAAATAAAGATCGACAATCCTAATTTCTATCCCGTCCTTCAACCTCATCTTTGAGACGGTTTCGGTGTCCAGGACTGCGGCTCCCACCCCTGGCTAGAAGCTCCTCGAGCTGCAGCCCAGGGGTCCTTTTTAGTAGCGGGCGCTCGACATTCTCTACTTCTTTCTGTTGGGGTGGAGGGGAGGTGTTGCTGCCCTGTGTGGATGCATTCATGGTCGCATCTGTAGTTTGGGTTGCTGGCGCTGGTTGTTTGGTTTGTGGCATGTCGAGGTAGGAGGGCTTGCTGGCCCAGCGCTCATCAGCTAGCCGGGCCAATTGCTTGATTTGAATCTGGCGGAGGACATCTTGTTGTTGTTCTTGGACGGAGGGTGGTTCGGCTCGGACGTAGCGGAGCCATTGGTGCCATTGTGCTGGATTCCCAATTTGTCAGTTCATGACTGATTTCTTAGCATGTCTTAGGAGGACAAATGAGAGCGTAGTCGAGTAAAGTAGATTGAAAAAGAGAAGGTAGATGCACTTACGGCTCACTTGGACATCTGCGTAATGGGTTTTAGGATTGAACTTGACGATCCGTCGGTATCGCGCAGCATTCAGGGCATCTTTAAATTCCCAGAATGTGTTTCCGGAGAGATCCGTTCCTATTGCAAAGACATTTAGTCTGAGACATTGCTGATGACTCGGTAGCAACGCTGAGATTGAACATACCGACGAGGAAGGATTTTCGCCACGGCAATCGAAGGCTCTTCCACTTGAACCACAGACTATTCACCGGACTCATTTGGGCCGATTGAGAAGAGGAATCAGGCAGATATGAATAGTAAGAAAATAAAAATAAAAAAAATGGGGAAATCGAAGCAGCGTAATCCACCTTGACTTGAGCCGGGGGGCTTAGACTTAGGCACTGAAGGGATTCATTGAAGGACGGACGTCATCGGGTAAGGCAGGGCTGTGATAGGTCACGGTATCACGGCTTAGTCGATCTACAGGAGCAGAAGGACAACAGCATTCCATTCCATTCATTTCCTTCCCAGTTTCTTATGAACAGGTATATTCTATTTTGTGTTAATTCACTATTCTCCTACTAAGTGTTTTTTTTTCTCTTATATTTCCACCCCCTTTTCATTTCCACTGTCCTTCTCCTTACCTGAACGCTACTTTGTATATAATCCACCGAACTATTCGATTCTAGATCCATTCAATTTGCCTCTTCTATATCAGGAGGTACCGCCTCCTATTTCGCCCCCCCTGGTTCCCGTACCACGGTTCATGCCAACGGCTGGCGACATAAACAGTCGATTCCATCTGTCGGTCGTAGTGAGAAAGAAGTCTAACGACTACTCACGACAGACCGATCGTTTCGGATAAAATCTGAATCTCAAACATGGCTTCCGTTACGTCACTGGATAAGGATTTGCGCAGTCTGCGCCTGTCCCGCTATACCCCGCAGGCTGCCGCAGAAGTCCGCAACTGGATTGAAGAAGTCCTCCATGAAAGACTACCAGCCGGTGATCTTCTAGATGCGCTCAAAGATGGCGTCGCACTGTGCAGGTAAGTTGGATAATTAGATTTCTGGCATACTCCCATCGCAATTCGACGTACTAACATAGCCCTAGGCTGGTCAACCTTGCCGTTTCGCCCGGTGTCAAGTATAAGCAGTCATCGATGCCCTTCGTACAGATGGAAAACATCTCACACTTCCTTCGCGCGTGTCAAATGCCACCCCTGAGCCTTCCTCCGCATGATGTTTTCCTCACTGTCGATCTTTATGAGGCCAAGGATCCCGCACAGGTCCTGCAGTGTCTGGTGGCTTTCAGTAGGAGGTCTAATGCTCTCCAACCCGGCAAATTCCCTCGCACCATTGGCCCTCAGAGCAAAATTGGTGCTTTAAGCCCCAATGCGACCGGCTCTAGTCAGGGCGCCCATACACCATCTCGGCCACGGGGGCTCAGTAACGCAAACTCCAGCGCCTCTGGATACTCAAGCCCGGCCAAATCTCCAGGCCCAGTGAGCAGTTGGAGCAAAAGAACGGATGAGCGCACGACAATGCCAGCTTTGAATATCCACCAATACGGCTATATGGGCGGTGCTAGTCAAGCCAACCAAGGCGTGGCGTTTGGTGCTCGTCGACAGATCACGACCGCTGCACCAAATGTACCGAGTCTAGCTGAAAAGGAGAAGCGCAGGCGTGAAGAAGAAGAACGCCAGCGCTTGGAATTCGAGGAGTCAGAGCGCAGACGTCAAGAGCGAGAGGCGGAAGAAATGCGTGCGCGAGCAAAGGAGGAGCGTCGATGGGAGGAGGAAACTGCCCGTCTAAAGGAGCAAGAGAGGCGCAAGCTTGAGGACGAGCGAAAGCAATGGAATGATCAACAGCGGCGGTGGGAAGAGGAGGAGCAGCAGCGTCAGCGCGAGGAGAGAGAAGTCGAGGAGAGGTTGGAGAACGAGAGGCTGCGCCGTCGGGAAGCCAACGACACCCGCCTGAATGGGCAGTTCCTCAGTCAATACCAAGCGAGTCAAGCTACACCAAGCCGAGCTCCCGCCGAATCCTCGGAGAGTCGGCGCATAAGAGAACTTGAGCAAGAGTTAGAGACCGCTAAACAAAGGGAGGCAGAATATCAGCGCGAGCGCCAGGAGCTGCAGGAGAAACAGGCCGCACCTGCTGCGACTCGTGCACCTCGCCCGGTACCTGTACCCCCTAAGCCGAGCTACGACCTATCCTCGCTCGAGTCAGAACGTCGTCTACTTCGCACGGAGTGGAACAAACATCAGAACGAAGAGCCAATTCCTGAAGCGGCCAGCCCCCCTCCTTCCCTACCTGCCCGGCCCCTCCCCGAGCCAGTCGCTACTTCACCCCGGCCCCTTCCGGACCCAACGCTCTATGCTTCGAAGCCCGTGAATCAAGAAAGTCGTGTAGACCGTTTCCTCGCATCTAACCGACCTCCCGTCGCACCCAAGCCGACCGCCCATCGCCCACAAGACTACACAACGACTGCCGAGGTCGACGCGGAAAATAGCCGCCGCGCAGCAGCACAGCAAAAGACCAAAGCGGGCGGTTGGGCATCCAAGTCATTGCTGGAACGTGAAATGGAGCGCGAGCGCGAGCGCCAGCGTGAGTGGGAGGAGAACCAAAAGCAAACGCAACAGGCCGCTGCCAGCGGCCTGAAAGATGGTAGTCTCGGTGTTGGGCCGGGACAAGGCGCTTGGGATGTGCACCAATACGGCTTTATGGGCGGTGATAACCAGAACCGGGGCGGTCATGGCCTGGGAGTTGGAGGCGCAAGGAGACAGATCATTGGCCCTCGTCCTCCTCCATGATCACAGATGTTGAAATCCAGGTAGTATCCTAGTCAAAACTTCTATACCTATTTGTGTTTACCCGTTGATGGCGGTGATTTGTGTTTTAGAGTTTGATTCCATTATTGTTTCAAGATCTTGGTGGCTAGCTGTAGATAAGCTGTGAGCAACTTGAATAGTTCATTCATTCAATCAAAATATATAAAAAAGCTAAACCACAACAACAAAGGACACCAGTAACATGCTAAACGCACACAGACAACAAGGGTATCTATACGCCAAACTCAAGCCGTCGAGAAACAGAATCCACCACAACGTTCTCCCCCTCGCCTTCGATCAACCAAACCCTAGCATACGAAACCGAAAATCACCCGTCCGAATCTTCCGCACGGGGAAGAACCTCCTCAACAAGAAACCTCAACCGCTCCCCACTCTCCTGCAACCAGCACCACTCCGCATCTTCCGATTTGCGCGCACTCACGCTCTTCTTCGTCTCCGTTTGGGCTCTCTCCGCACGGCGCTTGATACCCTCGTCTACCGCTTCTTGCAGCTCCGTAGTTACCCTTAGCATGTTGCTGTTTGCGAGTAGGATCAGTAGCGCCTCAAGGAGAATCGACATCTTGGTATTGTCCACTACGCTGGTCGAACTTGCCGCATAGGGGAGGAAACATCCTTCGAGCTTTGTTTGGCTGAGATACTCCTCGTCTGTGGCTGGGGCTGCGCTTTCGCGGATACGGAAGAGCAGGCATTCGCAGAGAGTTGTGCACGCCTCTGAGGAGAAATAGGGTAGTGTTGACGGGGCGACAAGCGCCTGGAAGACGGGGAGGGGTAGATGGCGGATATTTTCGACGAAGAGATGGTAGAGTTCCTCGAGGGGAGTGAAGGCGTCGGGGAGGGTCTCCGCCACGCCGGAGAGGAGGTGGAGGAGACGTTGGCGGAGAGCCAGGGATTGGAAGCCGCCGTGCGAGGAGACGTCGCTGAGGGCGTAGACTGTTGATGTGGAATCGACTGCGTCGGCTGATTTGGCGTCTTTGGCGCGGGTGCCTCGTCTTGGCCGTTTGGTTTGTCGGGTTGGTCGTTTTGAGGCCGTGTCTGGGTCGTTCTTATTATTGTTGTCGGAGGAGTCGTCGTCGGTTAGGTAGTCACCGTATTGGTCTTCATCGATGTTGACCTGCACTTCGCGTTTCTTGGTGTTCTTGTCTTGTTTTGGTTTTTTCAGCTCGTGGTGGAAGACCTCGCGGAATTCGTTGGCAGAGGTCGAGCCCCCGTCTGCGAAGATCGCGCGGAGGATCCGTCGGTTGCGCCCATATCCTACTGTTGTTTCGGTGATGTAGCGGAGGACCAAGCTGTCTTTGAGGGCTTTGTGGTCTGGGTTTGAGGCGTGGTCGCTCATTCTTTTGCGTTCGTTCCAATCGTCTTCGAGCACTTCGCACATGTATTCGAGCCAGATTTGCCATTTCTCCCACCGTTCGCGGTGGAGTACAGAACAGTTAAACGCCCATCCGACTGCGTGCCAGAAGTCCTCTGCGCGGGACCACACAGAGGCAGACTGGGCCAGGTCGAGGTTCAGCTTTTTCATGTCATCGTCGGGTGGGTGCTCTTCTTCGGCGCGCCGGCGGCGTCCATGGCGGGAGGCTTCAAAGTGGGTGAAGGAGAATGCAGTGCCAAGTTTGGCGGACACTGGGCCGGCGAGGGTGTTGGCGAGGCGGAGGAGTCGCAGGGAGACACTAGAGGCTTCTTCTTGCTCGGCGGTTTTCGCCCGGGTGGTGGTTGAGGGATGGACGAGGAATGTCGCGGCGAGGGCGAGATGCTGAGGCGACGGGACGTAGACTGGCGTTGGAGGGATTGTGCCCGTGGTGATGATATTTAGGAGTAGATTTAGGGCTTGCGTGTCTGGTTAACAGATGCCGCGGTCAGTTCGATGGTCAAGTGAATTGCGGGGGGTGAGGGGAGGCACACAGAGCTTCTCTTCAAAGAATATGCCTACATGTTGGACTAGTTCAAAGGGAAGTGTCCTAGCAGGACGGTAGAGAGGCAAGGGTGCCTCCTCGTCTGCCACTGCCATTGACTGGGGTGTTTACTCGTCGACTGAGAGATGTGATGTTGTAGAAGGCTGAGAATCGCGGTGTCGCGACGCTTATCGATATGCGACAACCACGTGTAATAATTATCCTGGTCATGGTCATAACCCATGGTTTGTTTTTCGCAATTGATACGGATATCAATCTGCCCGTTGTATACTAAATTTCAGCAACGTGGCCTACAAGTAAACTCAAACAGATCTTGGTTATCTGATCTACACAGTACACTGCCATACTTTAAGATTTCACAACATACGTTGTATATAGTTCAGATAAAAGAGCAAACAATCACCAATTCAAGGTGCTGTAGTGTAGTGGTTATCATGCTTCGTTGTGGTTAGTCCCACAGCCCCGAATCGACCTGGGTTCGATTCCCAGCAGCGCCAATGGCGTTTGATAACTTGATTGGTCTTTCTTTTTTGCATTTCTTAGATGCTTGTTCTCTATCTTATCTACTACCCCCTTTTTTTGTCCTCTTTGTATAGATAGGGGTGGGTGGTTTGCACTTTGAAACCCCTATAATGATAACCCTAATCTTGTTTCAGTCGATTTGGTGGAGTGGAACGAACGCTTTTTAGTTTCTAAGGAAATCCGGTGTGACAAAATCTCCTTGATTTCCCTCTCCATATTATACAGAGTAGCCGATATATATCTAGTTACATATCTTTATGTCGTAAGGGAGTCAACAATGTTTTCCAATTGTACATAGTTTGGCGAGCCCCCCTTGCCTGTACTGCATAAATAGTTTTTGATCGTGAACAATTCCCTCCAACACAGCAAGTAGTAACTAGTAGTTATACGTGACCAACAATAACCCCAATACTTCATGCAAACCCGTACATGCCGTACACAACGAGGACCAGTTCCGCCCATCCACCCCACAGCCCGAAGATGGGCCCCGGTTAAATACGTATGTTCAACTAATTAAAGCTAATTAAAGAACAAGTCGCACACCGTACTTAAGTTCGACGGTCTAGTATGAATGGCCCCTAATTGAAACGGTAGATAGGTGTGTTTATAGTATCGCCGGCGACGCTACAGCAATCTAAAACCATCTCTAACATAACCATTTCTAGGCACACGAACTCCAAAACCACAAGCCGAGGCTCCCGAACAAATCCCAATTGGCTATCTAATATAGGGTTGATGGCTGTATCCCCCATGTGACCCAACAGAGCTGCATGATCTAGGTTGGCCCTAATGCAATAGACGTAATTTCCGCCCGAATTGGCATAAACCAAAACATCAGTCTGGAAACTTGTGTCAAGCCAAGTCCTACGTCAGGCCGGGATTGTGTACGGGTGCAAATGTTAGAACAGGTAGGCCCTGAGGCCAGTCACTGGGAGTATGTTTTATAAATTAAAACCCATATACACCGTAAGATGCAAGTAGCTAATGCCCCTCGTTCTAGACACGTGGTTTCATGAGCCAGAATAACTGGTTCCTGTCCTCTATCAAAGATTTCCGCGACCCCATATTCTATTGAAATTTTTCGACATTTTTTGAATCTTTTGTCCCTCTTCACTTTTATGCCCCCTGTACTCCATGCTATCACGTCATTCCGCTTCCCAGCAAACACATGTATTCGACAGGGTAGAATAGCAGAGTTCCGGCCAATCTCAGATCGGGAGTAGCCCCTGAAACATGAAACAATTATTACAAGACAGAGAAAGGAAGGATAATGGATGCCAAGTGGAGAATATTATCAAGAAAAAAAAATAAGAAAGTAGATAAAGAAAGAAGAGAACAGGAATATCTACTCCTCTGGTTCAGGAGAGAAAAGACCTATCCGCAGTCGGTGGGACTGTGGCCAAGTTAGCAAGACATGAGTATAAACATTGTCGGGCCAGGGGGGTGCGTACAAATGGCAGCTTCGGAATGACCACTCCCAGAGTTGCTAAGAAGTTGATGGTGAAATACGTCAGGTCGTAATGGGTATAATGCGTGCTGAGAAGGAAAAGACAGATCGGCACGCATAGCAAGAACTTCTTCGTCGGGGTATATTGATCTCCATTGTCAATTTGCTCCCACATGTTGAGATTATCATAGGCACCCGCATTGAATTCGAAAGGGATGCCCCGCACCCAGTGGAACATAAGAAACGAGCCGAACATGTAGCTGATATTGGTCAGGGTCCATGAGGTTTCCTGCGAGACCCCGGGAATGATGTCGTAGAAGATCTTCAAGGCAACGATTAAAACGAAATGAATGGTCCAGGCACCTGTAATGAGCAGTCTCCGGTCAGCTCCCCCGGCACTACCATATGCATGGAGGACATGTTGATGCACTCACCCTTGGCATTGACCCAGTTCGCATTTAGATTGGGCAAGGCAGCCTGGTCGCTGGTGCGCTCAATGGATTCCGGTGGCTCCTGATAAATGATGCTGCTTGACCGTCTCCTCCGTCCACCCTTGTTCTGGGACATGCTGGAATCCGGACTCAACCGTTGCGGTTGAGTATCCACCCCCGGGGGGAAGGAAATGGTACGGGGAACTGCGAGGGAAGACACTTTGACGGTATTGAACGGGGTAGGACCGTGGGATCGAGGAAAGATGATGGGGAGAGGAGAAGGCGAAGAGAAGGATTGATTGGGGAGAGGATCGGAAAAAAGAGCGGCCAAGACAGTCCCAGATCGGGTGGAATCACGGTTTGTAGCTAATACGCAAGTAAGTTGTTCGCTAGCTAATGCAGAAGTAGCAGAGGATCTGATCCGTCTTTCAGTTCACTTCCGACCGTCAGATTGGATGATCGGCAGCTGTTTGGGTCACGGGATGGTCACCAATCCGAGGGGGGGCAAAAATGGATGAATTTGGGGGTATTTTTAGGCAAAAACGTTCTCCGGAGGAAATTCAGTGTCACAAAAAAAATATCTATGTTATGTTCATAAAGAGGGTGGCGATTCTATTGAGGGATTTCTGTACACCAAGACAGTCCTTCTGTGGAACAGATTCAATATACAAAACAAGACAAATAATGGAAATAATGAAAATAGTTTGGGGAAGGAAGGTAACGATATATAAAAGTCGAATATTCAATCTCAGGACAAAGAGGGGGGCAAAAGGAATAAAAGACAACAATAATACCAATACTAAGGTAAGGTACGGAATAAACCCCTACTAAGAATAGTCCGAAACGGTCCAGAAGCAACCGAAGAACAAATGAATAAGTTAATTTGGATTTATCTTTCTTCCCACAAAATATTAATAGAATGATCGAGACTTGGTTGGAGTTTAATATCTACAACTTGCGTACACCAGGCTGTTCTAGACAGGCAGCTTTTAAATCTCCACCAGCTTAAATATTCTATGCTCACTCTATAATCTTCTTCGATGAACGTATTTTCCTATTTATTGTTTTATAAACATTCATCCCACCATACCCGGTGGGTTTGATAGACCTTGCGATTTGCCTGTAGTACTAGTATTAATAGGGTATTTTCCAGACAAGTACAGAGATAAACATGCATCCATATACTACTGCCGGGCGGAAGTTCTTCTCTCCGATACTGCACCGATGGTCACTATCAACTACCGTAAATTTTAAGAAACTAACACTCCACCCCAGGTAATTAATTCTTCCCCATCTCAACGCGTTTTCTAATAGTCCTTTCTGCGCTTCAGCTCCTGGTCACAGTATGCCCGATTCACCAGGTGACGACAATAACGATTCCAGAACAGCCTCATTTGGTGTGCAACGCAATCGCGCCACCAGCACCAATGGCTCGCGACAGAGCTCCATAGATAGCAATTCGCACCCCAGGAAAAGACAACGAAGGAATGGAAAGGTGGGGCCTACAGATGCGCGCGACTTTGTTCCGCAAGGTGCCACATTCAGCGCAAATACGTTGGCGGTCGACCCGGATAGTACGTCCAGTTCTGGCTCCTCGGGCAGCGACGATGAATCCAATTCCTCGAATGATGGAAACGAGGCTTCCTCCCAGGTTGAGCCTCAATCCGCAGCTGCTCCTAACTGGAACAAGGCCAGTAGAAGTACCATCAGGACCTCATTGAACAAACGGGGAAACAAGGCAAATGAGGTTGAACAGGATTCTCGGTTTGATGCGGTCAACGATAAGTACTGGCGCAGTCGCAGCGAATCGGTTTCGACTGGTGGCGACAACGATAATGCATCACAGATCAACAGTGATGATGCTTCAGAGGAGGGAGAAGTACAGGAAGATGATTCTTCTGACTCCAGCCGAATGCATCTATCAGGGGACTCCGACGACTCATCTCTGGACTCAGAGGCCGACGACTCGATACTGTTGAATATCAACTCCCGTGGCCAGACACAGCATGCTAGTCAGAAACAAAACGGGGGGCTATCGCTGCAAGATGATGAGTACGATCCAGAGTCTCTTCCGGATTCTCAACGTATTGCCAATGGGCACACCTTTGACGGGGCCAGAGATGGCTCTCCGTCGACGTCGAAGGAGGAGGCATTCCGTCACTTCGCCCAAAAATACCCCACAAACCCCGAGACACTTGCTGATCTTAATCGTGAAGATATGGAATCCCAAGCCAAGTATATCTTCTACGATCGCGAGATTAATGACATAAACCTGCAATTACCAGTCGCTTGCACTGAATGCATGCGGGAGGGCCATCTTGCGGAAGTGTGTCCATACAAGGAGGTGCGTTCTGAAATTTACCAACCTGCTTTTCAGGGAGCTTTCTGGACTGCATGGGAGATAACGGGTGCTAACTACTTATAGTGTGTGCATTGCGGTGCTTGGGATCAACACCAGAGCAGTTTCTGTTCTTCGTGGAGAAGATGTCAGAAGTGTCGAGAGCGTGGCCACGATCAGCAAGATTGCTCTTCGCTCTTGAAAGGTTCCGCATCTGAGATTCCCTGTGATCTGTGTGGGTCTTCGGCTCATTTGGAGCTTGAGTGCGATTTCATGTGGAAAACTCATCGACAAGAGCCACCGTCCGGGCCCGTACTTGTATCCATATCTTGCTCTCATTGTACCAGCAACCACCACTTGGTCGGTGACTGCCCATCCCTACCACAGCCATTGAAATCTTCGTCTTGGACGCTGAGAGGAATTGATCCGAATATGGTCACCAATCTCAATTCCGTGGTTAATGGTAGAAGCGGAGGACCTTCATCTAGAGGTCGAGGTGGGATCAAAATTAGGGGCCGTGCAGATGCACACTCCTCCCCGGATGATAGCGATGACTTGATAACCAGACGGCGCCCCGTCGGTCGTGGTGGAAACCGAGGCAACATTCGAATTGGTAGTGGAATTGGGAAGAACAAGAACCTAGCGCCAGCCGGCTCGCGAGGCTCAGATATGGATTCTCGTCAGTTTTACAGGGATCGTCAGGATTTCCATTCAGGCACCGCGCGGCAGCGCTCCTTGTCCCCCAACCCGCGCCGCGGAAGAGGCAAGGATAGCTGGCAACCTGCACCTCGCTCGCCCCCACGAGGCCAGTCCAGACCGCCTCCTCGTGGAGGAAGAGGTGGTGGTCGGGGACGTGGTGGACGTGGCAATGGTAATAAACGAGGGGGTAACGGCGATGCTTATCGTCCAATGCCGAGCGCCGCTAAAAAGGCTTGGGATAGGTACAGACTCTGATATATGAATAACTAATACAGCGCAGGTGGTTGCTCGGCTGGTTGTATATACGGCGACATTCCACTTACGCTTGGCGCCTATTGCAACTTGATTGGTGCATGATACCCTTGGCTAACATACATATTTACTGTTGATGGTATTTGTGATGCCCTTCAATGCCATTTAATGTGTATTTGGAACCTCATGCCTGGGCCTTTGGTCAGGTCTTTGTCTACTGAGGCAACTATGTCCGTACATGATCCACGACGGATACAAGCAGCCACACGGGCCGCGGTAATGAACAGCAGCATGCCACGTGAATTACATGGGCCAAGAGGGTTCTGACTGTTTGTCTAATCCTGAATATAGGCATACCGATGGCTGCCAGGCATCAGTGACAGGGTATGGTATAAGCCGACCCACTAGTCACTGGTAGGAACCTTGTCGCCACCACGGTTTCCGACAAAACCTCCATCTAGGATGTCGATGAGCTCATCTAATCGCTCAATGCACAGATCCGTATGGGGATGCTCCTTGAGATGAACGTTGTGGTCGTTCAGGAGCAAGACAGTCGCAGCGCCTGCTGTATGGCCAGCAGTCATATCATCGATACTGTCACCAACCTAGCATCATATCAGTTCCCAGAGAAAAAGAAAATGACCTGGAATGCAAAAGAAAAAACCCACCATGATTAAATTATCTCCTCGGCTATCCAGCCCCCATTCATGAGCAATATGCAAAATCCCCGCTGGATCAGGCTTAGGCATTAGCCCCGGGGTCTCTCTTGTAATGATTGGCAGAAACACGTGAGCAGGAAGATGATTATTTAGAAGATGCCGTACTGGTGTTCTGCCACAATAGTATTAACCTTGACCATCCACTCTAGTCCCTTACATCTAGTCTTGGGGAGAGGGTGGAGTAAACCGTCTTACTCAAAATTCCGTGTACAAAGCGCCCTCTTGACACCCCGTTCGTGGAGGTAATCCATGAGTTCCACTAGTCCCGGCTGAGGCTCCTGGGTTTGCATAGCCTCTCGCTCGATGCTCTTGATCTTATTTGCAGCTTCGAGCTGTTGCTCGGGAGTTGGGAGACTGCTAATATGGTGCAAGATGTCGATCTCCTTGTGGAGAATCCCAAGAGACTCTCTGTAGAACATTTAGGGTACATCACGTAAGATGGAAAACGATGTCAGATATTAGCAACGTACCGCATCTTGACAAACATGTGGTTCTGGGGAAGACTGTGTACATATCAGTTGATCAATAGAACGAGCCACCGAGACAGGGATCATGGGAATGGAAGTATCAAGTACCATAACGTTCCGTCCACGTCGAAAACGATTCCCTTCAGCGGTGGGGCACTCGATGCTCCATTTCTCTCGGGGTTAAGAGGAGCGAATCGTCGCTGACGAAGGGGGTAAATCTGAGCCGAGGCCATGATGCGTCCGAGTTGCGGCAGGGACCGCGGGGCGAACATTCGAGCTGGGGGAGGGGGACGTTGGAGTGGAGGCTCAAGAGGTTGTTTTGATGTGGCGTGGTTCGATGAAATGGCGGAGATAAGATTGATAAGGTTTTGGAGTGCGGAGATTTCGGAAATACTCCAGATGATCAATACTCTCTCTCGGTTGTTGAATAGCTGGATTGACTACCTCTGATTGTTCCCTATATTGCAACCTCGAAGGATGTTCGACAGCATAAATAGCACCATTGTGGTGAGTACAGTAGACAAAGAGCCTTTGCGCTGTTCACTGAGTCCCTGACTGTATCAATGTAGTATCCATACTCTACAATGAAGCTGTGAGCTGCTATTTGTTACTGATTCTTTGTTTCATGTAGGTACTTAGGGCTGCTTCATTTACTATGCAACAAGAACCACAGCCCTGGCTATACTATATTGTTATAACCCCGATTGTCTATTCCCACAACACGCAATATGAAACCTCCTACACAACTAGCACGTGAAGTCTTTCAGGCATGACGTTGATTGTATTTATCTAGGTAAGAGGACCGGTCATCTGTCATACAATTCGACAACATGGGTAGCTATCTATCTCCCTAGAAGACAGATCATTGTATTAATGTTGCTATCTCTTTGACTATATCTGTGACAGCCTCTGTGTCATAAGCGGCAGTGTGATAACCACACTTGTCTCCGGATCTTCCCTGGCTTGCAAGAAGACTCGTGTGAACCACGGACAAAGACATACAGGGCCATTTCTTAGGGAGAAGCTTTTTCAGCAGTCTTGCCACATCAATATTTTGAAAGTTTGAGCATTGATGGTGGCTTTGTTTAGGAACTAATAGCTCCCGACTTCCTGTAAGCACCCTTTGGAAGCATTGCATATCCTGCTGACTGTACCATGAAAGGATACTAATTCTTTTTGGACTGTAGTTCAGCTTCTGGAGTATTTCATCCCGGATCTCATCTGGCCCCAATCCATTCGTCATGGTGTCACCATAGCAACGTTCAAATGACAGCTGTATATGTCTATCCGCATTTTCCAAATGGTTCACTTTGTCAAGGAATTCAATAAGGGTCAGGTCATAGTTAACATTCCCTGCCAGCAGCAGTTTGCCATCAAGCTGCCTGATAGCAAGCTGGAGTAGTATCGGAGACACTTCTCCACCCACAGTGAGGTACTCGAAGTCAATCACCCAGGTATTCTGAGGACTCTTGTGATAACTGCTTGACAGAGCCTCAACACCCCTCCTCGTATCATCCGTAAGGTTCAGCTCCCATTTTGACATTGGAAGTTCGGCACCTGCAGCTTTCAATGACGACACATGGTCGATGATCCTCGATGAGTGGTGAGGGCAATATTTGGAGTATGGATGCCGTGGTAATGGGCAAGTTATAATCGAGCATGTCTCCTCGCCATCAACCAAGAAGAAAATTCTTGGAGACAGTATTTAGCATCGACCGGCGATGTTTCTTGCGCCTTATCTCCATATGGCGTCTATTACTATCCTCAGTGACCTCGTCCACCTCATCTACATCGGAGGCATCAGAGATATCCTCCAGTTCAGTGATCGAATCTGTCACATCATAGGCATTATCAGTCCCTCTGCCAGGCTCCCTTGATTGAAACATAGTATATGGCGTGGTAGACATACCTTCTTCCTCTTGCATCACTTCACTGGTATTGAAATCTTCCACTTTATCAGAAAACGGTACCTTTATACCCCGTGGCCTCAAATCCCCGATTAGTTCCTCTGTCAGAGAGTAGAGGTGGTCGTACGGTTGCGATGCAGGCCGACATAATGTAAAGTCGCCTAGCCTCAAAAGCTGAAAAGGCTTTCGGGCGGTATCTTTCAGAAAAACAACCCGCGAGCCCAACTCGAGAATGCTGTTCACTAGTAGTTCAATATTCATGTATCTTCCTTGAATAGGACTGTAGAACCTAATGGCCCCATTGTACGCATGGATTGGAGTCGTATAAAGAGTCCATGTGCTGGTATATCTCCGTGGGCGCCAGCGCTCTTCAGCCCGTAAGAAGAGCGGTTCAACGTCCATCACGTGAAGCACAGGACTAAGCCTGAACACCTCGAAGAGTCTTTCGATAGTCTTGTAGTACTCTTTTACCTCGGGTTCTAGCCAAGAAAGGCAGACTCCATGGTCAATTGTCCATCCTTGAAGGTATAAGATGCTTGCCCTAGATGCATTCATACTCTGAGAACCCCACAACGACAATACCAAGGTCAATAGTAGGTGTTCATCGCCGAAAGAGAGAATCACAGCCCACTGAGCCGGGGCCCCAGGATATGGACAATCATAGTCCAGCTCAATGCGCACAGGGAGGGCTGAAGTCACCTAACGGATTAGTGTTAAATGCAAATCATGGCTCACATAAGAATATTTAGACCTCATGGTTCTGTACTCACCTTACTACTTGAAGTGACTATGCTTCGACAAATTAACGCAACACAGTTCTTGACTTCCTCATAACAAGGTCTAACTGAGGCATAGCAGCCCATATGATCATCACTTGGCACTCGTATATCGAAACCAGGAGCAAGTTCATAGAGTTGCTTATTGACATCGGCGACTCGAGAGATAGAACTCTTGCTTTCACCTTCACTATTCATGTATGTGCTCTCGGCGTGGATATTCAGCGAAGGCCGCTCATTTGATGGTGAGTTAGACACGGTAGGTGGAGGAAGAAGATGGCCTGGGTGGGAAAGGATATTCGGACAACCTAAAAAGTTATATGCATCTTCAAATGTATACAGCCTTCCCAACCTCCCCGTTTCGATGCCAATAAATGGAATAGGGTGTCGGAACGTATGGAGCTAGATGAAACATGGATCAACTTATGTCAATTAAAGAGGATGGGGACTAACCCTAGGATCAGATGCTTTCAAAATCAACGCTTCCCTCAGCTGTCTTGGGGGTAAATACAAATAATAAAAGAATTCGGCTTTAATTGAAGAGCTCTCATTGTCGATTGGATCCTCATCATCGATTGAACTCTCATCGTCAGATCCTGTCTCTCCTGTGCCTCCCTGTGGTGCTAATACTGGTTCTGCCCGAAGAACTTTAGGAAGTTTATCGACCCTTTTAGATCCAGGGGGCATGGCGACTATCTGGAACTCATCTTTCATCCACCGTCTCAATAAATTATTGCTGATTGAAAGTTTTCGAGCCGCTACTTCCATGGTAATTGGATCCAAGTTCACGGGTGGACATTCATACGATCTGGCCTCCCTGCAATAGCGAATCGCGGAAAGCTTCTCTTCTCGTGTATAGGTGAACCGTCTTGGCCGACACATCCTATTTGCAGCTCTCTGGTTACCTATTCGTGTGAGCGACCGGTATTGCTCCTCTGTGAGAGGCTCAACTAGTGCAGGGGCACCGTCCTGGTAACCCGGTCGAGCTCTCGAACGCCCCCAGCTCTGACTCAACTTGCATGATGAATCCAACATATCGCCTACGCTGTTCTCGATTGATTGTTGATTCCGTTCAGTGGTATCATTCTTGTTGATAGTGGATGCCATGGTTGCCTATCTCGACTGTCTCAAGTTCCTATGATTGAGTATATCCTTGAATACAGACTGGGATTATGGGGAAAGGACCATTTATCATAGGAGCGGGAAGTTAAAACAAAATTAAGCAATAATTAACTGTGCTAATGTTGAGAGAGAATGAGAGGTTGTGTTCGAAGTTTTCTTTGAAAGGTAGAACTAGTCAACTGATTGTCCTCAGTATGTCAAGAGGAAGGAGAAAAGAAGAGAAAGAAGATGATAATAATAAAGGTTGATTTTTCTAGCTATCCGGGGGAAATGTCTCTTTATAAATATTGTAAAGTCCTTTGTTTTGAACTTCTGCTATGTTTTCTTCTTCGGTTTTGAGATAGCTGCTTTATTCTTTATATTTCATGCTTCAGAGGTCTAAGAATAGTCTGCCTTTGAAAAGGCAGGTGCAACCATACCAAAGGACGCAAGGGCAGGTATTTCAGCAAATAGAGAAGGTCCCCTTCCCTGTTTGGACAAGAACAGAGCCAATTCACTTCGCAGCGCAAACGGAATTCACTTGACATCTTCAGCTATGAATCTTGATCTAAATTCACTACAAAGAAACTCATTCATCGCGTTTGAAATGAGCCCCGGCACTATGGTGTGCTTTGCAAGGCATTTCAACTAGATACATGGTGGGTAAAGGTATTTATAGGGATTGTGCCTTTTTCAGAATCAAAGATCTCATGAAGGCTTGCTTGCGAGTGTAGTTCTGCCCGAAGCCCTGGCCATATCTCTTGCGATCTTTACTGCGGGAACCATCTTTGTAGTCGTCCGGGATGCTCAATAAACACTCATAATCGTCTACTGAAAGCTCTTCTCCGTCTCGTATGATCATAATTTTGTCAGTCATGATTTCCCATAGTTTTGCATTCGTGCCGTTGTAGAAGAATCCATTTCGAGGACAGAAATTAGGACGAATTGTGGTTGTTGACCAAATTCGATGAAGCTGATCATCAGAAATATCACAATACTGCCAAACATTGTCATCAGTAAATAGTTTTTTTCCAGCAAATATGTGAGACTCGTTGCCGTGGTCAATGGTAATCACGTTATGGAGTGATACTTCGCCGCACATTATTATTAGAGGATCGGCCTTTGGGATTATGGGTCTATAGTCATACGGAAACTTGTAAGTTTGGTATATCCTATATTTAGGGTCCCGCCTTGGGTCAATACCAAAGCCTACAAGTGCATCTTTCCAAGGCCCACTTGTGAAGGAGTAACCACAGTAAGGGAGTGCTTTGGATAGACTTGAAAGATCTGGGGTGCGAGAGAGATGTTTCTGATGGCAAGCTAGCCGGTGGCCCGCTCGGTATGTGGGCTGAAACTATCGATATTTCCAACTTGTTTTGCGCATTAGAGCAAGGCTTGGTGTCTGTGGGAGAGAGAGGGGCAGGGGGCGTACTATCCCCCCCTGATAACCATACTCCTGTTGCTGAACTGAGGCGGACCGGCTTTGGGGAAGTCTAAAATCATCCGACTCATATATATCCTCGCTCAGGATATCTGACTCATATGTTTCCTCGCTCACGCCATCACCCTCTTCCAATCGGGCAACCATACTTGCGGCTCTAGGATGATCACCCAGATAATGGCTGATGTGATACTTAATGCTATTCCAAAGATGGAATCTCTTGACAGTGACACTTGGATGCAGTGAGAGATTGACCTAGGTATCTTCAGGAGTAGGGAGACAGATACAGGCCAGTCATATGGGTTGGGTATCGTGTGTTGGTCAGGTGGATATGAGAAGCAGGTGAAAACTGTGAGAAGCAGAGATATAAATAGTCATTATCGGTGGGGCTTCTCAGTGCTTACCTAGGGTAACATTCTGAGAGTGAATGTGGTATCTAAATATATCAGCACAACGGTTGCTTATAAGTTACATATAACCAAGGAAAGGTAATGTACTTTGGTGAATTCTCCAACGATGGATATTTTCGACTGTTCAGGATAGCCCATCCATTGTATACAGGGGGGTAAGAAAAAAGAGAAAAGAAAGATGGTAGATATGGATCTTCTAGAACCAATACCTTCATCTCACTTGCCTGTGGGATTATGTGCATACATAGATGATACTAGTAAGTGTGGTCAAGCTAGAATTCTTACAGGCATATAATTGACCGAAACCGTCTATCACCCAGCTAAACATGCAAATGTAGGATATATTCCAAGACAGCTTCCTATCCCTGGTTGAATAGGAAATAGACATTATAGCTGTTTTGTAGTATATTTTATATATCGTATGAAAGACTATACCTCTGAATTAGAGATATAGTATACAGTTGTCGCCATGGCCATGGGTAACTGGTCCGAAGAGATCATTACCTGTAATGATGATCAATATGTCACACTGGCGGAGATCTGAGTAGAAATAGATGTTCAAGCCGGATAAGACTCCCTCGCCCCCGAAAGCTGTAGACACTCGGCGGTAAAGCAGGGGAACCAGCAACCAGTTACCAGGCTATCGTGACTCGCGCGTCTGACGGAACGATGCGGTGGCCTGTGCAAAGCTCGGTGTCTGAATCAGGGTTTCTGTAAAGCCTGGCAGGCGATGCTGGAGGGTGGTCGATATTGCATTTGTGTTAAGGTCGGGGGTGGCTGCGGCTGACGAGTAGCATACACGGAATAGTGTAGACAATGGGTCAGAAGATGAATGGGTAGAGGGATGGAAGTCTTCCAACCTTGCTGCCTTGACAGCCGCATCGGGATAGAGGGGAACGGGAGCAGGGATTGGAGATGGTAGCTGTGCCTATGAAGCCATTATGGATGAACCAGTTGGAAAAAGCATTAAACTTTTAGGATATTGTACAAGGAGCCATATTATCTATTTCGAGGATGGCGACACAATAGGTCGAACTGTAGACGAAAATATATCGTATACCATATGCTTATATTTATAACTCAAGAAACCAAAGAGCTAGGTAGGCCACGTTGTTCTCTAATATATATATATATATTGAGAGGACATAGCCAACCAGGCTGAGTGTGACTGAATCAGGGTTGTAGCAATACTGCAATACACTCTGTTGCACAATAACAAGAGGAATCAGATTCTTTCAATTATAGATAGAATATTACTGAAACACCAGTTGCTGGCCTGGTATTCCATGTTTAGAAAGTCTCAAGGTAGTCCTAATTTAGATTAGGGCTCCATGTGCGGAGTAATCCGTTGCGTTATATAGCATAGACTGCATATTAAAGAAAGATAGGACCAAAAGGTAACAATATGGCAAGATGACCGAGTGGTTAAGGTGTATGACTCAAGAGATATTCTTGTCCTAGAATACTAGGATTTCATATGTCGCAAGACGCGTGGGTTCGAATCCCACTCTTGTCAACTCTTTTTGTTGTTTTACAACTCTGCACAGCTATACCATACCTGGTCTGTGTTTGGCTTTTTCCCCTTCTTCATAGGCTGTTTTTGAAGTGGTGGATAGTACGGAGTAGACGGTGCCTTCAATGCGTACGGTCGATTTCCGGAGAGCTTGTACCATCTGCACCTTCAACTAGATCCAATAGAGTTAGCCGCAAGCGCTAGCCCTCAATAGGAAGCGGTGAGATGGAAAAACAGCAGAATCCTTTTTGCAGGCTTGTTGATTTCTATCGTCAAACCCGACTTACATGCCGATTCAAATATTATATAACGCGTTCTATTTAAAGACTACAGCAGCTGGTTACCCCGTTGTCAAACAATCAGTGCTGAACTAGTCTAAGGTGATCATATTAGCGCTAGAGGCCCTGGGGTCTCTGCCACCGCGCCGCCGACGGCTTCCCTTGGTATGTTCGAACCCTGAGTTCGGAGCTGATATAGAATCGGGCCGTTGGATATACACAGTATATTACAGACCCCCCGAATCCCAGTCCCTTGTGCATTTTACCTGGTCCCTCATACTCTTCACCTTGCGCGGCAAGAGATCGCCTGATCAAATAGCTCTTTTCCCAACAACGAGATTCCACCGAAATGGGGGTTCTCTAAGCTATTCGGTGGAGGAATTAGACTAAGGAAAAAGAATCAGTTCTTTTGTCTGTTTTACTATTCCGCCAATAGACTTTCCTTCTTCTCTTTGCTTCCGTATCCTTGCCTAGTTGACAGGCAAAATCAAATTCGTCGCCCCGGTGGGTTATCTCATCTTCCGGGGTCTCAACTTGCGCGGTATCTTAGTAGTAACAGGCTATTGCTAACCAACTAAGTAGCTAAATTCACCCTAATTAGTCATCATTGGCAAGATGACCGAGTGGTTAAGGTAAATTACCAATTCTCACCTTCTTTTCATCATTTTCTAACAATTCCACAAAGGTGTATGACTCAAGAACTATTCTTGTCCTTGAATAACTAGGATTTCATATGTCGCAAGACGCGTGGGTTCGAATCCCACTCTTGTCACTATTTTTTGCTGTAGCCACTGCTGTGGCCGTACTCAGATACACGAATATCCTATTCTACAGACGGGTTTGCTAAAAGGACCTCTTGAAAAGGCATTTGGACCTACAACTGTTGAGTTAGGACATGCAGCTAGACGTAGACCGGAAAGCGGAACAGCAATCTAAGAAATACTAGTTCAGCCTCATCCAGTTTGTTAACTATAGAACCCCGATATTTATATCTATTCTTGTTCGTACAGTTTACCCTGCCCCTGGTTTATAGACAACGCGGTGGCGGAACAACAGTCTCAGGTTATATCCGTTGCCTTTTTAATATCATTGATTTATTACATTGAGCCCGTACCCAGACAAGGTTATAAAAATGGGGAAAATTCTATAGAAACAGAATTCCTGGCATTGCCGACTCACTGCAGGCCGTATAGGCTACCTTTGTCAAATTGACTGTCCTACACGATCTAGATCTAGGTTTACAAATCGAATGGCCTTATCTACTCGAACCGCTGGTTGCACGGGCCTGTGGAAGACCTAAGGGATCTAGAAATTAAGAGATATCAGGCGTCAAGCGGACTGAACAAGCGCTTCGGCAGACAGGCCGGCAGTCAAGCAGTCAGCCAGGTAGCAATCCTACTATGCTGGAAGATTCTTCGTGAGTACGATATATTAGTAGCTTCAAAAGTTAATTTATAGTATTTTAAGTAAAGGGTATGATTCCTTCCTTAGGTAGTTTAGTGTGAGGTCCAAATAATATGTCCCTGTGGTTACTCGGGTATTCATAGCTGTATCCTATTCGGGATTAGCCCCCACAATTAGCCCTATACAGTATAGTGGGTGGCACAGATGGCTTTTGAAGAGGTTTTTCTAATCCAATCTTTGCAAAGCCTTTCCATTAACAAGGCAAGATGACCGAGTGGTTAAGGTGTATGACTCAAGAGATATTCTTGTCCTAGAATACTAGGATTTCATATGTCGCAAGACGCGTGGGTTCGAATCCCACTCTTGTCAGATCTTCTTTTTGTCTCCATTACTTTAATTCTTTTTTTGCTTACCTGTCCTGGCGGTGGCAGGCTGCTAGATCTATATAAGTTGCGATCCAGGCAAAATTACACATATAGTTTCAGTATGGTCGCCTCTTGGCTTAGAATAGGAACGGAATAGAAGCTGGCTACCCCGCCTTATAGAGTGTAGGAATCCGAATTTAGAACTTTCATAATATTAATCTGTATTGATGGTATCTATCGCCCCCAATGACTATATCTTCGCGCTCAATATCATTTCATCATACGAGCGATCCAATCATCCCTCGCCTTAGCACTAGCTTTCGAAAGAGCAGCATCAGGAACACATAACTCCGATCCATGAAAAGCACCAGGCCAAACATGCAATTCAACCAGGGCCCCCGAAGCCAGAAGACCGGACGCATATGCAATGCTCTCATCCCGAAACACCTCAGCCGAGCCAACATCAATGTACGTCGGGGGCAAATTGGACAGATCCTCAGCGCGCCCAGGTACAGCGTAGATGTTAACATTCTCACCCCTCACTTCCTTTTCACCAAGAGCAAACTCCCAAGCCATTTCGCCAATCGCCCGCGTCCACGGCAGCTGGTCACCGCACTGCGTCGCCGACACCGTCTCATGGCGGTCATCCAACATGGGCGCGAGCAGCATCTGAGCGTGAACTTCAGGACCACCGCGGTCTCGCGCGAGAAGGACTGTCCCGGCGGCAAGACCGCCCCCGGCTGATGAACCGACGATGACTATGCGGCTGGGATCAATGCCCAGCGAATCTGCGTTCAGGCTGG
Organism: Aspergillus bombycis; assembly: GCF_001792695.1. Lineage (NCBI taxonomy): Eukaryota > Fungi > Ascomycota > Eurotiomycetes > Eurotiales > Aspergillaceae > Aspergillus > Aspergillus bombycis. Next base: position 99,630 of record NW_019170029.1, on the reverse strand, counting down.
TCCATTTTAGAGTTGCATAGCAGTCTTCCACTCCGGCCGGGGCGGGGTTTTCTGGCGCCAGTCGGTACTCCACTAGTACACAGACTGCACCAAACTCGGGCACCCATGCAGCGGCAATAGTCGCTCCTGTGAAGCGGTTGCCCAAGACCATGCCTCCTGAGTGTAGGTAGATGATGCATGGTCTTTTGCTGTTCTCTTTGCCAGTGGATGATTGTAGGATAGAAATTTGAATGTCTCCGCGCGGCCCAGTTATTGTTCGTTCCTCATGGGTAATGAATGGAGAGACGGCTAATATTGAATCAATGGTGCTTGCACTCTCTACAAATTGTCGCGCAGCTGGAAGACTTTCCCGTGTGTACATCCCCGAGAGGGGTAGCTTAGGGAGGGCTATTTCAAGCTCTCGGTCAAGGGAGGGCATTTTGTTGTTGTCGAAGGGGGGCTTGGGGAACAAATCAAGATAAGAAGAGGAAAAAGGAAGGATAGAGTCGAGGTAGATGGATATGTTTTACCAAGTGACGTTCCCTCCTGAACAGCGTGATGACACGAATTATATAGTACCTTCGTCTCCTTTAAACCAAATCCGGTCACATGAGTCAATTTAGAGGGCCAGGGTCATGCCCCGAAACATTGAACGTACGCAGATCTCCAGCTTTTAACATGATCCAAGATCCACAGTGAAGTAGAGTGTACATCGTACATACATGAAAAAAAAGTCAAGGATGCGTTTCTGAGCACTACTCGATCTATTCTATGCTTAGCTTTTGAGATCCACTCGGATATTCGACTTCTCCCTGACCCGCTCTAGCCTTCCTGATAGTCTAGAAGACTATAACTATCCGTCGTAACTGAAGTATACCTGCTGTGTATGCAACATACAGCCCCAACGCCAAGACTCACTTAACTGCGCATGGTTAGATTCAAAAAGACCCCTCGATCTGTCTCATAACTTTGTATTGTAATGGACCGTAAGATCCCCAGTTCAATAGTACGTACTGTGCAGGAACACGAGTAACCCCGTCTTACACTAGAATCCAACAACTGTCCGACACCTCTTCCCAAATCAAATCCCACACCCATCAATCTTCACTCCAACAATGGCCCACACCTTCTACGACGGAACCATCCCGGTGGTCCAATCCATCCTCAACTCCCTATCCCACATCCTCCAGCAGGCCTCGCAACAGCCCAATGCCAACATTCTCCTCGCAGCCCGTCTCCACGAGGACATGTACCCACTAACCGACCAAGTGCGCATCACGACCCAGTTCGCCGCGAACCTGGTCGCAAGACTGACCGGCCAGTCGCCGGTGTCGTTCGAAGGCAGTCCCGCGACATATGTCGAGTGCCACGAGCGCATTGAGACGGTGCTGAAGGCGCTCAAGGATGCCGACAAGGAGGTCGTCAACCAGCACGCCGACGTCGTGGCGTCGACCCCCATGGGCCCTGAGACGGCGGTTGAGATGTCCGCCGCTGCGTATGCTCATCGCATTGCCTTGCCCAATATCTATTTTCATCTTACGACTGCGTATGGAATCCTGAGGAAGGAGGGCGTGCCGCTGGGTAAGCGGGATTATTATGTGGGCTTTTTTCCGAGTCTCGGGGGTCAGTAGAGGGTGATCTTTTGGTTTCGTTTTCTGGATCTAGGTGGCTATAGCTGAGGGGTTGCTGGTGGGTTTGAATTTCCTGATATTGGTGATTGGACTAAGAGATTTAGTGTTGTGGATTGATTAGACGGATGGGGTTTCTGGATGTCAGAGTTAGATATAGAGGAATAATATTCCACCTTACTAGGGTTTTGTTGACATAGTAAATTGGAGATTATTTAGCCCGGTAGCTGAGGACTCTCTCCTCCGACGCTAAGTGTCAGCGGTAATATACTCCAGCCATTACACTGGTAAACACTTTCTATCTATTACCCACGAAGAAATCGACAAGAGATTATCTCAATAGGTAGACCTACAGGTCATGCCGAGATCTAGACGCAGCTATTTTTAATACTCGTTCCACACATTCTGTATCCAGAGGGGCGCGAGAATAAGTCATTATGACTATATTCAGATCCCGACTAACCGTGCCCTAACAAGCAGAGCGTGAGAGCGATTGATACTGTATACAGATCACTTGCAAAAGTGATTAACTTGAGAAACATGAGGTTCAAGTAAAAGACAAAATTGGATTTGATAGGTAATAGTAGTATCAAGTCCCAGTCTAAGTGGCGACACAGCTTACAGTATAATCTTACCCTACCCTAGCTTCACATTAATCCCACCCGAATCACCCAGATATACCAATAAATAAACCACCCCCAAACAAGAACAAACAGCATAAACACTGCATTAGTAACAAGCCAAAAAGCCCCGACTAGCGAATGACGTAGACCCCGTGCATTGCATCCATGGTACATGTGACGTCTCCCCCGCACTGCCAATCGAAGTACAACCACGTATATAAACCCCCCTCACCAAAGACCTTCCCCAACAGTTACTACTCCATTTCTCAAAATGTCCAACTCACTAGATCTAACCATCTGCTCAACCTGTGGAACACAGTATCCGACAATATGCGAATCATCGTGTAAAATCTGCGACGATCCGAGGCAGTTCATTCCTGCGACTGGGTAAATCTACATTCCTCCCCCCCGCTTCTATCTCCAAGTACAACGCAGGCATATTCCTAAACGAAGAAGAGAGGTACCGGTAGTACCGATACTTACTGTATATCTAATCTACACAAGGAAAAAAACGGATACTGACTATAATATATCCCTCTCAAGACAATCCTGGACAACGCTCCGCACTCTCCAAAGCTCCAAAACATATCATAACGAATTCACCCCAGATTCCATCCACAAGGATTTGATCTCCATCCACACCGTCCCAAGAGTGGCAATTGGCCAACGTGCCCTACTATGCCAGACGCCTACCGGTAATATCCTCTGGGATTGCATCACCTATATCGATGACGAGACCGTCGCCAAGATCAACGAGCTAGGTGGTTTGAAAGGTATAGTTGTATCGCATCCGCACTTCTACACGACGCACCTCCACTGGGCGGAGATCTTTGACTGTCCTGTTTATTTGGCTCGGGAGGATCGAGAGTGGGTGGTGCGCACGGGGCAGAGGCAGGTCCTGTGGGATTCGTCACGGTTGCCGGTTTCTGGGACGGATGCTGATTTGGTGGCTGTGAAGACGGGGGGTCATTTCCCTGGGAGTTCCGTGCTTTGGTGGAGGTCATTGAGGGTGCTGTTGGTTGCTGACTCGATCGGGGTGGTGCCGAGTGGGATCTATCATGTTGGGAGGTTGCCGGGGACTGTGTCGTTTACTTTTATGTGGTCTTATCCTAATATGGTCTGTCCTTTCTTGTATTTCTTATCTCTTTTGTTTTATTTTGCTTGTTGTTGGCTGACCGACACAGATACCTTTGCCGCCGGATGATGTGCATCACATCTGGAAGGCCGTCAAGGATGTGGATTTTGATGATATCCGTGGTGGCTTCATGGGAACGGATGTAAACGGCAATTGTAGACAGCGTGTGCTAGAGAGTGCTAAGATCTTTGTCAAGTCCATGGGACATTTCGACCATGCAATTCATGAGGAACAATGTCATTAACACGAGCCCTATGTATATGGAAAACAGCAAGTACAGCCTGGTAGAATGAACAGACCCACGGCTGTCTCACAATGATCCAGCCAATGGGTTAACAATAAAAACCGTTCAGCCAAAGCACCAACTCAGATACTCAGAGCATCGCTAAGAATAATTCACTATGACAGGTCCGAAAACGGCCGCACAGAAGTCGCACTCCGACCTCTTGTACAGAGGGGTGTCATGGACAAAGTATTACCATACGACCCTTCACTGATAGAAAATCTTCCCGGAAAACTCTCCGTCGACCGAGAAGATCTTGACACCACCTCTATTTTCAAGGTCGCATGCGAGTCGTTCGCAAGGGCCGACCCAACAGGGTCAACAGACCACGGCCGACCGACAGGACTCAAGCGCGGTCTCTCAGCCCGGAACGTAGCATATTCTGGGTCCAAAGTAGACACGCTGTACTGATTCACGTGAGGAGACCCAGCATGAGTGACAGACAAGAGTCTTTGTTCTTCTTCGTTGGCGCAGAGTAACCGTTGTGTACTGCTGCTTTGGCTTGCTGGTCCTGAGAGTTGAGGGCTGGGAGGCAAAGGTTCCACGCTGCGGCTTGACCCACACTGCCACAGACGGAATCCAGTTGGTATACCGGGTGAGGTATGAATAAGAGGACTCTGCACCTCAGACGATATCCGGCTCTCATCGGCAGGGCCATCGACTGCTGGAAAAGGTGCTATCTCGATTGCATCCCGAATTGTGGGCGAGCGGAAGACACCCTCGGGCATGATGGATAAGAAAATATCAATGATCAGTTGCTCTCGGCGAACAATAGCTCGAGTGACTGGGTTTTTCAGTGGTCGTCTGCGGCTCTTGTCCAGGCGAAATAGGAATGCGATGGCGTGGAGAAGCTTCAGAGTTATGATGGCTCCCAGAAGAGAGAGGACTTCACCGGTGCTGATGATGATGGGGTTGTTGGGGGGAAGAGTAGACTCTTCGTCGGTGTGGGTTGCCATGAGAGCTGATGGAGTAGACTTTGCTGGAAATGAGTGTGTATATCAGAAAGGATGTCAAATAGGCTGATAGTTCTTGTGAAGAGAACGAAAAGTGGGCTTGAGATATGAGAGCGTTCATGAGTATGAAGAATTGCCCGTTCACGTAGTAAGGAAAGAGCAACTGGGCACAACACCTCCACGACAGATACTTCCCAACTGCTTACGGTCTCTACGGCTTTTTGTGGTCTGAACCCATTCACGGCTTCTGATAAGTAGAATAGCATTCGCCTTCCGGAAGCTAAGTATTAAGTCTGTTAATGAAAATGACCGTAACTTCTATAATCGAACCACCTGGTGCAGCGGGAGAGAGAGATGAAGGTCCTGATCCTGTATACATAGAGACGTGGTCCATTCCTACTGCCGAACAAGACAAGCAGATGTATCAAATCCTCAATATCAGCGAGGTAAAAACTCCGAAGCGACGAGCATCCAATCCTCCCCCGGCCCTTCCGTAGCCAAAGCGCCAGTCGGCGTCCACTGCACCAAAGGATCCTGATCCTGAAACGGCGTAATAACACTGAACCCCCCTTCCCTAAATTTATAGAAGAAGAACTTCAAAGGATCTACCGCGCTACTGACTGAGGGGCACACCAGACGTTGTTGGTTGTCCAAGGAAAGGGCCACAGACCGGTGTGTGTTGCCCTTTTCCATCAACGTGAGCTGTAAAATGTCTCTGCCGACTAGGATCAGAGGTTCACTGCGCTTGGGGCACATTTGGAGGCAGAATTTCGAACGGTTCCTTATTGAAACATTCACTTCAACTTTATTGGGAGGCACAAACCACCACTCTTGTGCATTCCGGTTGCGGATGTAGTAGCATCGATTGTTGACGTGGCCAGAAGCATTGTCGTCAGAAGGATTGGTAGGGTTGATAGTTATCTGGTTGGTAAGGGGGCTGATGAAGAGTTTCCCTTTCAGCCAATGTTGAGCTCTCTGTGGGATGTCCCGGTTCGTGCCCTGGTGGATTTCGGTGATGAGATTGGTCAATAACATGTCGGTATTGTCCTGGGTTGGATCGACGGACCAGAACGTGGGGGAGTAGATTGTTTTAAGTGGAGTAAATCCCAATGCCTTTATGGGGGTGTGCTCTTGCAGTTGTCGGTAGAAATAGTCGGCAGTCTCCCGGTTAAGGGTGGTGAGAACATACAAGCTGCTGTTGAGAGCGCCTCTCACTACTATATGGACATAGTATGGCATCTTGAGGCTCTCAGGCGTAGAACGATAGAGCAATGCCAAGTAGTGATGGATAATGAGATGTATCTGGTAACGACTGTCTTAACGAAATAGATAGTGAGTAACAGGCAGGTGTGGTACCATGTACTGAATGAATGAGAGAAGAGCCTCGACTTAGAAGTTCTCCGGATTCTCCACGGTCGTTCTTTCCTTCTGATATGTCCTCGCTGAGAGGAAACCAGGGAGGAAACTAAGAAGGACGCCTGTACTAGTATGAGATGGACGGGGTATCGTTTCTCTAGAATGTATAGATTGGCTCATGCGATGGTCAATCCAGAATACGCCAGCATATGTTCACAAGTTAAGAAAGATAGGTAATCGAGGGAAAACGTCAAAATTAAAATACTGGTCTGTGCCGCCATGGTCGGGTGTTCACACCGTCGATTATGAATGTGCATATTGTGATCCTGAACTCTAGAATATATCAACACGAACACGATCGAGTGCTTTTGATTCGAATTATGCATGGCAAGAAGAATCATCACCAATAGCCAACAAGATATGTGGAAGAGAAGGGAATCGCTATTGGACATCGCAGGTACATGGTATTGTAAGGAGAAAGAAAACCAAAATTTACAGCCTCATCCACCCTTTGCCCGATAATAAACATGTTGTAAAATCAAGTCATCGTGCGTATGCAAGGACGCTAGGCATAACATACGTAGAATCATAAGAAATAGAAATTGGTGAATGGCAGAAGTCGTAATGTCGTAAGGAAGTATTGGCATCCACTCGTCAAGCGAGACTAGTAGAGAGACTCCTCATCGACCTGATCAGGGCTTGCTCGATATTGACTTCGTTTCCTTCGGCCAGGACTGCTATATTGACTGCCCGAATTCAGTGGACGAGGCCCGGTAGGTTTACGGGGAGGCGGTGTGCTGCGCGGAGACGAGCGTAATGCCGAGTTCTAATCATTCAGTCAGCTTCTCTTCAATGCCGAGCGCTCTAGACGAAAGTAGACTTACCCGTGACGCAACGCGATCCACGTACGATCGTTCATCGTCCTCCTTGACCTTTGGCGGCCGCTCAGGGACCAATGGACCGTCATCCTTGATTTTTGGAGGCCTCGGTGGACCAGTATGTCGAGAGCTGGCCTCCGAGTAGCCTGCATCCGAGATCGGGGAGAGGCGACTGGCGCCGCTGCTGTGTCGCGGATTGGGGTTTGCAGCTGACAAGCTCGGGTTTGAATTCCACTGGTCCGAGGGGGCGCCAGATGGTATCCCGTAGATCTGGGCTTGTGTTTCCAGCTGAGACTGGTATCGGCCAGTAGGCCCCTGGCGAGGCTGAGGATGTTGAAGATCCAGACTATCTCGGTGAGCTCTGTATTTCGGAGCTTCCGAAACTTGGGAAGGAACCAAAGGCGATGGGGGCCGGTTCTCCTGCTGTCGGTCATCCAGGGTGTAGGTCGACCGCAGTCTGTCGTCGCCTTGTGGATCGTACCAGTCAGCGGCCTTGTACGGTCCCTGGATATCGGACCCTGAACGTGAAGCATCGAAAGACGGGCGCTCCTTGCGGCCTGGCTGGATGCTATTGCGGATATTGTCTCCCATGGAAGATGCCGTGGTTTTGGACCAACGGGAAATCTTGGGGAAGAACGAGGAGCTGCTTGACTTGTGCTTCTTGGATTTCTCATTCGTCTTCGGGGACGTTTCATTACTGAGAGCGCCAGAGGCCATGGGTGCCCGAGGTGGCGTGGAGGCCGAGGAGGGTCCAGCCCTGTCCTGTCGGCCGTTTGTGTTGTCGAACGATGCCGGGTTCGGGCTCAAGAACTCTCCACGCTCATTGATTTCCATCTCCTCGTCGGCTTCTGGAACAGTGCTGACACGATGCTCAGAATCTCTCCGTAGTCCAGTACCACGTGATTCCGGCATTGGCCGAGAAGAAGTGGATAGCAAGTATCCGGAATGGTCGGGAGAAGAAGTTCCAGCATGTCCTTCAGGCTCGTAGCCTTCTGGATCTACACTAGCAGACCGAGGTCCGCTGCGGCCCAGCCTCTCGTCTTGACCATCGCGGAGTGCTTCAACCTCATCGAGCAGCTGCTCCAGCATGTCCTCGATCCTGGACAGGTCGTTGGAAGACTTGAGACTGAGTCCTTTAAGTGCACGCTTGAAAACATTCTTGCGCTTGGAGCGTAGGTCTTCGTCGTCCGCAGAAGACTGGCGGGCGCTTCTGGTGCTGGCCGGCAGTGGGCGAGGGCCTCCGAGAGCTCGGTACGTTCGGTCATGCTGCTTGTCACTTGCCTCCATGAGCATCCCATCCTGCTGAGCAATGAACTTCTTCATTTCCTCGAAAGAGTTGCGCATTTCCGCTGCGCTTCTAACAAGGGTAACCAAAATCTCTGTATCGCGAGCATTTCGCTGGGCATCGCGCACGGTGAGCTGTGTACAAGTCAGCATCCGTTCGCATAATTTGCACTCTGTATCGGAATACTTACGTGATCCATGAGTGCGACAATATCTTTGGACTGGATACGCTCAATGCCCCTCCCAGTTGCACTATCGTACAGAGGCGAGCCGACACCCTGGGAGTAGCCACTGAGTTGCCGTTGGTGACCAGTCATGAACTGATCATCAGCTCCAGTAGGACTGTCAAAGAGACCCATCCCGTTGGTGTCCATACCACCAAAACCTTTGTCCAAAGGCTCCGGGGTATCGACGCCCGGCGAGAGAGGGTTTGGGGCGGAAACATAGCCTTCATCTTTGCCTGGCGGCGTGCCGAACAACGGCCCTCTTGAGTACTGATGATCAAGGTAGTCATCGGGGTTGTAGTCGTTTGTTTCATAGTAGTCATGGCCGTAATCGGGTTGGTCATCCAACTCTAGGCCTGTATTGCCAACAGAGCCAGCATTGTCGAACATCGGCGACTGGCCACGGTTATCTGGCGCCTGCTCATATGCCCAGGTACTTCCATGCATGCCTCCTCCGATTGGTCCTTGGATGATAGATGGATTCGTATTGATCTCCGATTCAGAATCTGGGCTTCGGTCGACTTCTGGACTGGGGCTCTCACGGTCATGGATGTCTTCAGAAAACATGTGAGTCGGGTCGGTCTGGTCTTCCAATGACTGTGTAACGCTCTGGGGAGGCGACGTGGCTCCCATTCGTCGGGGGAAGGAGGTCGCGTCTGGACTCGAGGCGTCTTGACATTGTTTCAGAGGGCTTCCTTGGCGGGATCCGTGAGGAGTATGGTTTGCCCTTTCCACTGGCTTAGGAGTTTGACCTTCCAAACGCCGAGAGAGATCAGTCTGAGAGCGATTTGTCGCAGACTGATTGGACTTCGTGTCCATAATTGACGGATCAAGAAGAGAGGCCACCGCGGATTCGACTGCCATGGGATGGATAACCTGAGGGTTGGCACCGATGCCTGCAACGGGCTGACGTTGGTTTACTTTTTCCATGTAGCTCACCTCACTCTCGTCCGTAAAGCCGGTCATCCTTTTGGGGTCAGTACTTGCGGTCTCCGTCATCGATCGTGGTGACATGGCGGGGGATTCTTCATACCCAAGTTCAGCCCCATACTTGTTGTTATTTCGTAGGATCTCTTTTTGGCCTGCAAGGTTGATACCGTGAGGTCGTGAAGACCTTGCGAGGTTGGTGCTTGGGGCAGATGAAAGCGAATCTATGGAGAGGCGTTGTTCCATCTCCTTCTCGGTTCCGGAAAATTCATGCTCAACTGGTTGGACTGAATCCTGTATAATGTGGGACTCGCTCTGGTTGCTAGCCACACTCTGGATTGGGCTGAGGGTGCGCCGACGGTCAGTGAATTTAGAGCCGTGACGCCCGGAATGTTCATCTAGGAGGTTGGCCGCTGCGGCAGCCGCAATAGCTCCCGCGGCAGCGTCGCCTACAGGTGAAAGGCTCTTTTCGCGATCATCTTCTTCGGGATAATCGTGGAGCGACAGGTCATGGCTAGAGAAGTTGCTGTGCTTAAGGTCATATCGTGAATCCAACAATTCTTGATGCGGGCTACGACCGTCGTGGATTTCGGAGGTCTCACGGGAACCATAAGGCTCTGCGGTCTGTTCGGAAAGAAGCGAGTCTCTGGTCATGTCGGACTCAATTGCGCTGCGCAGCGGCATGGGTGCCACATTGTGTTTCTGGAAGACCAATTCGGTATCGTTGAAACTGCCGTTGCGACTCCTCGGGTCACTCGGCCTTCGTCGTTCAGTTTTGTCGATACTGGAACGAGAATCATGGTGCTTAAGAGCGGCGGCGGTCAGGGCTGACCCAACCCTGGCGGCCTTTTCGGCATCCCGCAACCCCTTGCTCTTTTGCCGACGTAGCTTCTCCTGTTCTGTCAGTTCTGGCCGAAGGCCCCATTTGACGTAGCTTGTTTCGGACGGTGTGTCGCTGCCCTTGCTGGGTCTGCGCTCCTGTGTGGGAGCCGGCTCACCGGAAAGGACTACACCCTCGTCATGGTCATCCTTATTCAGAACGACGGTAGGCCGCGTCACATCAGGAGCGCTGGCATGCTTCGAGAGGCGTCTTCCGAGTTCGTCTCGCGATGGGGTGCTCGCAGAGGAGTGTGATGTATTCATGTCACGTTCAAATTTGGACGTATTGGTCATCACCTTTTGATCCTTCTTGAGCTCTTTTAGCTCGGGCAATATCAACCGACGGATGGCATCTTCAACGGTCTCGAGAAGCTTTGGGTTGTTGATTGAGGACTTGGAGGTGCCAGACCGGAAGGAATACTGATCACCAGACTTACGATGGGCGGATAACGCCGACGCGCTGAGCAAACTCGGATTCGGACTCATGTCTTCGTCCGGATACGCCGACAAGCGAGATCGGGACTTGGACTCTGGTTCGTGGAAGTTAACAAGGTCTCCCTTATTCCGTTGGCCTTTAGAAGTCTCACGAGGATCGTTACTCAGTTTCTCCGCGACTCGATGAGCAATGCGTTCTGTACTCAGACTGCGGCTTCTTTGTCGCCTAGGTGTTTGGAGATAGTCTTTGTATTCCGGACTGTGCTCGCGTTCCCGCGATGAACTTTGGCTGCGTTTTCGTCGTATACCAGAAGAGGAGGCTTCTAGCATGCTATCTGCGGGCATAGATGAGATGTCCGAGGTTGGTTGGAAGTATCTTGTGTCGCTAGACAGCTCACTGCTCTGGTCGCGATTCACAAGCTCGATTTCCACGGGTGTATGACCAGAGGGCTGCTGGTTCTCATCGGTACCTGAGTTGAAAGAGCAGATACTATAATCATCACTTGACTTGTTGTTCTTGGATGGCGAGCTGAAAGAGATCCGGCGCGAGTAGATGGGCTTGCGGTTCCCGTTAGATTCAGTAATCTGGATGTGATCCTTTGAATCCTTGCGCTTCCGGGAGTTTGAAGGAGTGACTCGAACTCGGACACTGGGTCGGGAGACCAAGGAGCCAGAACCCTTCCCGCCCTCGAAATATTCGATGAGCAGGGAGGTCTGGGAGTGCTGCGCTGACCGGGACAGCTTGGATTCGTCCCCGTGGGTACGGTTCTTGCGCCGAGTGGAGATAGTTACGGGACTGCCGTCGTCCGGTATGGAGTACGACGTTTTGTCTGTGCGTCGAGATACGTCAGTTGCCAAATCAGTCCCTGTTACGCTACCTCCAGTGGTGGTAGTGTCGACAATAGATTCAGTGGGTGCAGGTAAGATCGGTCTGCGGGTGTCGATACCCATGATGGAGGAATAAGGAGACTCTCCTTTCAACCAGACCCGACCATTACCCCTGGCAAGTTACTTTCGTCCACGATTTTTTTTTTCCTTTTCCTTTTTGTTTTTCTTTTTCTTGATTTCCTTTTCGGGGAGTGGGACCTTTCTTGTTTTCTTTCAGGGGGGGCAGGAAGCGTGCAAGGGAATAGAGGCTGGAAGAGTGACAAGCAATCTGGGAGGGAATCCACGCTGCTTGCGGACTGAAGGTCACTACAGATTGGACGGTGGACGTGCAGTGGTTGAGGAGGCAGGCAGTGGTGATGGTGTTAGGCAAGAGTGGGGGGGGGGGGGTATGATCGTGGGTCGGGGAGGAGGTGAGGAGGATGTAGAGGATCTGATATCAGACAGGAGAAAGGAAATTAAGCGTACCAGCGCAGTAATTAGAAGCGATGTAGCATGTATGGGAGGGGGGAAGAGGCAAGACCAGTGAGGAGGAATCAAGAACGAAAGAGGAAGAGAATGTGATGGGAGGGAAAGGTAAAAGCCGTTAGAATTGAGCGGCTGATCCCTCACTTGGGAGTAGATGAGGATGAGCGATAACAGCTGTAAGAATCGGTGTAGAAAGGCAATAAATTAATTCGGGCCCGTCGGAAATTTTAGAGGCACATGCCTAACATGCTATACCGCCAAACAGAAAACTCATTGGATGCAAAGTCTCAAGTAAGGATGGGAGGTAAAATTAAGACAAAAAGAAAATTCAAAATCCAGACGGTGGGATACTGGCCACCATCGGCAAAGGACAACAATAATCGCTGACCGGTGGGAATAATGGTGATCCTGGGAAAAATGGAAAAAAGGCGAAGGCTGGTTCGGAGGGGGTATAAAGACGCAGTGAATGAACGTGGATAATAATAATAGCTTGATGGATCGATGGACAGTTGGCGAACTAAAAGATGGTTTAGCGGCGGACAACAAAACAGCCCCATCTGACAAGGAAAAGATCGTTTACCAGCCTTGCCTTTTTTTATTTATTTGGTTTTTATTTTGGATTTTTGGCTCTTCAAAATTTATTTTACTTTTTTTCCCCCCAGTCCTTCTCTTTTATTTGTTCGGGGTTTACCTCGTTTGTAACTTGATCGACCATTCTTAATGGCTGGAAATTGAAAATCACGCTGTTGTCTCAATCGGGGTTCTCGCCCAATGATCCCCATGCAAGACGGCCACAGATACTACTGTGTAAATAGTACATATACGTGGATGGCTTCTCCATACAACCTTGATATTGGAAGTAACCTTGATTGGAATCTTAATCGTGAACCCCTCCGTCACTTGGGCTCTAAAAGTTCATATAAAAATCCCAAAAAAGCCTTTCTTTCCCGCTTCGCTTTGCCTTCCATTCCTTCTGAACATTCTTCTACCGAGAGGCGTTCATTCCATAGAGCAGGCGGCCATGTCTCAACGTGGTGTGACCGGAATGTGATCTGTCCTCTGTGGGAATTGAGTCTGCCTGCCGGACGGTCTCCAAGAGCCCTACCAATGGCCCTATGATCGTTGCACAGGTGTGTCGGTACCTCTTGGTTCCCAAAATGAAGATGAAACGAGGACTGGCAGCGAGCAAGACCGCTTCCCCGTAGGTATGAAGTGGCATCGAGGAAACAACCGATGAAACGCCTCTTATGCCCGTCAGTTGTGACCCTCTCTCGACGTAGCCAGACTTTGATCCAGGAACGAAGAATGCAGCCTAATAAGCAGCAGCATCATTTTGCAACCCTATAAAGGAATTCCACAGCTTTGACAGGATAACACCCCCCCAAAAGTGGAGAGAGAGAGAGAGTCAAGGCAGACCCGCCTCGAGCATTGATACCCACCCTGACGGACCCTCCCTCAGGTCTCTCGGACGACCCTCCCTCTACTTCCATTGGCCCTCCCGCTGCCAACTCATCACATTTTCCCTTCCTTGTGACAAAAAGTCCGTCATCCCATGTCACTGATTGGTCGCAATGAGAATACAGTCATGCCTAAGGCACCGTGCCTTATTACTTTCTCTTCTCAATCCAATCGAGCATTTAAACACGATGTCGGAGATCCTTCCCCAAAGTTACTAATCGTTAGTTTAATCCATTCACTTTCGCCCGACAAAAACTTTGCTGGGGGATCAACCTCCCCAGCCACTGGACCAGCCACCCGGCCCTTGCTCGGCTCGCCACGATCGACGGGTATTCGTAGGTTGCATTCATCAAATCAACCTTCCAGGACCCGGGTGTCTGCCATTACCCGAGGATAGTAGTATATTTATGTACTCCGTATGCTGTCTGCTTACGCGAACCGTGGAACGGAAACGCTCTGTATCCTTGGTTCCGCTGACCCTTATCTGAACCGTCTTCATCCCTCGTTATTTAGCCGGAACTCGGTCGCCGGGGGTAGGTTGTATAGAATGTAGGAGCTATCGAAATGCTGCTCCAATGTAGTTCCTGGCTCTCTGAGCTAGGAACGCCAATTTTCTCTTTTTGCTCGGTTTCATGACTTGACGATCGTACCAAATGCGCATGGTATGTTCGTGGACAAAATAAACGGCAGATTTTCCTGACTGCGGGGGACGTCGTATCCGGAGATGGCACCCTTGCAAGAAAAAAAAAAGTACAGAAATAGATGGCTGCACCTGCGGTCGCATTAACAACGGTACTACCTTAGGCATCATGGATGACCTACATGGCCTAGACAGGGGAAGGAACGAGGTTGAATGCTGTAATTTTTAGTATTTCCTTAAAGACGTATCTAGATACAATTCCATAGCTGATGTACGGAGGCAAGTAAAATAGGATATGCCATGATAATAATATAGAAAAAAAAAAGTTCCAGGTAAAACTCCAGGCCAACGGACAAAAACATGCAAGACAATTGCTTTTCCCCTCTACTAGATCGAATCAGTCATCATTATGCTTGCGCTTGAACTTCGAGCCGGGCTGGCTGCCGTAGTTCCGTCGGCCCTGTGGTTGTTTGTCTTTCAGGCTGGAACCGAGCTGGATATCGATGCGGGGAGGTGTCGAGAAGCCGAAGCCCTTCGATACCTTAACCAGGTCGAGCTTTTGCACGTCGAAGACGGACCGGAGAGAATGGGAGGCATATGCCTGAAGGTAGGAGCGGTAACCTTCCTTGGCGGACTTTTTGCAGATGCATTAGTATAAGAACAAGAGATGATGCCTGAATGAGGGTGGCTTACCTTGTTCAAATAGTAGTTCTGACCAATGAGCTTCTCCAGTTGAGACTGAACATTAACAATCTTCTGAGCCGGGAAGTCAAACTCCACGACGGGTACTCGGGCCTCCTTCAGATGCTTCAAGAACCCTACTTCCGATGGTTGCAAGAACATCAGACTGCGCCCCTTTCCGTTAGATCCACGGGCTGTACGACCAACACGGTGAATGTAGTCACGGGGGTCATCTGGGGGATCGAACTGGATAATCCAGTCCACGGCGGGAATCTTGAGGAAGTTAGACGGGTGTAACAGCGATAGACATCAGGGCAGGGGGCAATTGACATACATCCAAGCCTCGGGCGGCAACGTCGGTACAGATCAGAGTTCCCTGCTTAGCATTGCAGAACTCAAAGAATGTGTTGGTCCGCTTCTGCTGCTTCTGCTTTCCGTGCAAGTCAAGCACAGGGAGATCGATATACTATAGTTCCGTCGCGTTAGCTACAAACCTTTGCTCCTGAAATTGGTTATACTTACGTTGAGCAATTCACCGTAGTATTTGACAGAGTTGCAGCTGCTCAGGAAAACGATGATCTTCTTCTTAAGGTTGCGCTTGAGGAAAGAGAACAGGAGCAAGAAACGCTTGTCAGCTTCACAGATGACATAGCCTTGCTCCAATCCTTCAACGGTACTGTGCTCCTTGCGATGGTCCACGTTGATGTAGAGAGGGCCAGGTCTGAGAGAGATTCGAGCCAAATCCTCAACCTTGGTAGTCTGCGTCGCGGAGAACAGCATGGTTTGTCTGTTCTCAGAAGGAAGGATCTTGGCAATTTGGCGCATTTCATCCTCGAAACCGACTTCCAGGATACGGTCCGCCTCGTCAACTGTCAACAGTTAGTCATTCCATTCACCCACTCGCAATGCCAAAGAGGGCCATCATACTGATAAGTGTGCGCAAGTTCTTGAACACGAATCCTTGCGTATTCTGAAGATGATCAAGCAGACGTCCAGGTGTTGCCACGAGAAGGTTAACACCCTTCATGAGTTTTTCCGCCTCGGCTCTCCTGTTTGCACCTCCGATAACAATACCATAGGTCTGGCTGTGATGTGCCAAGAGTTCCCTAACTTGACCGAAAATCTGAAGTGCAAGCTCGCGAGTAGGACTGACAATAATGGCACCGGTACCTAACCAAAACGCACCGATTAGTATATAAACTTTAGAACCACATGAAAATGTGTATTACATACCGTTTCTCGGCTTGAATCGTAGAGCGCTAAGCATTTCAATGGCAGGAATCAAGAAGGACAAGGTCTTTCCGGAACCAGTCTTTGCAGCACCGAGAACATCGCGACCAGCAAGGAGAGGAGGAATTGTACGCCGTTGAACTTCCGTCATCGTCTCGAATCCCATTCCCTCGATACCCTGCATAGTCTTCTCTGACAATCCCAGCTCCGTAAACTTCACCGGATCGCCATCCTGCTGAGGGAGACGGATTGTATCCGCAGAAGGCAGATCCTCACCGTTGGCGGCGGGTGTCTCTTCAGCATCGCTCTTCTCCTCATCGTCAGAGGCCTCCTGCTCAGATTCCTCCGCATCCTTCTTCTCGTCATCGCTAGACATGTGTTCGACCTTCTGCTTTTTGGACTTCTCTTTCTTCGCCTTCTTCTTATCGACGCTAACTTCTTCCTTTTCGGGAGATTCGATCACGGCTTCAGTTGTAGCCGGGGCAGCAGCCTCTTCCTTGCGCGCATTTCCACCATGCTTTCTCTTGCGCTTCTTCGAGATAGATTGAGCAGTATCCACGGGAATCGGCATTTTGGCTTAAATTCCTCCAGGGGTGTTTTCCTGGAAAACTTGCCAAATGAAAAACGTGAGATGCGGAGCCTTTTTTTTTTTTTCTCGGCGGAAGACAATTTTTTGCGGAGCGAAAATATTGCCTGGTCAAACTTCCCGCATCACGTGCTGATAGCCATTGATAGCTAGGCGGTCTGAAGATCATGCGCCATGCTACTAAGGCAGAAATCACCCCTATGTGGCAATGGCGCTATTCCGTATAAAGTAGTATCATATTGAGTCACGGGTAGTGGGGAACAGCATCATGCAGATCAATATTCTCCCAGTCAGATTAATGAAATACTCTTTTAAAAACTTCTATGTGCATATATCGTACTGATTACTTTCCATGATTTCTGACTAGTTAGCTGATTTGGAGGAGCTGAACTGCCCCGGGAACTCTCATAGCTAGGCTATCCTAGGGATGAACAGCGGATTCACTAAGCTCAGAATCAAGTGTCAGGAGAGTGCTTGATAGTTAGTAAGGTATACCATGTTTAATGTGCTTGCACATATATATTAGCTTCGTCTTCCAAAACTTCCTTGTTCATAGGGACGAAAAAACAAGAATGAAGGAGTTCTATACCAAGATATTACATCATGCGGCGACCACGTGGAGGAACGTATCTGAATACAAATAATGATGACCAAAGGGGTTGTTTCTCGAGATTTTCGTTTCTAATTGAAGATATCTTAGATAGCAGCGATATTATATGACCAATGATGGAGAATAGTCGTGATAAGCCTATCCATGCCAATCGCATGATGCGCGTTATCTGCATCGGAGCAGGGCCGTCAGGATTATATCTTGCATATATGCTTAAGACATAATTTACGGACTATACACTGAAAGTGTATGAGAAAAATGAGGATGTCGGGGGAACATGGTTCGAGAATCGATATCCCGGATGTGAGTATTTCTCCTCGAGGGGGCGAGTAACAAAAATCTGATAACCAGGCTCAGGCACCTGCGACGTTCCATCGTGAGTGTATCATATCATATACTTCTTGGTAAATGAGGGTACTTATTTAAAAGGCATATGTACACTTACTCCTTCGAGCCTAAATGGGACTGGTCAACTAGCTACGCATCAGCACCGGAGATCCATAGCTACTTCTCTGGGTTTGCAGACAAACATGGTCTTCGCGATTTTATCAACTGCAGCCATCGGGTAGTGGGTGCAAATTGGGACGATGTAAACTCACAATGGAAGGTTCGAGTTGAGAATCGTAAGAAGGAAATGTTTGAGACAAGGTGTGACTTCCTAATAAATGCCACTGGCTATTTAAACTCCTGGCGTTGGCCTTCTACACCAGGCCTTGGATCATTCAATGGAAGGCTACTCCATACCGCGAATTGGGATGAATCTTTGTCGTTGACTGGAAAGCGGGTCGGCTTGATTGGGAATGGATAAGGCTAGTTGTTTCTTGCTGTTCAAGACCCCAAGTTGCTGAGTTTGCTAGGTCTTCCGGCGTACAGTTGCTTCCTGAGCTTCAAAGGCAAGTTAAGCTATCTTTGTACGTCACATCTCTAACAGCGCCGATAAGAAATGCAGAACATGTCATAGCTTTCATACGCGAACCGACCTGGCTGATACCAGAAATGAGATATAAAAAACGCAGTTACACAGATGAAGAGAAACAGACATTTCGAGATAATCCCGGGAAACTACTCCAGCTACGGAAAGATATCGAGGCCAACTATGCGACCATTCTGCCCCTCTTCCTTAAAGACACGGTGCCCCAAAAAGCAGCCACCCAAAGGTCGAAGCAATTAATGACGGATGCGATTGGTGATGATCGGCTAGCAGAAAAGCTGATTCCAGAATATCCACTTGGGTGTCGTCGCCTTACAGTCTGATATCCTACCTCACCAGCAGCATATCCTACTAACAGCGTTATAGCCCAGTACGGAATACCTAGAAAGCCTCAAAAAGCCTAACGTCACGCCTGTCATTGGGAGTATCAAAGAGATAATACCGTCTGGCGGCATAATGCTAGACGGCAGCGAGTATGCATTTGATGTTTTGGTATATGCCACAGGTTTCCACACCTGCTTCCGACCCGCGTTTCCATTAATAGGCCGCAATGACACCAATCTTGCCGAAGTATGGGAAAAGGAACCGCGAAGTTACCTGGGAGTCGCAGCCCACGGTTTTCCGAACTACTTCATGTTACTTGGCCCTAACAGCCCCCTTGCAGGCGCAGAGGCACTATATCGCCAGGTTTCTCAATCGGTGGCAGAAAGAAAATATCCGCACGTTCGAGCCTAAGTTAGAAGTCGATGACTTCATGGAGTAGAAGGACTTATTCATGAAGAGCACAATCTGGGAGAACGACTGTCGATCTTGGTTTAAAAACGCCAACACCGGTAAGGTCAGGACTATGGCCTGGGAGCGGGCTGAGCTATATAGAAGCCCTGGCCGTTCAGCGTTTCGAGGATTTCCACGTCACATACGCGACAAAGAACCGGTTCGCCTATCTAGGGAATGGATTCAGTCAAGCGAACTTACAACCTGAAGGCGACCTGACATATTATGTGCGCCACGAGGATAATGGCGAATCGGTGTTTCCTTAGTTGATGAGTATTGATAATGCCAAGGACACCGCCGACTCCCTGGCAAAGGAAGAGATAAATTTGTTGGTCTAGCTGAGCTGTTCCCAGGGAGTCTGTTTAGGCAGTTACAATAGATGTTGCCCACCAGTCGGCTTATCTGAAACGAGATTCTGAGCCACTCATATAGAAGGCTAGTAATATTTTTCAACTAGATTAATAGGGACTGGATATGAAACAGACCACTAATGAGGAAAATGGTGTAGCCAGTGGCCAAGACACGCAGTGACAGTAAAAGTCTTCACGGTCTGGGTTCAGAAAGACCTGGTGCTAAAAATAGGAAACGCCTGCCGCCCATGGTTGAGAAATCAGCTTCATTTCAAGACTTTCCCTGGCAATTACTGGTCATGATTCATTCACTTTTCAAGAATTTTATGAACCAGGAAATACAGGGGAAAATACTGTATAAACTCACCGGGTTCCCCAGGTACGTATCCGATCATGAGGATCTGATGGGGTCAAGACGTCATGACACGCATTCCGATGATGGCAGAGACAACGGTGATCAATGCTGATCACCTCAGGGATGGAGGAGGGGAAATTTCCATTCCCGGAATTTTATCTATAGTATTCCAAGACACACCTGACCTGTAGTGATCGTTGTTCCTATTCTCATGGAATTGATTTGCCCTTCTACGAGACTCGGGAGTAATTCAGAAGGGCGAACCTGATTGCCCTTGTTTTTGAAAGAGAGGGGCTGTGCATTGTAGACTAACGAACAGAATGCCACTTAGTCGGTAACCTTCTTGGTAATGTCAACGCTAGCCGAGTTGTTTAATTAAAGAAGAAAACGAAAGAGGAGAAACATGTTTGGTAGAACAAACGAATACGGAGTACGTTGACAAGAACAGCGGAGACCCGCCTCTTGAGATTGACAGCTTCGATACAAGATAAAACCACGTTATGAGCATATGGGGTATGGAGTGCATATGCGATGGTACTTTCATTGTAGCTCTTGCAGGGTCAATAATGGCCGGTGGATCAAGCAGCATGCACCTATGGACATGCAGTACCTACATTCATTGCGGTAACTTCTCTGATAAAATTGTGAGATATCATGTAGTCAGTTATTAATAGAAATCCATGAAGCAGCAGTCGCCCAGTCCTACGAAGCGTGAAGGGTGTTAGTAGGCAGAAAGACAAGGCAAGGAATAAAAAATTTTTAAAAAAAAGAAAAGAAAAAGGTCGCCAAGTACTCCATAGTCGATGTGTTCATTGACAGGATGGGGGTGAACGGCGGCTATCCTCAGCATCCGAACGCAAGAAATTAGGGTAAGACGAGCGGCAAGAAGATCCACAGATCATACTACTGTGTAGTTGGCTTTTTTTTTTTTTTCTTACCTCTTGCGGTGTCGTATCTGGAGATGCAACTCCACCAGATCAAGTCATGGCTGTAATCTCGCAATCCTCTGGTGGTCTTGGGATCATTCCCAGCCTTTTCGCAGGCGCTAACTAGGTTCTCTTGGCCGTTAGTGGTGAGCAAATCAGAGGTATGAACCGTGGGCAATGAGCATAACCATCCGCATGCGGGCCCAGAACCAACCCCCCTGAGAGACGCGCGTGCGCCGACTGTCACTGAGAAGACGTAAAAGTGGAAAAGAGAGCTCGACTGGTCGTCCATTTCGAGCGAAGGCCGAGTCAATTTGTAGGGAAGATGGCAAGGTTGTCTGCAGGGTAGTAGTCGCCGTAGTTTTGTGTTGGCATCATTCTCATTTCTTGGTTGTTTTTTCCGGATTTTTAGGTTTTAATTCTTTTCTCTTTTCTTCTATTTTCCCCCCTCCCGTGCTTCCCCATACTTCACCCCTTCGTTTCTTTCGAGCCCAACTGGTTGGTGTCAGAAGTGTTGTGCTTCAAGACACACAGACACACATACTTTAGTTTAGTTGTTGCTACAAGAGTGGTCAAGGGCGAGGAAAATCCATTCTTCAGACCATCGCTACGCCAATTGTAATTGGTTCAGACGTTCTAAATCACCCCCCCGTGCTGAGTCAGGGTCTCAGCGTCAGGTGTTTCACGAGCATTCCGACCGTCTCTCCTCCAACCGGGGCTGAGCGGCTTTGATTCTCCCCTGAAGAAATATCGTCGCCTGAAGGAGACAAGAGAGAGGACATCTTCATCTCTCCATCTTTTTTTTCTCTTTTTCTTTTTTTGCTACACCTTCTCCCCTTTCGCTCGTTTCTTCACCCCCCCCTCTCCCCCTCCGAAACTCTCCTCGTCAATTCGAGTGAGAACGGTTTCCTCTCCGTTCCTGGGAGACTCAGGCAACCATCCGTCTCCCCTGGTCCCGACCCCCTTCAAGGCTATACTGTGTGTCGCCGTCCCGCTCGCTTTATTGTACTATTCAACTCTCTACAACTCCCCCGACTATCTGACACTCGTTCACCCATTCCATTCTTTATCATTCGCTTCTTTGGTGCCTTCTTTTATTCAACTATTTTCTCTCTCTCTCCCACCCTCGTCCTTCTCTTGTGCTTTTTATGAGCAGTCGCTGTGGTCATCCAATTACCGCCCAGTGATTCTTCAATGACGTGAAGTTGTAACCAATATAGGAAACTATTTTACAATAATTTTTTACCTTCCGCCAATTTGGATACCTCCTTCCTCGCTCTCGCTTTTAGACGACTTGGCACAAGATTACGACCCAGTGTACCGTGAGACTTCCGCATCCGGCCGGTCCCAAGCTGGTGCTCTGGAGTACCACCTTCTTTTCTATCTCGCTTCTGGTGTCATCCTATTCTCTCGCTTATAACCCATAAAAATCACATTCGCTATCTACCGGAGGAATTGAAGTCGGTAATCCTATCACGAAAATGCGGTTCAAGGCACTTCTATCCACTCTTCTGCTCGCCTTTATCAGCGCACCACTAGTAGCTGCGACCAAACTGATCGAATCCAATGCGCTTAACCTATGCCAAGACAGTTCGAACTTCACAGCAACCCTTTTTAAAGTAACGTTCACGCCGAACAACAGGTCGTTGGTCTTCAGTTTTGATGGAGTCGCTGCAATCTCGGGTAAAGTCAAGGCGGAAATCGTCCTTGATGCGTATGGCTACACTGCGCTTAAAAAAGAACTCGACCCCTGCGAGATGAACATTGGGGGTCTTTGCCCTATGAGTGCCGGACCTATTGATGTCCCGAAGGCTCAGATCGACATTCCGCAAGATATCATAAATAGTATCCCAGGTAGGTACCAACTTTTATGCTTCAGGACGGTCATTGTCGCTAATGTGATCACGTAGGCATTGCATACACAGTTCCCGATCTCGATGCTTCCGTTCGTATTTACATCAACTCCACTGACACTGGCGAAAGCATCGCGTGCGTTGAGGCCTCTTTATCAAATGGCAAGACAGTTTACCAAAAAGGGGTCGGCTGGTCAACAGCTATAATCTCCGGGTTAGGTTTAACAGCTTCCGCTATCACTTCTGGTTTAGGACATTCAAACACCGCCGCGCATGTGGCGGCCAATGCACTGTCGCTTTTCAGCTTTATGCAATCCCAGGCCATGATTGGTATGACATCTGTTCATATGCCCCCGATCGTTGAGGCGTGGACCCAAAACTTCCAGTGGAGTATGGGTATCATCCATATTGGATTCCTGGAAACCATTTGTACCTGGTATCAAAGATCGACGGGAGGAACGCCTTCAACAACCCTTTCCGAGCTTTCGACAACGTCTGTGCAAGTGCTCAAAAAGCGAACTCTCGACGAAGCCACGGGTTTAGTCAAGAAAGCATCAGACATACTCAAGCGTTCCGGTGCCGAATCCGAGACAGCCAACACCGAGAATCTTGTTGTCCGCGGTATTAAGCGAGTTGGTTTCAAGGCCGGGATTGAGGCGACTAATATTTTTCTAACTGGTCTTATTTTCTTCGTTTTCTTCGTGGCTGTGGTGATGATCCTCGTGTCGCTTTTCAAGGCCGGCTGTGAGGTCCTTGCTAAGAACGGCAAGATGAAGACCGATAAGTTCCAAGATTTCCGTAACGGTTGGAAGATCGTTGCCCGCGGTATTTTGTTCCGACTTACTCTTATTGGTTTCCCTCAGATGACCGTCCTCTGTTTGTGGGAATTTACCCAGCATGACTCTGCAGCTGAGGTTGTCTTAGCTGTGATCATGTTCTTTTCTATTCTCGCGGCTTTGGGGTGGGCTGCCTTCAAGGTCATCCTTCTGGCAAAACGTTCCATTACTATGCATAAAAACCCTGCATACATCCTCTACTCTGACCCTACATGTCTAAACAAATGGGGATTCTTGTATGTGCAATACCGCGCGACTGCATACTATTTTGTCATTCCAGTTCTAGGCTACATCCTTGTTAAAGGCATGTTTATTGGTCTGAGTCAAGAAGCGCCAGTTGTGATGACTGTTGCCTTGGTTATTCTTGAGGCCGGTATGTTGATTGCCGTCAGTGTTCTGCGGCCATGGATGGACAAGAAGACCAACATCTATAATATCTCCATCGCTGCCGTGAACTTCCTCAACGTCATCTTCCTTCTCTTCTTCTCTGAAGTTTTCAACCAACCTGGCCTGGTAACAGGTGTCATGGGTGTTGTATTCTTCGTGATCAATGCCGTATTTGCTCTGATTCTCTTGCTCCTCGTGTTGATCGCGTCCATCTATGCAATCGTCTCGAAGAACCCAGATATGCGGTACCAGCCCATGAGGGACGACCGTGGCTCTTTCATCAAGTCACAGGGCCAGCTGACGACTGAGTTGGATGCCCTGGGTGCCGCTGCTCGCGGCGATGTCAAGACTGGATCCTACAAGTCTAGTCCATTCGATGATGACAACGGCTCCTTCTCCAGCGGCAACGGAGCCAGTATCAACCGTCAAAACCTCGATGTACACGGCCATGATCAACCGCCTAATACTCGTCAAGCACCTGTCTCTCCGGTTGATCCTTCTTTGCCATTGTTCCCCAGTGACGCTTCAGCACGACAAGAGCCTCCCAGCTACAACGCGCGGTCAACGTCACCAGTCCCGCGGGGTTACACTGCGTCCCCGCTCAACAACCCCAACGCTTATAGGCAACAGAACAACCCCAGTCCATGGCAAAGAGGAGCTGGATATGATCACTAAAGGAATACAATGAATGTTTTATCGCTTTGCTTGAGATGAATTACGGCTTAGCGCGTAAATGGAGTGGGTCTTGTGCCATCCTGATTCCACTTTGCCTTGCACCAGGTGCATTTTGTTTTCTTCTCTTCACATGTTATTTGCTTTTCTTTCAACCACTGTTCCTTTTCCGTATACTGTGATATACTGAAAAATCTGCTTTTTTTCCTTCTTTTACTTCTATATAACCCCTTGCCCTCTTTTGCACCTGACTAGGATTTTCTTTCTTGTTATTACACGGCGTTCTAAAGCATTGGATTTGGAGATTTGGGACTTGGGTTTTGCGGTCAATGTGATCTATATATCTTAAGACAGGGGCTACCTTCGGCACTGAGCCGATGTCCCTGTGTATTATTTGTGATTTCATGTATGAAAGGGAATCATAATGCTAGTGCCCACGTCTGTAGACGTATGGTATTTGAATTGCAAGTGATTTAAAGATACTGAATCCGTGGACACGTCTGTGCGCTGCGTATAGAGAAGAGCTAGTCCAACCATCGTCGGTGATTCATCCAAGTAGATGCTAACCTGACATTGGATGCTACATATGACTCTATAACAAGTCGCATTATTGCCCCGGGGCATTTGTCCATCCCAGAACTCAGCAGTCTAGTAGTCAACATAACCATACGACAGTTTCGGATTGCTCTCTCCCAACTATTCAGTTCTCAGTAGACAAAAGTTTTTTTCAAAGAAAAACACCATATACCGAAGTCCGCACGCCGGAAACAGAACTCTAGTAGAAACACACCTGTCACAAAATAAGATATAAAAAGAGCAGCAAGGCAAGGTATAGTTTAAATTTGCAGCATAAACCCAAACATAAAACCCCAATAGTTAAGACATTCCCATCCATCCACAAAACGAACCGACCACACACTCAACGAGGCTCGCCCAATCCCGGCGGCGGCCCAGGGAGACTCGCTGAGCCTGCACCAGGCGGGGGCGCATACCCGCCCTCTTGACCCGGGGGACCGGTTATACCGGGAGTAGAACTGGGGCTGAAACCAGGTTGGCCGGGGACGGCACCAGGCATTGGGGGAAAGCCGGGAGCGCCGGGGGCTGGGATTTGGAAGTCGGGGGGAAACCGCCTGGTGGTGGGGGGAAGGGCGCGTTTCCTGCGGGCATGTTGGGGAGAGGTGGAAGACTGCCTGGGGCGCCTGAGGCTGGGGGGAATGGGGGTGGGAAGGGGAGGCCCTTTGCTCCTGGGGCTAATTTTTTATTACGTTAGTGGGCTTGGATTTTGAAAGGTTGGGAGTTTGGTTCACGTACGAGGAGGCATGCCCGGGGCACCGTTTGGTCCTCCTGGTGGGGGAAAGCCGAATGGAGGGGGTGGCAGTTGGCCTGGACGTCCTGGGGTCCATGTTAGTTTTAGGATTCCTGGGATAGGTAGAGTGTGGAAGCGTACCGGGGAATGGGAATGGGGGGGGGAAGGCGCCTGGAGGAGCCATCGCGGGGTTCGGTACGGCTTGGCCTTCGGCGGCATACGACGAGGTGATGGAGTCGATGACGGATTGGGCCTTCTCTTGTCCGATTTCTGTGCGGGATTGATGAGCATCTGATTGAATTAACCTTGATGAACGACGGGGACGAAACGTACGTTGATAGTATTCCAACACGTTCCTTAGATGGTTCCTTCCTGCATTGTGCGCCTTGCGCACGCTCATCGAGTCGTGCGTGAGGTACACATCACAATAATCACCTGTGAAGGTAGGTCACACAGTCAGCGAAAGTTGTGGCAGGAAATGATATGATTGATATAAAGCTATATCTGCTCTATGGCGAGCTTGATGAACGTCACAGATATTTGGCTCAGGGATGGAAGGGCCTACAGAAGAGTGCATAGATGGTTAGTTGTTAGGCCTGTTAAGCTTAGAAAGGAAGGTACATATATTTTGGCATCTTGGAATCTGAACAGGCACTGCTTTCTGAACGTTGCAGGCGAAACTTAAACTCGGCGGCGCTCAAGTGGCGCGTTGCGCGTGGTTTCGGACTTGGTCAAGGACCAGGTTAACTCTATCGGCAGATGTAGCGTGGTATGGCGGATTATATGCGGCCTTCGGGAGGTCAATCCGGCTTAGCAGTTGCTCAAAAGGTCGTAGACAAGAATTGTATCGAAATTGGATGTTGAAGCGGAGTTCCAATGCGCCGGAGATACAATGGCGGTAGCACATGGCAGAATAGGTAGGGTCTATCTGCTGCCTGAGGCAGAAAATACCGTCCCATGTTCTCCATATTGGGTTTCAAAAGGATTATTTTCATTGCAGCATAAAGAGGAGGGTTTGGAAATTGAAGATATCAGAAGTTTAAAGATAAGATGAGCTACGTAGAGTCTATTAAGCCGACCAGGCCTTCTATTATATAAAACCACTTATCGCCTTTACTGACCGCTATGCACCCAGTTGAGGAATTTCTTTACAGCATTCATTGGCTGTTAGTTTTTTGCTCTTTTTTGCTGTCCACTTATATTATACACAACGGCCAGGACAATGCCACTTCCCGTCGTTTAGCTAGGCTATGGCCATCGTTATAGACTGATGTCAAGGTTTAGAGCATACTATAAACTCATCTCATACATACCATCACCGCCACCACCACTAAAGTGAGCAAAGAATGCCGAGAAGTCCAAATTAGGATCCTAATAAAATTAGAAAGTATGCTATCAGAAGACCAAGCTCTCAAACCTACCATGAGGTCAAAATCTAGCCCAAGGGGCGACTCGGTGCAGATCAACGTCTCAATTGAGCCCTGTGGGGTACTGACAGATTGAGACGACTGGGACGCCATATAGCAGTTCTTCACACTCTCTTGGACTGCTTTCATAATTAACGGCCGGATATCTCTAGTACCAGACTGCAATGCTCGTATTTGACAAAGTACAACTGAGAGAAAGATGTATCGCTTGAATCTCGCAATGCCTAGGGCAACAACCTGAAGCATCTGATCGTTGATATGCTCCAGGATGCGGATCATAGGCTCCCGTTGGGCTTTGGACATCTCACCCAGAGGGTCTACAATGAGATGACCGGTTTCTGGTGATACTGTAGTTGTTTCTTTGAGCTGACTGATTACCTCCAGACCTAGAACGGTAATAATGTCGAGGTGGAGAGCACCACAGAATGGCCCAGTGCTCATCACCATGAGACGTGACAGGTCATCAAGGTATTGGGAAGGGAGCTGAATGCTTTCAGCATATGATGCTATGATCATAGCCGACTCTCCACAGATCTTTCGAGAGAGATAGAACCGTGGATCTTGCTGGGCTTGCAACATGTAGGGCCTGTGGAGCAGTAGTATGTAGCGACGAATTTGCATGTCGAGGAACTTCCTATGTAGATCTGTCTCGCTTGAGTATTGCGGCCAGTGCAGCTGGAAGTAGGCTGCGAGATCATGGCAGGCTTTTTGTAAATCTGTAGCAAGCTGAAGCACGGCATTATATGACTGCTCCGAATCAGAACTGTTGATCAGTTTGGCCGCCTCCATACGGATTGGCAGAGATTGTCGCATCAATAATTGAATCGAGGACTCTGTAAACTGTTGCAGTGGCTTTGTGATAGGAAATTCCTTTGTGTCTGGCCACAGGTCCACATCATTGATGTTATTAGGCACATGGCTATCAAAGTCCTGAGGCGAAATCATCAGCGACATTGACGATGAGTCGATAGATTCATGAACTACTAGTTCCAGGATAGTCGTCCAAAGTCTACTCCGCATCTCTGCTTGAAACGGTACTAGGCCTGGAAAGACTCGAGGGTCTCGGTGTAATCCCATAGTCATAGCCATTCTTAATAGAGAGCCAGTAGATAGCCAGGGTGATGCTCCGATAGTGTTTGTTTTTCGCGACACGAGAAGAAGGCAGAAAACTTGAATACCGTCCAGATTTCTCGTGGATTTTTCAGAAGGGCCTACCAGCCACCACTGAGCTGCATATATCCACGTTTGTGCCAAGTGACGCAGACGCTCTGACTCTCCCAGAATAGGGTAGAACGTTGTGCCGATAGAGAAGATAAGGCCTAATTTGACCAAGAATGACGTTGAGAATGTATTTGGTGCTTCCCAGAACTGATAATACTCTTTCCAGAAAGAAGGGATATGAACAACGCGATATATTTGTTCGAAGGTCCGTATATACGCACTTGCCAGCTCATCACAAACGTGCCTGTCGGGAAAGGTACTTAAGAGATTAGGAACAGGGTCGTTCAGCTGGAGTGTTCGCTGGCTTTTTGCTGCCTTTCGTAAATTTCGACATTCCTTAGCCATCTCCGCTATATCTGCTTTCATATCGGCCATGCTGAAATCCATGTGTTTTGAGTCGATTTGACCGCTGGCAATCTACAAAAGATCAGCTAACGGAGTTTCCTTGGGGATTTCCTAGTTATCAACCTTCTCGGCAGTGTACATCCAGTGGCTTGGCCCAAACAGCTTCGTCTTCTCTGCAGTGTTTCGCAGGCGAGGCATGATGGCAGGAATAGTCAAGTCTCCACTCACAGCACAGGATTGTTGAGTCCGAGATAGTTCGGACAATTGCTGTTCGGCTTTACGCAGGCGGTTCTCCAAATCCTGTAGGGAGCTGCCACTCGCTCCTGTCTCTGTATTGGCTACATCGTACTGATCTAGTTGAGTGGCAGGAACATCCCGCAAGCCGTGAAATTGTTGTTGGGATTGACCCTGTTCAGTGGGCGTTGACGCAGGTATGTCCGGGCTTCTTGAGACTGCCCGGATATCGGTCTGAGATGGCCTCGGTCGCGAGGATTCCCTATATGTGCAGGTCAAGGTTTCCCGAGCATGTCGGCAAGCCCTACAAGGCCTCTGGAGATCGCAGCGGACCTTACGCTCTCGGCACTGCTCGCAGGACTTGGCAGGACGCCGGCGTTTACGTGGTAGCGATGTTGTGGTTGTCCTGTTACGGGCAGTCATTTCAAGCCAGATATATTGCAGGGTAACATGAGAACAAAAATAAGAGTGTATTCGTGAAAGAATAACGCTGGATGCTTAGACTGTTTATTCTCCGGACTTCGGGGATTTTGTTGGAATATCTCGAAGTTCGGGCTGATATTTGCTTTATCTCCGTGGTTGCATCACGCTGGGGGCTGGATTTTCCCTGCCAGATCTCGTGCCGTTTTATATATAAGTTGCTATTCGTTGACTCCAACAGTCGTGATATTCAAAACCAATCTCATTTCTCTGGTCAATAGCTATATATAATTTTATATATAAGCCTCTGCGTAAAACGGGTAAACAAAAGAAAGAACAAGGAGAAAACCAACGATCATCGCAGTTAACACTATTAGCATCCACGAAGATTGGCTGCCATAGAAGCATGATGAGAGAAGGATATCGCGAAGTTTGCAGACTAATCATTGCCAATTATTCTCGAGTTGTTTACTTGGTCATATCAAACCCCCAACTTGACTTGCAATTGGGTTAGACGCTGGCATTCTACAATTTCACTCGTGTCATCAATTGGATACCAACCATGCAACGAAAGTGTCGTTCTGATTGATGTCTAATATCAAAAATAGAAATAAAAAAAAATGGTACTACCCTAGACCATAGTCATGATCGCACGCTACAGGAAGCTCGACACAAATACTCAAACTTCCGGAAGAAAATAGCTTCCTTCCTCGAAAACCGATTTATACAGGTACTTTCTTCGACCGAACCAACATCATCGTCATCATCACGAACGATTCACCGGCTGATATACGCCAGCATCACCAGTCTTGTGTTCTGAATCGCAGGCTGATGTGATACAGCTATCATAATCTATGCTGTCATCTTGATAGTAGTAACTCTGGAGCTCGTCAAGTTTAGCTTTGGTAGTCTCAGGACAGGAGTTGCCCTGAAATTGGCGGGTGCTAGCTTTTGGTAGCCCCATTACTGCGACGAGCATGTATAATTTGCCAGCTCAGGTATTTCTGCGAAGTCAATTATGCTCTGTGTTGGCTTTCCGTGTCCTTCCCCAGGTTGGGTGGCCGGGCAGAGATTTGCATTTGCAATGAAGGTTAGGTATACCGGTCGGTTAGGGCTGTGCAGATCATGGTCTTTGCTTCCGCACACCTCCAACGACCTGTTCATTATATTTTATTGAATGGGTGACTCTTCTGTCCTTTTGTCTTCTCTTCGATGCTGCTCCCCCGCTTGGGTCGATATGGATATGATATTGCGTTATTTAACGACATGGGTACACAGACAAGCCATTTCACCCCTGCCCAAGCCGAGGGGCCCTGCGTTTACATTGCATATACACTAGAGATTCAGATCGGGCGCGACGGAGTCGGTAATCTAATGGGCAACACCACATTGCCTTTAACCGAAGCAGCGACGAGAATGAGGGGATACCCCTCGTTTCTAGTATCAAAGCACGAAATTGATCACGTCAACGAAAGCAATTGTGATTGACATGATTGGCATCGTGCAGTTGGCATTTGTCAACGAGATCAAATTGAGAGACATGCGCCGGAGGAGTGGTTCTTAGTCGCGTATTCTGATGTTACCGTGTCTGTCTATGACCGCTTGTCTCACACTTGCTGCTGTTGTCATATTTCAAGAGACTGACGTTGCTAGAAAAATTATTCTACCGAAAGCTCCCCGGTATGGATTCATCGATATAGATTGGATGGATGTCCAATAATGAAGCGCCTTGTTTGAATACAGACGACATCGGGGAGGATATATCAAGGATTAGAGTTTTTCCTACAACATGACATGACTTGCATATTCGGTGCTCTTTGTGTTTCATAGGCTACGGAGTAATAATAGTTCACCATTTCACCTGTAGGAAAAAAATGACGTATCTGTGAAAGGCCTTCACGGAAGTAACGGTATCCTTCCAGAGGCAAATCGGCTGGCATCAGATTTCTCCAGAATTGCGAAGAAATCCTACTCGGCGTGTCGTGTAGCATCAGATCTTTGAGATCCCAGCTGGGAAGTACCCGGACGTTCCAGATGATCTAGGGTTTCACGGCCATTCGGGGCAAAACATCCGAGGCAAACCGAGAGGCGAGGTAAGTGACTCCGGGCGTCAGGCGGCGATGAGCGAAACCAAGTCCGTGGTCAAGGTACTCTCACTTACCCCCAAGGTGTCCGTGACAAGCGACAGTGATGTGAGGACCCGTGGTTGATGCGGTTGAAGATGCAAGCGTGATGCGTGACAGTGTGACCTGCAAGTGTGGCTGCCTGGGGCCAAAATCCGGGGAAGGATCGTAGATTCTTTTTGTTTTCCGGCAGTTTACAATTTTTTCCCTGATCAGTTTTTTTCCCCCCCCCGGTGGATCAGCTTCCCAAAAGAGTCCGGGTATACTCACCGGTTGGACCGGGTCGGTGGATTAGGCCAGTCAGCTTTTGCGACAGTGGGGCGTATGGATGGAGAATGGAAAAAATTTTCAAGCGCGTGTCAGTGGATGAGGCATTTCTGGGTCGGCGTCATTTTTCTCTGACAAAGGTCTCAAAGTCCAGCCCTCAACAGTCTGGGGAAGCTGCCTGTTTTCGGTTTAGCCCGGCATATCCGTGGATCCTCTCAATTCCAGTCACATCTCGTTACATGATGATATTCATTGTCGCCGGTGCGGGGTGGTTTCATACGATGATGTGATGATGCGCGAGAGTCGCCGGTCTGGAGTCTGGACTGGGACTTGATGACCGATGCTATACTGCGTACATGTGTTTACGCAAATGAAGGCCGTGAGTGAGTGATTTATGTGAGGCAGATCGGTTGTTACTTGAGATCAGCCCCATGCCAAGAAGGACAGCGAGCATGGCGACCATGCCATCGTAACAATACTAACAATACTAGTCCGTTAGCCCTAATTGGAGATCACGGACCGTTTGTCCCCCTGAGTATCACTTGGGATTTTTGAGGCATTTCTGTTCGGATATTACCGCCCTTCCAGAGACAGGAACTGATGAGAGCATGACAGGGATGGTTCCATTCTTTCCGTGTAATCTAGAAGCATCTGTTTTGGCCTGGAATGTGGCATAAGCGTTTCGATGGCAAGGCAGGACAGAACCTGAACTCATAATGAGAATCCGATTAAAATTTTGCTATGATGCAATCATGCTGTCGGTTCCCTTTTGCGGGGAAGTTCTTTCCTTGTCTAGAAGGAGGTATGAGAGTCCCAAAAATAATAATTGGAAACATAATACGGAGTAATAGTTTAGGGTTGTATAGTTTCCTCCCCTGCCTCAAGGAGGGAAATCCACTTCCCCGTGGTACGGCGTACAACTATAACCTGTAGTTCCCTATAGTCTTCGGCAACGTCTAGGAGCATCGAACTCATCTAGAATCCTCCAAGTGACGCAAAATCCTGTCCTGACCGCAAACTTCAGGGCTGAAGCAAGAGGACAAGAGAGGCCTCACATTCGACTACTGTAAGGATCAACTTTCGCAATTGATGGACAACTCAAGGTGACGACTCGTGACCGTCGAGTCAGCAATTTTCATTACCCCCAGAAAACTCCCATGTGAGCCGCCACCGCCCCTTATTGGCTGCCAAGCCAGTTTCTATTACGTTTCGCCACGGCTTGGAATCCATGTCAGATGATCAGAAGAGCCATAAAAGCGGCAACGTGGATCAAGCGAATGGTGGAACCTGTTGCCTCCAATCGGCCGCTCGGAATGCCCCCAATGCACAACGTGACTGGATCAGACAGCCGCCTGATTCTACCGCTGCTTTAACCGAGCTGTCAACATCATGGCGCTGTACCGCGCGCATAACTCATGCCGCGTTGTGGTTGGACGGTGGTCCGCTTACCTAAGATGGAGAAAGGGAAGAATTTTCTGAATTTATTTTTATTTTTGCATTTTTTCTATTTTTTTTTATTGCTCATCCCATGATTCCCAAACTCATAACTTCGGTCAGTATGGAGTACAACAAATGGGCTCCACAATTCCAACCCACCGCACAGCGACTGCGTGTGACCCTTGGATCCAAAGTGTCTGTGCCTGGAAAGGAGTCAGAGCAGCCAATGGTGCAATCATAGGCGTTCGTCACGGCACAACAGGGGAATTGCGAGCTTTTCTTGGCCGCTTTCCCTGGTAACACTGGGGGTCATACTTCCTGACTATATAAAAACCTTCCCCGCCGCAATGTCTGGTACCAGTCTATAGCAGTCCCCATCAGCTAAAGAGAAGAGAAAAAAAAAGAGAAAAAAGAAAAGAGAAAACATTTTCTTTCTCAATTCACTTCCCACTTCTCTCTCTCCTCGTGAATTCATCTCGACTTTCTTCAATTGTACTTTGTACCGTTGCATCCCGGTCCATCGTTTTACTATACAACTATATCCGGCGACCCGCTTGGAGATCTACCGTCATTGAGTCATCGAGCCTAGATCGTTGTTTAGATACACCGCACAGCGTTATACAGCCATTATGCCAGCTTCAGTGAATTACCGGGTCATTGAGCCCCATCCCTCCGTCTCGCGTCCAGCTCTCCATACAGCTCGCGGCGGCGCAGGCAACATTATCAGCCTGAAGAACACCAAGACCACCCCTTCACAGACGGCCACCGGTCCAGCATCCTTGACACGTCTGGACTCCCACGTCCCCGCCGTCTACAAGTCCGGTCGTGGTGGCGCAGGAAACGTCCACAGCAGCAGCGAGCGCGCCATCTTCAGCTTCGACGAGGAACTCGAACGGGACCTTCGTCGCGCCGCTCCAGTCTACCACGTCGGCCGCGGTGGTGCCGGAAACATGGTCTACAGCGACAACGGAAGCACCCTGAGCCGCAAGTTCTCCATCAGCAGCAATGTCACGTCGAGTAGCACCGGGTCGACCAGCTCCACCCGGGAGAAGGCCCTGCGCGGCTTGGAGAAGGGTTGGGGCAAGTTGAGGGGAATGGCCTAGAGACGTTTTGCAAGATACATTCGCATACGGCTTGCCGTCCTTTGGTTCGAGCGTTCTCGCATTTCGCATTTCGCATTTCGAACATGAACATCACGACTTACGACCACCCCCCCAAAAAAGTTTTTTGTTTTCCGTCTCTCGTCGATCTCCTCTTCCAACTTCATTTGCGATTCTCGACACCCCCTACTTCAACATCCCATTTTAATCTCGTCAATTCGCTTTTCTCCAGCAGAAACTATTAACTGTTTTTAACTTTGCTGTTCGCTTGCGCCATTTCTCGACTCCCATGTCGATATTGATACCCCCACCACTGCCAACCGGCACTTTACTTTCTTGACTGCCTGTTCAGGGTCAATCAACCTTGTTTCAACACACATCTTCACTCTTCATGTCTTCATATCTCTATATGTACGCCCGGTTCTGGAATCGGCAACAGGGCTTTCACGTCCTTTTACCTTATATACTATATTTCCGAACTGGAAACCACTGCTTTCAATGAACAGGAACAAGAAAGTTCGAACGCACACTATATCTCCTTGCTTTTCTCTATGTAGAGCTATATCCGGTAGACTGTATGTTCCAGACTTGTATCCCTGGTATGTGTACCCCTGAGCAATTCGAGGTGGGATGACGATAGACGATCCACCTCCCCCTTACTGCGGGGCTAATAACCAGGTACTACTAATGTATAGTCACTATGCACCATGCATTCCTCTGTCTTGGTATATTCTTGGACGTGTGTCCACCCAATCTAAGAACATCTATAATGTATATAAATATAGTTAGACAAATTGTATATACCTGTGTCTTTCATGACAGGCTTCCATTGTCAAAGATTCTTCTGCATATAGTCAATACTAACTACCAAGTTATTTATGACTTGGTGTGCATCCGGTGTAGAATGCGGTCCAGGCAATTGGAACCAGAGGGTGGGTAGAATGCTTGTATATGCTGTGTTCAGGGGTAGGGGTGAGATCGGAGTGGGGGTTTCATCTGTTCTGTGCTTAGTTAAATGGTGATTATGGTCTATGGTTGATACTCGTGGTCTATTGTAAAGGTGGACGTGCTCTTCTGAGGAGAGTTGAAATTCTCTATTAGCTACTCTTAGACGAACTATCAATGAGTCACTGGCATCAATACCATTTGCACACTTAGACTTGTCCATATATTGTGTGCTAATGCGAGCAAGAGTGCAATTCATAAAGATTCATTTATCTATTCCAATATTTACACAGCTTAAGTCAATTCAAACCCACCTGCATGACAAGGGGTCAGGCATAACAATTAGAGAAGGCGCAGAGGAGAGCAACACATGAGTCGATTCATCCGTGGTCATGGTAGCCGGCAAGAAACGTGATGGATGATCGAGCATGTCCGCTAGGACATGGGGTGTGTGTGAGTATTGATGGGGGAGGAAATCGAGATGATATGAGGGTATGGCAGCATCTGCCATAAGTATATCATATCATGGACGTGCTAAAGTGAGAAAAGAGAGGGGTATCAAAAGCTGCTGCTCATCTGCGGACAACAGCAGCTGACGGTTCTATCGAGGATTCGTGACTTTCTCAGTAACATCACTTAATGTATGTTTGGCTTTGGTCTGTCACTGTGTCGCTATTGGCGAACGGTGGATGACTAGCGTCACTTATGCTGTCTTGCGTTCAAGCGGTTCAAGGCAGCATTAGGCGAATTTCCGGTGGATGATCTCCGGATCTTCGTGCCATTCATCGGCGCTGACCCACATCTAGAGATTTCTGGTGTTAGCATTGGAGAAGGGTATTTGCAACTTATGTCACTGGAAGTGACAGCGGACATACCTTGCGGAACGTGCTCAAACCAGCCAGGATTCCTCCACCGATCCAGGTCGTGTATTTCCGCTCGGCCGGCGCAGAAATACGGATCTTCATGTCTTCCACAGCCAATCGCTTGATCTCGCGCATCAGTCGGTCCGGGAAGTTCTTGCATAACGTCGAGCCTCCCGACAGGACAATGTTGAGATATAGATCTTTGCGCAGGTCCAGGTCTGTGCGGGTAATCGCATCCTGGACGATCTGATGAACACCAGGGTACTCCAGGCCGATGAGTTCAGGGTCGAAAAGGATCTCAGGAGCACGGTAGCGTTCTTGACCAATCTAACCGGACGTTAGAACCACCCGAAGCAATCATAGATGTAGCGACAAACCTTGATCTTATGCCCATCTGGCAACCTGTAGTCCACGGCCTTAGTCTCCGATTTATGATAACTGTTCATCCACTCCTTCTCTTCACGCTTCGGATCCAGCGAAACATAGCACACCTCCTCCTTGATTTTCCGCACCACCTCCTTCTCGGCACTGGTATACAGCACATGTCCATTCTTCCGGAGCAACAACTGCAACTGTTCTGTAACATCCCGCCCCGCGACATCAATCCGCCGTATACTGTTCGGGATCGCAAAACCCTCATACACCGGCACCGCATGGGAGACACCATCCCCTGAATCCAAGACCACGCCAGTCGTGCGGCCGGACGCATACAGTGATAGCACGGCCTGAATAGACGTATAAAGAGCCGGGACATTGAACGTCTCGAACATAATCTGGGCCGCCGTGTCGCGGTTCTTGCGGGGATTGAGCGGTGGCTCAGTCAGGAGGACCGGGTGCTCTTCAGGCAGCGTTTTCAACTCGTTCTCGTAGACGTAATGCCAGATTTTCTCCATGTCGTCCCAGTCCGTTACGATGCCGTGTTCTAGCGGGTACCGAATCTTCAACAGGCCGCGCAGCTCCTGTGCTCGCGATCCGATGAAGACATCTCCTTCTAGACCGCCGGCCATCACCCGCGGGTGTTTTGGCCGACCGACGAACGACGGGAAGAAACATGAGGGGACTTCCTCTCCTGCAAAACCGGCGCGAATTGTGCCGCTGCCATTGTCGATGACAATGGGGGCGTTATGGAGGGTGGCCTCGGCCATTGCGAGAGCGAGGGGTGTGTGGCTCGGGGGTTAAGTTGCGGATGGTTAAAGGGTCGGTGTTTGGGTGAAGCGCGGTTGTTGTGAGAGGGCCCCACGGCCGGGGAGGTTGTGTCAGGTAGGTCCTAGAGCGGAGGAGTTGTTTCCGACAACCTGTATTTAATTGGGGCCTTTGGTGTCGAGAAACTTGGGAGAAATTGAGGGAGAGAGGTGTGCACAAGGGGGGGTGTTCCTGGCCGCAACTTTCGCGTACATCTGGAGTCTCGCATGTTTCCCGTGCCCGTCAACATTCAGAGGAGCTTGGGCCACATCGGGCTACAACTATAACGACCAATCGCTACCACAAAAATCTATAGATGATTCGTTCAATTTCTTGTTCTAGATACTAAGGTGGTCTTTTCAATTGATTCTATGCCTGTGGAAATATACAGCTGACATTTACGCAGCATATAAGACTTGTAGAGCAACATTCCCTGCAGCTAGCTGGCCTGTAAGTTTGGGGTAACATAAACGAAAAGCCCGAATTCTTGAGCCTGTTCGAGCAGATCGTATACTTCATTTGAGGGCCAATAGGTATGACTATATAAGCTTCAAAACACACCAGTAGATTCGGACATCATGCTCTCACGCAGAGGTACCCCGGTGAGGGAATGAATTTAATCCAAGAAGCCCAATTCATCCGACATCACTTGCTCCAGCGTGCGATGACGTTTCTGATTTGCTCCATTAACAGGCGGCCAAGTCAGCATGCGAGCCCGTAGTGTCTCTGCGTGCCCTACAGCAACAGACACCTCCCTGGAAAACAAGATTAGTGTAATCAACGGAGGAATCCACAGGGTACCATACTGATGTCCGCTAGCAATGACATATCCTTGCTTCTGCAACTCATGGGCCAGTTCCACCTGGTGGTTGTCCTTCAAGGTTGTATTGGGAACAACCACAAGTGGCACTCCTAACCGTAGTGCGCCCAGGATACTGCCCGATCCTTAAGTTGAGATCAGTGTTTCACAATCTTTTCTGTGGACGAGACCGCAATAATTACCTGCATGACTGATGATTAACCCCCCATTTCGACCTTCATCAAGTCTCGCTTGAGCAAGCCTCATCTCCCCGTCTAGACCTGCATGATTGAAATCGAACCCGTCTATCTCAATACCGTGCCGGCTCGGGCTCCCAGGGGGATATTTGCTGAGAAGCTCTTCAAAAAGAGCTTGGCTGTCCTTCCCGTATTGGACTAGGAGATGCGTATAATTGGCTTCATGCAAGGCAGCTAGAAATCTATCGTCCAATATGGCCTGCAGAAGTAAATGAAACGAAGCCGTGGCTCCCACCGTGACGAAGCATAGCTTCATAGGGAGGGCCTGGTCTTGCGATGCCATGACTGGTGCCTTTAGGTTTCAAGAACCTATCTCTGGCAAGAACAATAGCACAACACCCTGCCTGGGCTGGAGAAGCATATTAATCTTTCTCGATCGGACCAGTTCAACGCTGGGCCGAGTATCGCATCTGTGCAACTGTATTGATGATGCTCGTAAGGCGGTGGATGACCATCCCACCCGATTGGGCTTAGTGCCTCCGGGCGAACTTCAATCCGCAGAAAAACATCACCAAGTCCTGTTCAAGCGCTTCCCAGCCCAACACCCCATTTGCAATGGCCTCAGCAGCAAGATACCTGGGCCGGTCGGCCTTGTCCATGGCCCGGAGAGGCCCAATTGCGATCCCCTACCGCTCATTCTCCGCCACCGCGCCCAGTTTCGTGTCAGAAGACCCGCCAGTACCGCCTGCTCCCCGAGAACCCCGTCCGGAGGATTTGCCTGCTATAGCGGAGTACTCTCCTAGTCTACTTTCCAAGGAGGAGCGATCGATGTATGACATGCTGGCGCCCGAAGAACGGGAGCAGTTTGACGCCGAGAACCGTCGGATGGTGGAGGAGTTTAATGACCCGCAGAAGCGAGCGGCCGCGTTTGCGGAGCTCGAGAAGAGCGTGAACCAGATAGATAAGGAATACCCCATGCGGTTTGACGACATTCGGGAGAAGCGAGTTGGATTCTGGGGTGACGAGGAAGACGATGAATTCGCCTACGTTGAAGACGCTGATGAGGAGTTCAACGACGACGATATCACGTCGATGGCTCATGCGGAACTCGAAGTACACCGCGAGATCAGAGAATACGCTAGGATTGCTGCTTGGGATATGCCATTGCTGAGCCGTAAGTGCTTTGTCCGAGTTTGTTCCCCATCTCTGCTAATCCCTCGGTAGATCTTGCCAAGCCGTTCACCCTCCCTCCGCAATCTCACATTCTCCGCTTCCGCTACACCACATACATGGGCGAGTCGCACCCCGCCGAGAACAAGGTCGTCGTCGAGCTGAGCACTCAGGATTTAACCCCCAAGCATCTCTCCGAGGCACAGCGCCAGACGTTCCTGAAACTCGCTGGGCCGCGGTACAACCCCGACACCGACATTGTACGGATGTCCTGCGAGAAGTTTACCACTCGTGCTCAGAACAAGCGTTATCTAGCCGATATCGTAAACTCATTGATTAAGGAGGCGAAGGAAGGAGATGCCTTTGCCGACGTTCCCCTTGACCTCCGCCATCACAAGCCGAAGACCAGGCTCCAATTCCCAGACTCCTGGAAGTTGACCTCGGAGCGCAAGAAACAGATCGAAGCTCGCCGTGCTGAGAGACTACGCCTGGAGAAGGAAAGAGCAGGCATCGTGGATGGCAAGGCGGTAATCGCCGACGCGGCTCGGGTCTTGCCAGCATTGAACCCTGCCTTGAAGGCCAGGGCAACTGAAGAGCGAGAGAAGGTTGCTGTTCGGGTCACTGGCAAAGCACAGAAGAAGAGACTACGCTGAATATGAGCAACGTACGAATGCGAGGTGTACAATTTATCTGTCTGTTGGTCTGGGTGCTTTTTCAACCTTAAAATATCAGGAGCGGCGCAATCGCAATGTCATATTAAGCTTACTTATACAATGTATTATACTCATTCATCTTCATACATACACCTTATTACACCTTTCAGTCTTAGTCTCAGATGGCCTCGACACTAATCCTGGGCAAGCCTTCATGTGTAAATGTAGAGGAGCGTTCATGTAAATCAATTTCCATTCCTGTACATATCACCAGGGTCCTGTTTTTTTTTTTTTTTTCTTTTCTCTTTTGTTTGTTTTCTGGGTCAGTGTACGTATGTTATAGTCGCAACCCTCCTATAATACACCGAAACACGAGCCTATTATAATAGGAAAGGAAGGAACAAGAAAATAGAAAAAGCTATCCCCAGGTACTTCACAGAAATGGATATTTCGAGGGATTGCAAAAGGTTCACATTGCGCAATTGTTGTATCCTAATCGTCATGTCGTGCTATATCCCTCGAGGATATACAACGATGAATCCATCCAACAAACGCGAAAGAAGACATACGAAAAGAAGAAAAGGTTGAATTCGGCGTAAACGGTATCCTAGCAAGGTCCGGTACTGCAAACTATCCACCCGTTCATA
The DNA here is from genome assembly GCF_001792695.1 of Aspergillus bombycis. Classification (NCBI taxonomy): domain Eukaryota; kingdom Fungi; phylum Ascomycota; class Eurotiomycetes; order Eurotiales; family Aspergillaceae; genus Aspergillus; species Aspergillus bombycis. The sequence goes on along the minus strand of NW_019170029.1, from coordinate 59,068 downwards.
AATGACATCCTGTCCGGCAGAAAGGTATATTTAGTTGAACTAGATGTTAGTCGATTTATCATATGGTCAAACTTCCCAAATATTTCGAGTCCACATGGTCGAAGTCATAAATAGAGGGAAAAGGGGCAAAAAGAAGCTCCGTCACGAGTTTCAGTTGATGATCGTACATGGAGGATGGAGGACAAGAGAAATCTTTTCGCTGTGTGTGTGGTATTTACTGCAAATGCCCCAATACATCCGCTTAGAATTCATACTCTATTGGGGATCCGGTGGGTCTGTTGCGGTGGACTTTCTTGGTGCCGATGGGTGCCTGCATCGTTCCGGTATCTTTCCCCTTGAACTGACTGCGATGAGCTCGAGGGCTGGATCCAGAGGAGAACGAGGCTCCAGAATGGGTCGATGGAGAGGCACCCCGAGTCGGAGGCTCCGAGGACGCGGCGCCAATATGAGAAGGGTCAGGGATAGGGCTCGTCAACAGAGTGATGGGCGTATCCTTAGAGATGACCGAAACCACACTGGGGGACGCAGTCGCATGACTATTATAGGTAACGAAGGAATCAGCCTCGCCCTTTTCCATGCTCACATCGGGCATAATCATTTGGGACCTGGGTTGATAGAGACGGCGTGACTTTTGGCTTTTCTTGGAGCGTGGCTGGGTCGGGGTGCCTTCAAAGGAAGTTGACAGGTAGTCGGCACTTGCGGCTATGGGAGCTGGCATAAGCGAATGAAGATTACGGACAAATTCCTCGTGCTGAACCCTATCAACGTTCTCAATGGCGGCTTGATCTGTAGGACTTGGGTAAGGCAGACCACTCATACCTCCTCCCATATGATTCAGGGTCGGATATTCTGGAAGGGGATCAAAAGAAAGGAGGTCTATCCTTCTAGGCACCGAATTAACCGGGCCTGGGATATACTTGTGCGCATGCTTAGGGTTAGTCGAGGTCTTGGGTGAGCTCACAGCTGGGTAGACATGGCGAGATGGTCCAGTAGCCCCCGTAGCATGTTGCTGAGTAGAAATATAGTGGGCAGTCTTCTGCTTAGAAGCTTTTTCGATATCCGAGGAATCGATCGCGCCATTGATCTCCAAGCGTGAAGGATACTGGATCGACTTCATAGCGCCACGCTCCACAGTATCATCCTTCCAGTGTTGACCATGACTGGCGTGAGAACGTGGGTGGCCATGTCCATTGGGCAGGAGGCTGGGAATGCCGTATTTTTCGCGGTACCAACGAGGAATATCCCGAAGGCCAAGTTTTTCCAAGGTGGAAAGGTCATTAGGCATCTCGTGCTTATAGAGACAACCTGAAATGTATTAGCTGATTTATGTTTTTGTAAAACTGCGTTCCTTTCCATGTGCCTTTTACCTTGCTGCTGATAGTCGCATTCACCATGACGGATCCAGTACGAACAAAACTCCTTCTTCGAGTTGTAATGAGCACTCTAATAGGACATTAGCTGGTGCTCTATCTTTACTGGTGCAGGTCCTCGTCGGGTTACATGTTGGGTAGCACTTACCTGCCTCGAACTTCCGCTACCTGTGCCACCGCTGCTGCTAGGAACCAACCAACCACTGGTCGGAGCGTTGGACATGAACCAGTTCTGGGAAATGCCTTGCTGAAGGAGGGCATTCACGGCGAGGCGCTGGTTTGCCGGAACATTCTCATCAGAGACGAGTCTCATGAGGGAGGCCTGTAGATCAAAGTCACGGGAACGAGGGCCAGAAGAAGCGCGGGTCGACGCTGGCACCAGGCCATCGATGACGTAGGTTTGCGCTCTTGGACTCACGGTGCCTAAGCTAGTCATGCCCTGGGTCTCGTTGGCGGACAGTGTACGAGGGACTCCACGAATCGATATATGGGAAGGGAGCTCGTCAACAGCAATGAGGGGGGTGATAGTGCCATTTGGACGGGCACAAAAGAACTGGGGGCGAAGTGGAGAGGACATGATGGCTCGCTTAGGCCTCGAATCACCTCAAACCCTGCTGTATTGCTGTTGTGGATGTTAGATATAAGAGAGCGATGAGAGAAAAGAGTTCTATGACGCGATGTTGGAGTATACCGTCATGAAAGGGAAGAAAGTGAGAAATAAGCTGAGGCTAAATAGGTGAACAAGAAGAACAGAATTTTTACAAGGAGTGGAGAAGAACAAAAACGAGAAAGAGGAACAGAAAGGGAGATTTGCGATTTAGTGAATCTCCAGATGATGTCGTGGTGCGTAAAAGATTTGTTGACATTCACTGGTTGAGAGCACTGACCCAAGGGATCTCCAGAGTCAAACAACATTAAAGAATAGTAAAGGAAAATAGACATAAATCTAATGAGCTGCTATATATGAGCATAATAACAATTTTGAAGAGAGAAAGCCATGTAAAGACATGAATGAGAACGAGAAAAACAATGCAAGAATGCAGTCTAAAGAGCCTCCGAGTATAATAAAGCAAGAACGCAGATAATGGTGAAAAAGAAATTCACACACAAAGTTTCAAAATGGCAAAGAACAAAAGAGGAAACGCCCTAAATGTATAAGAAAAGTGGACTAGAGCCCAATGCCGCCAGTGTTTGTCCGATAATGTTGGTCAGTACAACCATCTGCTCGGATGGCTGCAGCTTCTGAGGCGCAATTTCTCATTGCTCGTTTCCCGCGTCTTGCAGAAAACACTCTACTGTTTAGTGCTTCGGAGATGCTGAATCTCCTGCTCTCCCTTTTCTCCTTTTCTTCATTTCCGTCCCTTGAATTCGCCCCTTCTCTGGTCTTCCTTTTCTTTCAGGAAGTGTCCCCAGGACAAATAACCTGTCTTGTAGAGCAGCTCTCGAACCGGTCACTGAAAGTCACATTGATGGTAAGTATACATTCTGATACTGGTGCTAATCCACCATTCTCACTGTTTCATCCGTATTCCAAATACTGATCCCTATACAGATCGTGTCCCCGGAATCGGTGGTTCGTGGCATCCTGGAATACGACTAGCATATATACCCTTCAAACGACATACATCATGTATCGGCGCCGATTTGACGAGGGCAAATGGAGACAAACGGACTGCGACGCCCTTTAATCTTGTGAGTAGGTGTGGTGTGGTTTTGGTCTACACAATAGTTGACATGTTGAAGACTCGGAGGCCAATCAATCCAATAACTGAGCATCCACGACATGTGACTACCGTCCCCAAAACTACGATTGGAATTGGCCCTCTCAGCCTTTAATCCGAGTAGTGAGTCGTTTCGTGCAACAGTTGTTCCCGAAGGTGTATGGGTTTACTATGTATTGTACATCTCTCGCCTTTCACATATGGCGACCTGCCCCCCAAGTGTAAAATGATTATAGGCGCCCCAGAATGAACCTGAAAAATCGCTAAGGCCAGAGAAGAGAAGAAAGCAAAATATAGACAAAAAAAGCTAAGATCGGCCAGAAAATGTGCGTCCTACGGGTTTAAGGATAAAAGGCCCATCCCATGCTCATCCCCTCTCGCCATTCATCATTACGTTCGTACTCGAGGCATGAAAGCCTTACCTCCTGACTCTCAGAATGTCTGGTTGTAGGACTGGGTGAACCTGACATCCGTCCCCGGCTGTGTTGCCGGTTCAGCGAACCGTATATTCTCTGTCAAGTTGATTGCTGACGGCTTTGTGGCAGTGGTGTTAAAAGTGGCGAGAGTTGCACCACCAGGTGTACCCTGAGTTGCTGTGAGACTACCCGTAGCCTTACTGGCCTGTCTTCTTTTACGCTGTGCAAGGTCACCGCGAATACCAGTCAAATATTTCTTCGCTTGAAGGACGAGTTCAGGGTCCTCAGTACTTTGCTTCAGAGCGTCCAGCATCTTGGCCACTTGTGTGTCTGATTGTAAATGAGGACAGGTGCGGGAGAACCCAAAATGTGCAAGACCGCAGAGGCCGCAATGCTCTACGCCGGCTAGTTTCAAACGACAGGAGCCGACCGGGTGATTCTGATTGCAGGCGAAACACGAGGGTCGGGTCTCCGTGGGGCCGTCCATGCCTGCCGCGCTCATCGAGAGGCCGTGGTCGATTATGGGGTTGACTCGTTCGAATGCGCGTACTTTTGTTCTCTTCGCCGGACGTTCTTCGGGATCGAGCTCGGGAGGAGAGTCAGACTCAGATTCCACGGCATCTTCCCCCTTGAATTCAGTATCGCTTTCAGCGTCTCGTTTACGGGGCGCTTTAGCGGGGGATAGTTCCGTAGTAACAGCATTTGAATAGTCAACGGTCACCCGCTTTCTCTTTCCGCGTCCGAAGTTTTCGGCTTTTCTGGCTTCTTCTGCTGCCGCATCTTCTCGCTCCTTAAGGATCTTCTCCCAAACAGCACTATTATCTGATGTAGAGTCTTCTGTGTCTTGCAGTTCGCTTAAATTCTGGTTGTCATTCGCCCAGACCCGAGCAAAGCTAAACTGGGATTCAGAGGCGTTCTCGTTGGGAGACGAGACCTGTTCAGCTTGACTGCGCTCAAGAAGTTTATCGACAGACGCAGAATCATACCGTATATCCCCTGAATCATCGTCCTCAAACAATGCTTGAGCTCCATGTCGAAGGATAGATTCCAGGTCCTGTCCGTCATCTTCCTCTGAGACCATTCGGTCAATCAGTACATGATCTAGCACCATCTTCTTCTTACCAATCTGCATGATCTTCTCTTCAGCGCTGCCCCGGGTCATCAGTTGAAACACAAGCACCTTGTTCTTTTGTCCTATGCGGTGAGCACGCGACAATGCTTGCATGTCCTGGTGAGGGTTGAAATCAGGGTCCATGATGATGACGGTATCTGCAGTGGCAAGATTGATACCCACACCTCCCGATCTGGTGGAGAGTAAAAATGCGAAGTATGGCGAATCTTCAGCATTGTACTGGTCAATCATTTTCTGCTTCTCCAAAGATGACATTCTTCCATCAAGGCGGCGATGCAAAAGCCCCAACCCATCAAGAAAATCTTCAACTATATCCAAATTGTCAAGAAATTGACTGAAGATCAAAACTCTATGACCGCTCTCTTTGAGCTTCGGCAGCATTAATTGTAAGAGCTGGAGTTTTCCAGCCGCCTCTACCAAGTGCTTGTGAGATGTAGCAGCATTGTTTGTCCGCTCCTCAATAGCTGTGCTATAAATGAATGGATGGCACAAGCATTTTCGAAGCTGCATCAGGATATTGTTCAGGTTTTGACGTTCGGCTTGTTTGGGACCATCGGTATCATTCTTTCGCTGGAAGATAGCCTTGATCAACTGTGGATTCTTCGCCAGAATGGACTTGTATAGTTTCTTCTGGACAACGGACATAGAAACTGGAACAATGATCTGGACAACCGGTGGAAGAAAAGTGAGCACCTGGGCTTTTGTCCGGCGTAGAAAAAACGGCCGGATCATGTTGTGTAATTCAGGAATATTCTCTTTTGATAGTATTCCATACTCGTTTTCCAGCTCCTCTGCATTCTTCGTTGGGTCACAGAATTGAAGAAGGTTGAACAACTCCCTGGTATTGTTTTGCAGAGGAGTACCTGTCAATAGAAGTTTGAAAGGGAAATGAATCCGAGACAGTGACTCATATAACTGGCTTTTGTCATTTTTCAAACGTTGGCCTTCATCGACGACCAAGCCAGCCCAGGGTATTTTAGCGAGGAATCTTCGAGAGGCATCATCAGCCATGGTTTCATAGGAAGTCACAACTACATGGCATCTTAGGTCATGGCTGCCCGCATTAAACATCTCATATTTCTGCGCTAGTTGACGCGAGAACGATGATCCATAGTATGTGACCACCCGGATGGAAGGAACCCATGCTTTTATTTCTTTTCGCCAGTTTGGACACGTCGAGTTTGGTACCACAACAAGGAATGGCCAGCATTTGTGATACTGTATCAAAGTCGCAAACAGGCCAATCACTTGAATGGTCTTCCCTAGGCCCATCTCATCGGCAAGAATGGCGTTCTGTTGTTTGAACCACATGTAATAAAGCCAGTTCAAACCATCTTTTTGATAGTCCATCAGTTGCCCCCCGGTCATAGTTTCAGGTTGTGTGTCTTTCACTATACTTTTCTTGAAACTTTGCTTTCGGACCTGCTCCAGATGCTTTCTGAGAGAATGTTGATTTGGCATATAAGTGTAGTCACGTTTCACCCAGTCCTCGTATGCAGTTTTGAAATCAGCCCACCTCTCAGCATTGTTGCGGTCAGGTGGTGAGTCCCATACTGCATCCTCATATGTTAGGCCCTTAAACTTTATGTAGGCTTTGGACACCCTATCAACTCGTGACTTGACTGCTTCAATAGATTGATCCTCCGAATCATCGTCATTGTTGTCATCTGCGTACTGGACATCGAAAATAATGTCAGCTCGAAGGAAGTCTTCCGGTATTGCCTCTTCGGTTGTCATATCCGGGTTTGAGTTTTTGTTTGATCTGAAAAATGCTCGTCGCATGGCCGGGCTTACAACGCTCCATACCCAGCTGCCAGGTACCCAGGTGGTATGATAATAAGACATTGTTTTCCATTTTATTAGGTATTCTTTGTCGACCTCCTCCATGATATTTGCGCTGTACCCAGCAACGTATGTTTTAAGGTCTGTTGGTCTCCAGGCAACCATTGCACCGATCTCTCCAGGGGCCGAAGAACAGTCTCCACAGCGCCCCGTTGTTTTATGTTCTGCAGAGATATGATCAAAATGAAACGCTCTATGACATTCAGTACAGCGAAAGAGTAAGTTGGCTGTATTATTCAAACGAGCCATATCCACATGGGTGATAGGATCTTTGCCACCATTCTCCTGCCGAAGCTGCTGCTCCTGCTTTGGCGTCAAGCGCTCCCGAAGTGACTTAGACATATTCCCTTTCTTAGAACACGCAGTGCAGCGGCCTTGGTGTGGGCAGACCTGGTCTTTCGTATGGGCAACACCCAGGCAGCGACGACACTGAAGAACAAACAAGTCATCCGAAACTTTAGTTACAAGGTGTTCGCGTGTAGCTCGAGGACCTAGGCAAGATTGATGATAAGTGCTTGTACATCCCTGACAGAAGACAAGAGGGCCTTTCGCATGGTCATCTCCGCTGCGGTAGCAAACTGCGCACATTTCGTTGTGAAGACTTCGAAACGGGTCACCAGATGGGATCTTGCGAAATGTTTCCTTCGCTCCGAAGAACTTCTGTGTCTTGGTGACATCTTCAAACTCAGAAATGTCATCTTCATACTTCTCCTTGAGGTTTTCCCGAAGTGTCTTCCGCTGCCGGGTTGAAAACCGCGAGCCTGTAGGTCTTGGGGCAAAGTCGCTTTCCATATCTGAGCCACCCGAGTGTGTCTTAGCTTGTTTGCGTCTCAAGCGCCTCTTCTTGGTAGTTGCCGTAGACGATATAATCACGTCGTCACTCGAAGGAGACCCAGAGCGAGATTCCTCGTCCTCACTGCTCATACGGCTAAAGAAATCCGTGAACTGAGTATTCCTAGCTCGAGTAGAGCGTCGCCTTGCCCCAGACTCAGATGAAGTATATCCCTCTTCATTGGACGAGGAAGCCATGCTGGGCGGAGCCTGTAATGAGCTTTCGTAGACTTGTTCTGTATTTTGGAAACTTGTGAGGGCTTCGGGTCCGTTGCTTAGGCTCTCAAGTCGAGAGGACGACATCTATATGGAACCCAATACCAGTAAGATAGAGGCTAAGTAAAGGTTGTGTGAGAGAAACATTGTACTTACCGTTTCAGTTTCTCCACTGCGCAATTTAACTAAATAGGAAGATTCCTTTGTAGTCTCTATTGCCTCACTTATGACACAACGAACATCAAAGTGTCCTGGGAGGAAATCATATTCATCACTATTAGATATTTTCGGAATCTCTACCGCTACCTGTATTTTGGACGGCCCCGATGAGCCTTGAGGTATTTGGGTATGAGACTTGTGCTGAAATTGTGACAGGAGGTCTGCAACAAGATCCTCGTTCAATTGAGATGCGATTTCTTCATCCATCTTGGGTATTTTGCACCCTGTGGTACTCTCATACAAACTCACGATAGCAGGTACACTGATAAGGAAGAGAGGAAAGGTACCTGAACTTTGAGGTCGCTGGTAATTGACACATAAATGACAGAACACAAATGAGAATGTTACAAAAAAGGAGCGGACTGTTGAATATTCTTCACTAGGGAGCAAAACCAAAAGAATGGATCAATCGCCAGTAACACAACTGTTCAACGGAGGATCTATCAAATTTCCCAACTGCGTAATATTGCATCTAAACGCGACGCGCGACCGGTCGGATTAATGATAATCCTCTTATCTTATCGGACCTCTAGCAAGCTCCCATAGCAAAAAAAAAGAAACACCAGATGGGCGAAGCTAAATCATGCATCCAACGGCAATAGCTTTACGTGCAGAGTCTCTTATTATTGGTATCTCTAATTACTTGCAATGTCTCGTCGTTCGCTATTGAAACCCTTGCATTCATATATGCGCTTATCTATAGCTCCGTCTATTCACCTGAATCATGTGAGACGTGCTTCACTTAACTCGGCCATTGGTCGTGGTATCCGCAAGACCCGGGGCTTCGATGGTCCACCTTCGTCGCGAAATTCGTATGATTCTGACTTTGAACGGCCGTACAGAGAAAGGAGGGACCCCAAACCGAATAGAACCGAAAAGAAAACCCAGGGCAGAAATTGGCTCGACGGTGACTTAGATGAAGATGAATTTATTAGGACGGGAAGTTTCCGCGCACTGCCTCGTGAACACCAACGCTTCCAGAGCAGTAAGAGGTTGTCGAAGAATGAAGCCAGGGGATACGATGACCGTGAGACTAGCGACAGACCTCAGGACAAGCGTCACCCTCGCCGAGCGGAGCCAGCTAGACACCACCGTGCCACGGAGAGAGTACCAGAGCGGGTAAAAGAAAATGTGCAAGTCCCTGACGCAATCCCATACACGACACCGGCATCGGAATTCATCTATGGAACCAGCGCAGTGGAGGCTGCACTACGCTGCAGCAGACGTCGTCTGTACAAATTGTATGTGTATCAGGCCGCTGGTGAAGAACTAAGCCCTGCCAAGGTTGCACTGCGCAAATTGGCGCTTTTGAAAAATGTCAAGGTTAAGATGGCCTTCGGTGGATGGGACCGGCTTCTTGACAAAATGAGTGCTGGTCGACCTCATAATGGCTGCGTCCTTGAAGCGTCACCTCTGCCAAGATTGCCTGTGAGGGGCTTGAAGAGTGTTCCATCCGTCAAGGAGGAGGATTTCGGTGTGGAATTGGGCGCTCAATCACGAGAAGAAGCATTGGTGAATAGCACGAACGACAAGATTAAAATTCATCATTGGGATCACAGAGCAAGGTACCCTGTTGTATTATTACTCGACGGAATTGTGGATCCTGGAAACCTGGGTGCTATCATTCGCTCCGCGTATTATCTTGGTGTCGATGCTATTATATTCGCTGGTCGAAACTCGGCACCTTTGTCTCCTGTGACAATCAAGGCCTCGGCTGGAGCAGCTGAAAATATGTCTCTTCTCGAAGTGAGCAACGAAGTGGATTTCATCCAGCGTTCCAAAGCCAATGGATGGAAATTTTACGCGGCAGATGCCCCAGGTCCAGCTTCCAAATATGTGGACACTACTTCTATTGTCGAGGGTAAAGGTACTACCGAAGGGGGCCATGTTAGCACCCAATCGCCTTGCGTTATTATGATGGGGAGCGAGGGATCCGGATTGAGTCGTCACATTAAGTCGCATGCGGACTCTATCGTGAGCATCCCTGGAGCCAGACTTGCTACGCCCCTTGGTGTTGAGTCTGACCCTTCTAGAGTGGACAGCCTTAACGTCAGTGTGGCAGCGGCGCTGCTGATGGAAATGTTTCTACGTGTACCACTTGCGGTGGCCGATGTGCCTCCGAAGAAATCTCGGTGAGCCTGAATCAGAATGATAATAATGACAGCTTGTATATATATCACTTGTACATTAGCATAATTCAACCCTATGGACAAAACTCAGAATCTTCATATACAACAACATTCATCTAGGAAACCTTCCCATCATAATAGTAATACTTAGGCTCAGCTCTTATTCTACACTTCCGCTTTGGCCTGCACGGCACCGAATCGAAGAGAACCGAAATCAAATATCTATATCATTCGTTCTGTCAGAAGAGTATCCAAGGGGTGTTTGGAGCATGCAACTCACCGCATATAATCCCTCCAAAAATGCCCCACCAAGAATGTCAAAGTCGAGCGATCCACGACTCTGAATACCCCCATATATGTAGCCAGGTTTGGCTTCAGCAAACATCAGACTTTTCTTTAGCATAGCGAACGATTTCTCCCCTACTGCTAATTGGACAACTGGTAGCTGGTCCACATTGACGTCAGATGGGATGAGAAAGCCTTGGCTTTCACTATCATAGAATGCACCTGGGATAGAATCATAAATGGCTTGACACGTTTGGTCATCAAGTAGAGTCAATGCTGCATCGGTATCGACAATAGCCTTGTTCTCAGATCTATTAATGGCATTTTCCCCAACCGTTGTAGAGGGGGACTCTAACATCCAATAGCCTTGACTATTGTCAATAGGCGTATGATGGACATCATGGCCACAATAGCGCACGGCATCCTCGTCGATGGAGCCAAATGTGTAAAATGGCTTCTTTACGTCAGAGTCGCCCCAAGACCCAAATTTTGCTGTGAACAGCTTTGCAGATTGCTCGAGGTCGTCTCCAGTACTCAAGCGCTCAGCCAGGGCCTTGATGTCCTGCTGGGGATGATTGATATGTCCAAAGGCCAGCCCCAGAACGCCATCTGCTGAAAATTGGGTGAACATTGAGGACATGGTTTTGGCAAGCTGAACAGGCTGTGTCTTGAAGGCCACTCCCCCAATGGTGATATCTTCCGTACCGATGGAACCAGACACCGAGGAGCCATCCACATAGGATACTTTCCATGGCGAATCTTCAATATCTTTAAATGTGCTCGACTTTTCAGGATCAAAGGCATCGCTCTCCTCCTCACCATGGGGTAGTGTATCTGAAGAGAGCTCACTAGATCGCACCTGCTAGTGTTAGTAAGGTCGATTTTGTCTTTCTCCTATTTTGATTGATATAGATATATCTTACCCAAAAGTCAGCAGATGCTGTATCCAAGACCAGGTTCAAAGTTTGAGCCGGGGTTCCGATGCTCACGGGTAAGAAGAACCCTGCGTCATTTTGGATGTCCTTCTTCTCAACCTGTTGGAATTGGTCGTCCGAGATCTGTTTTCGCATCACGTCGTGAAAGCGAACTCGGCCGCCGATAGGCTTGTCAGTGAAGGGCCGGCCAGTCTGATGAATAGCTCGACCGATAGAAAAGGGGCCATTTTTGGTAGGGTGCAAACGGTATTTGCGTATCAGATGCACATAGGACTTGGTCCCAGATTTGGAGTAGTTTGGATTCTCAACAAGGAAGATCTTGGACACCATGGTGATAATAGTCGCGTTTTCGTCCGTTCGAGCGAACTCGTGAGGTAGCCTTATACCAAAGATGATGACGGAATGACAATAAGTTTCAAGGTAGCCATCACTGCTGTCTTATTGTCAGGATCCCCACGACTAACTTATCTGCGGATCAGATTCTGGGCACATACCCTGTACGCTAAGGATGATCTACAGTTACAGTGAGAGACCGTTGGTCCAATGAGATTCGACACACGGCAACATTGAGGGGTCAGAATAAATTAGTAGCTGCGTAAGATAGATAGCATGTTAGTACTAGTACTAAATTCAGTGGCAACGTCACATGTTGCATGGCGAATCAAGCAAGGCAAGTGTCATCATTGCCAGCCGATCCAAATTCCCTGTCATATGATCAATGGCTGCCTGAGGATATTCCGCAGTTAATACAGAACCAGCTGATGGAAGCTCCGCATTAGGAAGTATTCTATTGCTTTTGTATACATTTCAGATACCGTACGCATGGGTACAGATAGATAGCTATTGTGTTACAGAGAAAGATATGACAAGAACCGTGAAGCGACATCATCAACAATGGCATCTATGGGCCAACGCCAGACCGACTTATATTGAAAAAGAACCAAACCCCTCGCATGGCCAATTACCTTCCCAAGCACTGCAGAACAGTCGTAGCAATATTTAGCTGTTTAACAACTATCGAGCACGGTAAGAATTACTTCTTACGACTTTTTGCCTTTGGTGCCGTGTTGGACGAGACACTAGCTGCCCGCGACGTCGACGTAGAATTGGCTTTGCTGCTACCTTTAACAGCCTTGACCTGCTTGTTCTATGAAACCATACACGTCAGTTGAATACGTCGGGAATTGAACAAGACCAAACTTACCACTGCGCCGCCCTTGTTCTTCTTTTTAGCCGGTGCTCCATCATCGTCGTTTTCAGCATCCTCGTCGTCTCGATCACGTCCACGACCCTTGCCAGACTCGCCATTGGCTTTCTCGTCCGCAACTTCAAACTCCTTTGCAACAGTATTCAATAGTGTAGTACAACGGCGTCCGATTTCCACGGGCGTTCGGCTTAGGAAGAACCAGTCGAACCGGAAGAGTGGGGACTCGCGGATTTCATCCCGGATTTTCTCGTACAGTCCCTCACCATCCACCCCGTACTTGTCGAGCATCACCAGTAAAAACCGATCCTCTTCTTCGGTGTACACCTTCTTATTAGTGGTAGACACCGTGTAGTTGATCTTGAGTTGCTGAAGAGGAACGCGGTACATCTCCATCTTCTTGCGAAGCATTTTACGTTGATGGTTCATCTTGCGCAGCTTCTCCTCTCCCTGCTCAACAACGCGGAGATATTTAGGGTAGTCTTGGATCTCGGTGTACCGCTTCCAAAACACCTTGGCGTATTCCTCAACTTCATCTGGTTCTTTGCTATCCACTTCTGTGGCGATCCCAACATAATCAGTGCGTCCGAATTTGGCCGAACCATTAACAAACTGCTGGAAATCACGGCGATTCCAGGTTGAAAAACCTTCTTCTGACATTTCAGCCTTCTGCGACTGCTCTTCTTCCGTCAATGGCACCGCATTGTCTATTTCTTGCTGCTCCAAATCGCGCTCGGCTTCACGCTCACTAAGTTCCTCTTCAGGCCCATCAGGGAGTGGAACTTTATAGCTAATCTCTTTGTGGAAGTAGGCGGTTTCTTTCTCCTGGAGTTCTTGGAGTCCCGGAGGGAAGAACTGCCAATCGTGAACAGCAATTTGCTTAGGTGCCCGAGGGACCTTCGGTTTGGGATCAGCCGTTCTTCCTCCAGTAGCTAGCGCTTGGCGATAGTATTTGTCAATAGAGTAGAATTGCTCTTTCCGTTCGCGCTTTGCCGGGTTAATCCAATTGAGGCCGATGTCCTTCTTGCGATCTGTGAAGTCCTTTCCGTTCCATTCGTATGCACTTTCGGAGCTAAACTTTTGCAAATCATCGATACCAAGTTTCTCATATTTCTTGCTCAGCTCTGCAGTTCGCTCCTCACCCTTGCGTAAAATCGCATCGATATCATCATCGGAAATTTGTTTATCGGCATTAAAAGGTGCAGTCGAATTGTCATTGCTGAACACGTTCGCAGCTCCGTGCTGGATCATGCCAAGCAGTTCCTCCTTTGACGCGGCGTTCTTGGTCTGCTGCTGAGCACGGCCTTGTTGAATAACAAGCTGGTCTAACCGTAGCTTCTGGGCTGCACGTTCCAAGACCTTCTCTTCAATCGCATTCTCTGTGACAAATCTGAATACAACCACTTGCTTTGTCTGACCAATACGATGAGCACGGTCCATGGCCTGCAGATCAGCCTGGGGGTTCCAATCACTGTCGTAAAGGACAACGATATCCGCAGTTGTCAAGTTAATACCGAGACCTCCCGCCCTAGTGGTAAGCAGGAAGACAAACTTGTCCGATCCTGGCTTGTTGTACTCGTCAATTGCAGCAATTCGATCCTCATGCGCTGTCGTGCCATCGATACGGCAATAATTGTACTCTCTGAAAACACAGTAATCTTCCAAGATATCAAGCACACGGCTCATCTGGGAGAAGATAAGAACACGGCTTCCCTGTTTCTGCATACGTGCCAAGAGCTTGTCTAAGATTGACATCTTGCCGGCGTTGTACACAAGATGTTCATCCGTTGTATAAGGAGGGCCCGGCTCAGCTCCTTCAAAAAGATAGGGGTGATTACAACATTTGCGAAGTTGCATGACAATGTTCAAGAGACGGGTCTTAGATTCGCGCTTTCCAGCGGCACCGTTGACAGCGTCGATATCCTTCTCAAGAATCTTCTGGTACCACTTCACCTGCATCTCTGACATGGGTACATAAAGATTGACCTCCTTCTTGGGAAGCAAGCTCTTCTCTACGTCGCTCTTAACACGGCGGAGAAGGAAGGGTCGTAGCACTCGGTGAAGTTGCTGGACAACGGTGTCCTGGTCAGACTCTTGGTTTGAGAACCATTGATCGAATGCCTCCGAATCGCCAAAAACATCCGGCAAAAGGAAGTTTAGAAGGGCCCAAAGCTCATGGAGGTTGTTCTGGAGTGGAGTACCAGTGATTAGCAGACGATTCCGGGAATGGAACACACGAATGATCTGTGCGAGTGACGATTCTTCGTTTTTGATTCTATGGGCCTCATCAATGATGATGTACTCCCAAGCGAACTTCTTAAGATGAGACTTCTCCCGAAGAACCATTTCGTAACTGGTGATGCACACATCGAAGTTCTCATCAAGAAGTCTTTCGTTTATTAACTTATGACGCTCCTCCTTGTCTCCCTGAAGAACAAGAACATTAACTTCAGGTGTCCATTTGTGAAATTCGCGTTTCCAATTATCGAGTGTTGATTTCGGTACAGCAACCAGGTGAGGTCCTGTAATGTCGCAGACATGTCTGAGGTACCCGAGGAAAGAAATGGTTTGAAGGGTTTTACCCAAGCCCATCTCATCGGCAAGGATACCAGAGATCCCATTCTCATGTAGAGAAACAAGCCAGTTCAATCCAGCAATTTGATAATCTCGCATTTCCCCATGAACGAATGGCGGGGATTCACGAAAGACGGTGCCGGTTTCGCCGCCGCTCTTCTCATCCTTCAATAGCTCTGCGTCTTCCTCTTGTTCCGTCCTGCGACGCCTGTCACCACCCGCACCGCCTGACCGTGACGAGCCTTTTTTCTTGGCCTTTGCCTCTTCCTCATCATTTTGCCGGTCTATCTCAGCCATTATTTCTTTGATCCGTGGGTTGGGGTTGGTTTCGATGAAATGGCGAAACAAGTCGGTAAGCCCGAGGAGGTAACGGAATCTCCGAATCGAATCATCTTCCTGTAGTAGACTGCCATAAGAAACTCCAGCCGCGACAAGTGATATGACAGGTGGACTACTGTACCTTTGACTCGTCCAGACGACCATGCTTTTTACCCAGGATGCTCTTCCTTAGATGAAATGCCTCAGATCGCTTTCTTCGGCCGTCGACGGGAACTGTGTCGCCTGCAACACTGCTTGCTGTGGTGTTTGGGTTTGTATCCGAATCCTGGTTCGCACCGGTTAGCCTGCATGTTGGGGAAGTGCTGATAAATCGCGTAGAATGTACCGTATAGTCTGGAGTGTCCTGGTAGCCCTATTTGAAAAGTAAAGTTAGCATAAACCCAAGTCCACTAATATGCATCGCTTGTCAATGCGCGAAAGCCAGAGCTAGTCCGAAAGCGATTTGACCGGGTCCTGTCACCTACCCCCATTTGCGCGTCATCTACGGGTACCGACGTGACGGGTTCATCATTTGCATCTGTCATGGGAGTATCTGCTTGAGAGGGTGTTTCTGAGGTGGGGGCGAACGAAGGCGCCATATTCATTCTGGGCGCACTCAGCGCAAATAACTTGTGTTATGTATAGAGCCGAACACGCCTTGCAAGCGCTCCGAAAGCACGACAGGAGGTAAACTGAGTGGGGAAGCTAAGACGTTGATTGCCCACCGTTGTGAGATCAATTGGGGTGGGTATGGGATTATGGAGGGATTGATTCCTAGTATGTAACAAGGAGTGGGAATTGAACAATAAAGGTTGATGAAAGAAGTAGCACTCGTCAGTCGCGCCGGGATGGCAAATGGAATTTCGTCGGGGAAGCGCGGCCGTCCTACGCGCTTATTGGACAAGGAGTGCGAGTGCTCTACTTAGTCATATATGAGTCATCAGTCGGCGGAAGAGAAGTTTCCCCGCTGTGGGTCACGTTACCGGGACAAAAGCAAAGAAAGATCACCTGCACAAGTATCATCACTGATCATCGTCACCAGGTTTCCTTGCTTCCTTTCAACCTAATCCCTTTCACTACATTTTCCAATTTTCCGTGGGGTGCGACCTGGTTTTCAGTTTTAATTGGTCTTGTTTTTCTTATCTCATTTCTGTCTTAGCTCCGTATTTGTTGGTATACTTTCAGGGAGCACGGTTCACCTCGCCCCTCCCAGTGGCGCCAACCGCATATTGTTTTGAAGTTAAGGAGAGATATTTGCACAGCTGCTTGATTTGCAGCACAATCTACCATGGACTCCATGAGGTCATTGAACACATCGCTACCTAGCTCGACTCCTCGCACTCAACCTCCTGAACAACTTTTGCAATCGTTCAAAGCGGCCGCGCTATCTGTTACCAACCTTTATAAAAATGCAGTCTACGAGCAATCACAGGCGAAGCAAGCTGGCTACCAGGAAGCAATTGAAGACCTACTGCAGTTTCTAGACAAGGAAGGCCTTGGCCTTGCTGGGGGAGAAGGTTCAAAAATCCGACAATGGGCGGCTGAAAGGAGTGATGGAACCGGGACTCCGAGCGACGATGACGAGCCTGAGAAGCAACCTCGAAGCACTAGTCCCGTTGCTACACGCAAGGAACAAACCAAGCCAGAAGCCGCCCGACAGCCAGTCAAGTCGACCTCGACTGACGACTCCGTTGCTACACAGCAACAGCCCCCACTTAACAACTCTCACGTCGCCGAGGCAAACACACTTGATAGACCGGCAGTCTTTACTTTCTCCGCCGGGCCTACATACCCTCCATGCCAAGAACCTGATGTAGATATGCAATCCTCCGACAGCTCGACAGCCTCATCTCAAGATAGTTCACCTGTGAGTGTATCTGTTCTTCCTCGGACCTCTCGACAACAAGCCCGACACAACAACTTCTCACGGACGAACCCTCGAGCATCCACACGGGAACCTTCCGTCGGTGCGGGCTCAAAACGAAAGTTTGCAGTTCCCGATTTTTTCGACATATCGGGGCTAGGGAATAGGGATATATTTGGGGGCGGCAAACGCGGCCGCTTCACCTAGAGAATATAGTATCGACGATTGGACGAACCTCATATTCTTATGGTAACGCAGCGGTTTGATTGATTTTTTGAGTTCACGGTGCATTTGGAGGGAGTCTCGCATGTGGTCTTCTTTTGGCCACCTCTTGTTGTCTTCATTTTCCAGCCTTTTGTCTTCATTGCTTTCCTGTTTTCTATAACGGTTAAACATATAGAGGTTATCAGATCTGGTGATACCCGGTGGGGCAGCTCTTGTGATACTTGTTTCGTGTAATTCTTCACCTTTGTTCATCCCTTTCCCTTCATTTCTTCTACATGCATATATGACGACGCTTAGACGATTGTTCTTGTTCTCGTTCTCGGTCAGCTCTAATAGAACAAGTACTACTGGAAGTCAAGCAGGACACAATCTTGTATCAAGGCTACTCTATTGTTTAATTAAAAGCCCTGTAAATACCCATTCCCACCAGTGTGGCGGAGATAGTCGCAATGCCTAGCCTCCGCGAGCCCATTTTATATTTCGTAGCGCCTTGCATGACCGCGCGCTCCTGCTTCTGCAAATTGCTCATTCCCGTATAATAGCTGTAGACACCGAGGCCAATAAATGCGGCGGAACCTGGTTACATTGCGCAAGTGTCAGACGACATTTCACTGGCTCATTTGCACTTTTATATAAACAAGTATATATGATAAAGCTGTAGAAAACTAACCTGTGACCCTGCAAGCTGTGCAGTCGTCATATTGGTCTTCTGCCAGTAGACGTTTAGCTTCTTTGGACTCGACATCCCAAGCGCGGCCGTTATTCTCCGAAGTTGAAGACATTGGAATCGGTTGGTTGGTTGGACGCTAGTTGCAGCGGAGTAGTACAGTAGGTATTATCGAGTTTCTCGGAAATTATAAAACCGTATCCCTAGCCAAGACAGGGCAACTGATTAGTGACTCGAAAGCAAAGAACTGCCTTGAATTTCAGTGAGAGGAATCTCATCCATACAAAAGAAAGGCGGCAACCAGCGGCAGAACCCGCGGACAATTTAGAGATGTCATTAAATGAGCGCAGCCCCATGTCGTTGCTTCTCCCCACCGATAAAGGAACCAGACAGATCGGCATGATGAGCGGGGAGATTGATGCGCTCTATATTTTCGACGAGCATAAGTAAGCTTATTTTCCGATTTACTTTAACATCTGTTCTACGAGAACTGACTTATCGATCCACAGTAATCCTCTTGTAGAGCAGGTCTATCGCTCCCGTCCGCCCTCCGCAGCTACTATCCTACCCCTCTACCTCGCGCATCCAGCTCCGCGGCCGTCACTCCTTTATATTCCTAATGTTACGCCCCCCGTGACCGTTTTCTCAATTGTTCAGTCAAACTTACTCTTTCTGGCGCTTTCCGAAGTCGATACAGAGCCACTCGTTGCACTAGAGTTCCTACATCGCGTTGTGGATGTACTTGAGGAATTCGTTGGAGCACCATTGATTTCACATAAGATACAGGCAAACTATGAAGTGGTTGCACAGTTACTCAATGAGATGTGCGATGCAGGCGTTGTATGCAATACAGAGTTAAATGCGCTACAGGAGGCTGTTGAAATGCCGGGGTGGATGGGGAAGTTGTTGGGTAATGTCGGGTTGTCCGGGTGAGTCTCTCATATTTAGTCCTATTTGGTCTTGTATAGTATTGTCGTTTAGGATTACCTACGTATTTCATACTAACATGATTACCTTCGAAGATCCTCTACGCCTATCTTAGGACCTCCGAATACGCTCAAGCGGTCAATCTCAGCCAATGCGGCGACTCAAGGACCTGCGATACCATGGAGAAGATCTGGAGTGCGGCACACTTCTAACGAGCTATACGTTGACATTATTGAATCGCTGTCGGTCACGATGGCGCCTTCAGGACGATTACTCTCTGCCTTAGTGTCCGGCACCATTGCATTCACGGCCAAAATATCCGGTGTTCCTGAATTACAGCTTTCCTTGACGGCTCCTGGTGGTCAGCAGGCCATTGCACGAAAGCTCGAGTTACCCGTTTTTCACCCTTGTGTACGACTGGCAAAATGGCGAGAGCGGCCAGGGGAATTGAACTTTGTGCCCCCGGACGGACGGTTTATTCTTGCAGGGTATGAGGTCGACCTTCTACCCATTGATCCCAGCCTCGACCAGCCACCAAGTCATATGGAGAAGCTCTTTCTGCCCGCCATTGTAGACATTCGTAAATCTCTCGGCCCGACCGGCTCCGATTTCGAAGTCCGCTTGATTCTCAACACAAATTTCCCGGGTTATTCATCCTCAAACCGGCCTGGAGGACGAAATGGCTCCGGTACGTCGACGCCGTCGTTTCTTGGAGGAGGCGGGAACTCCTCGGGCCCTGTCTTAGAAGATGTTTTGGTCACGATACCTATTCCAAAATCAGTCCGGAATATCACAGACATGCAAGCCAGCCGCGGTGACGCGCTCTTCTCCCCTGGTAACAATGTCCTTGAATGGCGAGTCCCGACCAAAGACGCTGGAACCGTCTCGGGCACCGCAACCCTCCGTTGCACCGTGGCCGGACATTCAACCGGTGACGATGACTTCGATGAAGAAGCCGAAGAAGTCGACCCGGAAGCAAACCTCCTCCAAGGCTACTACGACGCCGAACCCTCAACATCCTACCAAGCCCCCGAAGAGGAGACAACGAAGCGGAAAACAAAGAAAAAGAAAAAGAAGAAGGTCAAGAAGTCCTCTCGCGCCGCCCCCGCCATACCAGATGCAGACCAACCGGAGATAGCCCAAGAACCATCCCAACCGCAATCCCCGACACCTCCCCAGCCTTCCCCTTCACCTCAACCACAGACACAACAACCTCCAACCGACGACGCCTCCCGCTCAATCTTCCACACTACACAACGCAAAACTAAAGCCCAGTTGAACGCAACCCTCATGCCTAACTCTGCCGCGGTGTCATTCTCAGTCCGAGGCTGGCTCCCCTCGGGGATCAAGGTGGACAGTCTGAATATCGACCCGCGACGAAGTCGTGGCTTGGGCGAGACAGTGAAGCCCTACAAGGGAGTAAAGTATTTATGTGTCAGTCGAAAAGGAGTGGAGAGAAGATGTTGATATATATTATTATCATTCTCTTATTTTTGAATTTTTCTTTCTTTCTTCTCATTGCTGCACTTTGGCTACATGGATGACAATCTAGCAAGGATCTGATATGGATGATAAGCATTCATCATTCGCATGATACGGATAATGATACTTGACATACGTTCAAATAGAATACATAGAACTAGACTCGTGATGAAAGTGAAAGCAGTTTGTAGGTTAATACTACCTAACCAGCTAGCTCGAAGATTCTGAATAAACCTCGTTTGTATAACGATACACTTTCGAAAAAACTGACGACGCTACCTAACCAAAATATTATATATCCGAATCGAGAATATCAGGTCACATTAAAGCTTCGAAGCACGGCGTTCAAGAACCTGAAGCACGAAGTAGGCCACTAACCAAAAGCAGATTGTGAGTAAGGTCATCATAAATGGGTATTAGATTAGTAGATGGATGTAGAGTGAACAAAATGGTATCTCAGAAGGAAAAGAATATAACAAGGAAATGGAGGGGGAAAGAATGGAGGGAAGGAATGGTTGTACAGCGTTCATTCTCTGACTGGAGAGGCACGGACAGTAAGAATTCGGACGTTGCAAGCATCGACATGGGGAGATATGAGGGAGGCCGAGGAGGGGTAGTCAAATCTGTTGGGTAATTCGACGGACGAGACGGAAATAATTACTCACCAGCAGCAACAACGACGGCTCTGCCAGCACCAGCCTTCGCAGAGCCTCCGCCGAGAGTGAGGATGTAACGCAGCCAGCCGAATCGGATCTTGTTTCCGTTGCGATCGAAATCGGGTGCAAGAGTGCTGGCGGCCTTGAACTTGCTCAGTTTACCTGCGTATGGGGGGTAGCGGATCGAGAGGATGGATTCAAGCCAGCTGGGTGTGCTGGTGATGGGACGACGGTGAACGAAGACGTCGAAGCTGGCCTTACCACGGTAGGCGCCGTGACCACTTTCACCGACACCACCGAATGGGAGGGTAGGGATGTGCAAAGCAGCGTCGTTGACGGAGACACCACCAGAGCGAGTAGAAGAAAGAACTTGTAAAGCGTCAGACAATTTCAAGCAATAATAGAACGAAGGCGTGCGGGAACATACCCTTGTCAGTATCTGCCTTAGAGCCGAATGGGTAAAGGCCCAGAGGAGTGGCCTGAATTCCATTAGCAATGTCGACTGCCTGTTCGAGGTTGTCCACGGGCAAGATAGGAATCAAAGGACCGAAGCTTTCTTGCGTCAGCATCGAATCATCAACAGAGTCTACCAGAACCAAGGTTGGCTCGATGAAGCGCTCCTTTTCGTCCATTGTACCACCCATCAGAATTTTGCCCTTGGTATTGTCGAGCATTGACTTGATGCGATGGAATGCACCTTCATTGATGATGCGAGAATAGTCTGGCGACGCTTGGCACCCTGAGGATAGAATTCATTATAAGCTTTCTTGAATTCTTCTATCACGGCAGGCACGAGGTCCTTGTCAACCAGCAGGTAGTTTTGGGAGGTACAGATTTGGCCAGAATTCATCAGTTTACCCCACAGAAGTCTCCGCGCAACGAGTCTGGGGTTGGCGCTCTTGGTTATGATGGCCGGGTTGATACCACCCAGCTCCAGCACGACGGGGGTCAAATGAGGAGCAGCCGCCTTGGCGATGATACGGCCTACGGTGGCGCCACCAGTGAAGAAAATCTTATCCCATCGCTCAGCGAGCAAAGCTTGGGTCTCCGGGATACCTCCTTGAATAACAGTATAGCAGGATGGATCGAGGGCTGCCTCAATGATGCGTTGGATAACAACCGCAGAGTTGGGCGCATTCTCACTAGGCTTAATCACAACAGTATTACCAGCTGCGATAGCGCCGATGACTGGGCCGAGTGTCAATTGGAAGGGATAGTTGAAAGCGCTATTTGGAATATTGTGTTAGTATGTTTCCGCAAGCGAAGAGTTCAGGGCCTTCGGGTTCGGATTATAGGGGCCCGGGGGGGGGGGGGGGGAAACTCACCCAATAACCAGAACACAACCCAATGGATCCTTCCGAATCTTAGGATTCATGAATTTGAAGGACAAATCAATATCTTCGGCTTTTTCATCCTTGGCCCACTTGTGCAAGTTTCGCGTCACGAACACAAGGTCATTCTGCAGCCATCCACTCTCAGCGATCTCGGTCTCGAAGCGAGGTTTACCCAAGTCCAAAGCGGAAGCATCGGCGATCTCTTGCTCATGGTCCTTGACACTGTCAAAGCGAACAAAAAGGTGTCAGTCATACTATGCATTGTGTAGCTCATTGCCAGGAGAGAAAAGCTTACGCCCAGTAGAGCTTCCGGAGCTGTACCAGTCGAAACTCAAGGTCGCGAGTCTTATGTTCCAGGAAAGTCTTACGCAGGGTAGACACGCGACCCGGAATATCCTCGACTGGAGTGAACTGGAGAGGGGGAATGTTCGAAGCGACCATGGTGGCAATCGTTGGTAGAAGGGAGAGGACGGGGAGTGGCGTCGGAGAATGGATGCGGAGACGGGAGCACCGCTAGTACTAGTACTAGTATAGTAGTATGAGCTGATCAGGTGTTATCGCTTGCCCTGAGAGCTTCAAAGGAGAGACGATAGACGGAATGGAATATCTTGGTAGCCAAGGGGATAAAAGAAAATCATATATAGTTAAGCCATGCTTACTCTTACTCTTGATTACGGAGATAGTACTAGACTAATCGAAAAAGAATACATCCAAGAGAGTCACATAAGCACCCACATGATCCTTTTCCCCTCATCGGCGTTGACAGCTGGACCGCGGTATTCCTCCCCCTGTCCAGAAAGTTGGGCCGGACGAGCGGTTCCGCACCATTCACCATTCGAGAACGAGCTCCCCTACCAACGTGAGGACTGACAATGAGTGATCAAGACCGTTCTAATATTTCCTCGGCTTATTCTCAACTCAGGGTGAGGACTAGGTGTGTCCAGCTACGGAGGACCAACACCAATGACTTCTTCTCCACTACATTTTAGCTCATAGTCGTTATTCTGTTTAGGTAATGATCGGCATTAACTGGCCATGCGATCGCCGGGACCTCGCAAGGAGTTCTCCATTGGGCGTCTGCTCCAAATCTCCGAAATAAGACAATGGCAAAGTAATCTCTCGACATACTCCACCAATTTCTAAAAAAAAAAAATAATAATGATGATGCTAATAATCAATGTACAGGGTACTCCGTACATACATTCAAATGATGATTCACTTAAGTCTGGTCCAGCCCTCAACCTAGTATAAGCTCGTTCCTGTTCTCTCCAGGCTGACACCAGTAGTGTCCGATGATCCAAGTTCATGTTGCTGTTAACAGTAACTCTATACGAATACCAGTGGAATCAAGGAGTGCAATGCGCTGTTACGCAATCCTGGGTTCGCCTGATATTAACCCAAAACTATTTCTATTGCGATTTACCTACAAGTAGAGCTCTCGTGGCTTTATATATACAGAAAACCAGGGTCTCAGTAAGAAAGACCGAAAACAACAGGTCCCCACCCTGTCAGATAGAACAATTAAGTCAATCTTGCTTTGAAAAGCCCCTTGAGATACTCATCGGGTACAGTCTTAAATCCGACAAGCATTCGCAAAGATCGGAAGTTATCTAAGGGCTGGAGACAGGGATGGTCAAGTTTGATCACTTATCTGGAGCCGCACCAGAAGATTCTCCCGCCAATAATCAATTCCAAGTGGGAAGTCTGGTCGAGGCTGACGGCACTTGGTACCTCGTAATTGACCCCACCATTAAAAACCAGAAAGAGGTTGTCGTTCTCACGTCCGCGGGTCCCATTTTCGGAGGCCGCGGGCCAGGAAGGCTTGAGGTCTTCCCGGTTGGTGGCGGCTATGGCAGGATTGGGACCGCCGAAAGCGAGTTAGGGTTTGATAAGGATTATGATTGTGAAGGTGCGGGTGAGTAATTGAGAATATGCTACCAGTGATTGGGCTAATAGGAAAGGCTGATGAGGTGGTAAGATGAGAGGGACAGTTAAGCACATACCATGCCATGTGGGATCTGGCCCTGTGGAGAAGGCCGCATGTATGATCATACCAGCTCGCTGGGTGGGCTCAGTCGATCTGCGTTTTGAAATGCACGAGGCTATTCAGCCGAATCGACATATACTGATCTTGTATTTCCTCGTGCGAGACTCAGCTGGCACCTTGGGTTGAGCAATTGGTCACCTATATACCACGTATCGACACAGACTGCTTCTTCAACAAGCCGTAAAAATCCTCCCAGGAGGAATGGCATGCTGAAGGGGCAGCCTTTCATGCCATGAGGATATTGCCAATTTGCTGGGCCGTGTGACATGCTCAGTAGTATTAAATGGGACTGGCATGTCGGTGGTGTGGTCGTGTCTATAATGCTTGTGATGGGTATATACCTCGACGTTGAGCTTGGAGAGTCGTGGACGAATATGAGGCAAATACTATGAGACTATGAGATGCCTTCTAGAACCCATACCCCAACCGGGAGCTATCCTAGGCCCACCGGTATCAGCAACTTTAGTTTCAGCACCAGCCTTCTTAGTGCTTACAGTGTAGACACCAGTGTGGGCCACTACTTCCTAAGTAACTAGGTAAGCATGGTTTTAACTTGTCAGGTGAGTTATTATGAGGCCCATTATGTTCAAGGAACCAACGTCGCCTTGTCTGGTGTCTCCACCACGCACATGGGCAACGATTTGCACCTGCTTGAACCAGGTCCGTACCTTGCTAGACTAGCGCTAGTTAGGGCGGCATGGTTTAGAGCTATAGGGTGCTTAGGCCCGGGCCCTCTAGCCTCCGACCGGGCCTACTAACTTAAATACAACGGCTGTTGATTAGACTACGATCATTTTCGATACAATTCACCTGTCATATAATGTGGCATGAGAAAAGAAGAAAGGGCAACTGAACAGTGGATGTGCTCTTTACAGACTTGTGAAGCTCTAAAAAGGCATACAGAATAAAAGAGCTCCAATGAAGACTTGAGTAGAATCCAATACCCTGAAAACAGTTACTATTTAGTCTGTATTTATTATTCATCTCAAAAGTCACTCGAAGCGTTTCGAAACTGCACAGAGAGTACACGCCACTGCTGTGTACCAGAGTATAGATCAAGATACTCGCATCCAGAGCCGCTGTGCTGTCGCAGGGATGCGATAGCTACATCAATCACTTGAGAAAAAGTACACTAGTGTAGATGCCTGAAGAGCCACCCATCACACCTTAGTGTGGAGTTAGGGCAAATACAACCCAGTAGAGCTTTAAGTATCCCGAATAACGTTCCGTAGTATAATCTAAAATACTTGTATGTATATTTATATACCTCCTGCCTACTGAATGACCATTCCTATCCCTTCACATATCCAGCAACCAGCCAATTACTTGGTTCATGACCAAACCCTCGTCGTATAAGTGCATCAGTACGTTACCGAGGTTGTCATCGCCTTCGGACTCTGGGAAATTGTAATATGCCGGTACATTACGGTTGAACCCAGCAAATAAATCTAAAGTTGTGACTGTTCAAGTGTATAAGCTCAATACGTAAATGATGACGTCGCTTAGCAGCGGGTTGGAAATGATGATGTATATTTTAGTATTCACATGCGGGGAGAAGTATTGACAGGGGATGGATGGCTGAAGACGGCTAGCCGCGGTACGCCACGGGGTCGGCAGAATTATTGAACACCTTCCGAGGTCGTTCATCGGATTGTGTATCTTTCGGAGGGACCTTGAACCGGACTTGTAAATGCTCAGATTTTAGTTTTAATTAGCTATAACGAATAGGCATGGATGGTGATTTGTTTCATTCAATTATTATACTGATACAAATTGAGTTAGTGAAGATAGAAGGGGTGCAATTTGCCAATAAAACACCGTTTTCGAGCTTTGAGGTCCAGGATGCCTCACTAGCGCGGATCTATCCCAGACCGCCTTTCTCTTTCGCATCACCATTTCAGTTCAGTCCAACTTGAAGTTTCTCAATAGCCTTGTAGTACGGAATACCGCCAAGAATACTTACTACCAGTACCTAATACTATCTACTCTCTACAAGGAATGAGCTGCTGCACGAAGAAAAAGACGAATGCGATAACTAGATCATGCTATGAAAATCGATCCTTTTCATCAAGGAAGCTTCAATCTATACATCAAAAACTCCTGGTGGGTACTCAAAGTCGGCTAAAAACACAACAAAATCATCAAAAGCGGCTTCTGAGCTGAGCTCAGTGCTTGAACTGATCTTCCGTCACACCCTTGCCCATGGCCGCAGTGCTGCTTACACCGCCGGTGACCATCTTCAGGAGGTTATCCACATAGTTGGCACCACTCCATTTTTGGTGGGTAACCACGTCGACTCCCTGTTCCATCTCCGGCTCTTGGACCAATTCACCGTAAGCGCGCATGCCATGCTTGGAGTAGGCCTTGGCGAACTGGTCAGAAATGAGGGCTGTGGTGTGCAGACCAGCCAGGGTGATGAACTGCCAGCAGTAACCCAGAGCACCCAGGCGCTTGATGTACGTCTCCTGCTCATCGCGAGGCATGGCCTTCTTCCAGTTGAACGAAGGCGACAAGTTGTAGGAGAGTCTAATATCTCTTCGTTAGCATCGGGATATCGTAGGTGTTCAATTGATGTCGGTCTACTTACTTTTGCTCGGGCCAAACCGCGTGAATGCCTTCGGCAAACTCCTTAGCCTGGGCATAATCGGGGAGCTTGCTCTCCATCCAGATGAGGTCGGCGAATGGAGCGTAAGCAAGACCACGGTTGATGGCACACTGGGTGCCACCCTGGAGCCGGTAGTAGCCCTCACGGGTACGAGGAGCATCCCAGTTCCAGTAGATGTCCTGTCCAGTGATGTTCTTGGCGATCGCGCGAGCTTCAAGGTTGCTCTTGCCCTTGGCGGCCTTCAGGTATTGATCAATGAGGGATTGCTTGTTAGAGTGGGCACCCTTGTTGATGACCTCAATGACGGCATCGTTGAAAAGCTTCAGGCCAGCCTGGGCAACCCACTGGTCTTCGATAGACTGGAGCTCGTCTCCCTGTTTTCCAGCTTGTTCGGCTGCCACCATGAGATCTACGAGTGGCTGAAGGTTGGGGTTGGTCGAGCCGACGATGAAGGCATGGTCGCGGTGATCGATGGTAGAGGTGATGAGAGTAGCAGCTTCCGCATCGGTTCTAGCAATGGCAAGAAGGTCGGTGCCTAGGGATAATCAGTGGACAAATTCTTTCTCTACTTCGAAAATCACAATAAGGAGAGGAACACATACCCATGATATCTGCCTGCGCACGGATGGCGACCAAACGGTTGATGTGTTCGCTAATGGGCACGAGAACCTTTCCAGCCATATGGCCACACTTCTTGGTACCAGGGGCCTGGTCCTCAATGTGGATACCAGCTGCACCGCGCTCGACAAACAGCTTGGTCAACTTCATGACCGCGGTCAAACCGCCGTGTCCAGTGTCAGCGTCAGCAATGATGGGACGCAGATAGTCAACGTTTGCCACATTTCCGCGCTTCTCCTTGGGTGTCGTGATCCGTTCCTCACGCTGTTTCCGGTCATGGAACAGCTGGGCCATCCAGAGCTGGTTTACCTTGTTGGGCACAGTGTTCTGAGCCGATTAGCATGGGAGTTATTTAATCCAACATGTTCGAACCGAGCAGAGCTTACCATGGGGTAATCAGCAAGATCGGGAGAGGGCTCATCGGTAGAGGAGGCAGTGGAAGAGCTCTGCCAGCCAGAGACATAGACGGTGTCAAGGTACTTTGCCATCTGGGTGACCATGGTGGGTTCGAGACAGCCGTAGGTGAAGCTAGCAACTTTGTTCTAAACGACAAGATATTAGATACTGTTCCGACTGGTTTCGGCTTGAAGAAAAATACCTCGAAATTGCTCTCCAGAATTTTCCAGAGCTTCTTGCTCTGGACATTCGACGGGTACTCAATCTTCAGGTTTCCACGCTTGGCCACAATCTGCTCTGCTGAGAAAGGGCGCTTGGTGTGTCGCCATCTGGAATCGGTCCACCAGGCCTTGACGGCCTGGACGTCGTCCAAGTACTTCTTGTCCTCGTCCTCGAGATAACCCATGGTGATGAAGATAATAAGGGGCTTTTAAAAGTGGGTAGATATAGAGAGAATTGCAATAATATAATACAATAGGTACTATGGTATAGTTCCCTTGTCTGATCGGAATACTGATAATCAGAAAGAATGAAAATCAAGGGAGAGAGAAAGATTAAAAAAAAAAGTCTGCTATTCAAAAGCTCTAAATGAATCACCAGGCCAAAGCCAAGGTACTTATTGAGTTGCACGCGCCATGAAAATGCGTCAGAGGGCTGGCCTGTCGTTCGGTAAACGCTCGGCTCAGCGGGACAAGAAGGAATGTCACAGAGCTCCGGCTTCGCGTCAACCGGGGGAAAAGTTACTAGGATCGTCTGCAGCCTCCATTGGACTAGGTTTACCGTAAACTAAATTCACAAGCCAATGCCGATGGTCGGGCAAGGTGACTGGTGCTGCGTTCGGAAGAGAGGATCGAGACTTTGGGAAGATCCTCGGTCTAATGGACCTCTGGTGCATTCGCCACTATGAGTACCTGCAGGCCTTATAATTCAGCCACCCCAATAGGAGTCGTTCTGAGATCGCTGACCGGGCATTGACTCATACCTGTATAACGGAAGATACCTTTTGTCTGTAGCAATTGATCGTTTTGTTGAAGATACACGGCGGAACGAATTCCAATCTCTCTGAACTCCTGTAGTATAAAGAAAGTTAAGATGACGTCGGAACATGTGCTTATTCTAGATAACCATACGTGACAATACATGCCACGCAAAAGTGTAACCCCTTCTAGTAATTTCCCGTATTCTACATTACGCAAAACCGATGATTCTGAGTCATCAGAACTCCGGGGTAAAAACAACCCTTCCCTTTCTCTCTTCCCCACAACCACGCATTAGTAACTGAACCACAAGGATCATGCCAACGAGATTGGTCGCTTGCAATTTAGATCCCTGGCACTTCAACCTTCACGGATGACTTTTATCCATCAGTGATTTAGTATACACTCCGCGGGTGTTGCGGAACTGACTTCCAAGTTCGATGTCGATACAGGCAATGTCGGATTAGTCCCAGAGAGGCAAGAACCTCGGTAGTCAGCACACCAATCACGAGCGCCCGTGGTCTCACTCTTGAGATGCACGAGAATGGCCTCGGGTAAATAAGGAGCCATTTTCGTTTCGGTGTCGACTCGAGGAGTCTGTGGTGCAGGGATAATATCCAATATACGGTATATAAATCTTCGGACGTTGACCGAAGAGCCATATCACTTTGATGCAGGAAGCGGGCGAGGGATGAGCTGCGGCTGGGCGATGGTGAGGGGGTTTCTGGTAAATCCCTCGTATAGAACGAATGATATAACCTGAAACTTGAAGTGCAGGTCGATGGCGAATTCACATGCAGGAATTAATATAATATCCATTTGTAGATGTCTTGGAACAGCACTAGATACACAAACACGCCCCCCCCCCCCCCCCCAAATGCATGTGCTAGTCTGATTTATCGTCATGTTGGAGAATTAAATGGTCCGTATTCGGCGTGATACAGAGAGCACTCGAGGATGCTGCCTGACCAGGCTCCTTTACACCCTTAGCGCACAGTCTTCACTCAAGGTCCTCGTCTAAGCACGTTGTCCTATACCATGAGGCGGTACAGATATTAACGCTGCTGTTGTTCAGAGTATCATGGATAGGATATGCTGAACATGAAGGACACATATGTTTCTAGATCAGAGGTCCTATTGACATGGTGGGGGAGGGACTAATAACTCGATGTGTCGCATATCGTTCATGGAAGTCTTTCCTTGCTATTCATCTACTACCTTGCTAGTAGTAGTGAGCGCCTAGACATACCCCACAGGGCTGAATACCATCGCACCGACCAATAGCAGATAGTCTTCCACTACGTAGTACATATCAATCTGGAATACCTTCGAGCTTGCTGGGTCACAGACTCCTGGAAAAAGCTTGTAAAGTTGGATAGAACTCGACTCATTTCAGCTTGATATCTTTCACAGGGTTGAGAACAGTGCCTTCCTGTGTTCGTACAAGATGGGAAGACAACCTGTTCCAGCAGGAATGAGAAAGTTACGCTGATTTTCCTTGTCGATGGACTAGTTTACGATAAAAACGCGCAATAATGCCTATCCTTCTTATGTGCGATGCCAATTCTCAAACGAGAGAAATGCTTTTGGTAACCCATACCATGTTCGCGCATTGACCAGTCAGTGCGCCCAAACCGGGTATTTCAACACAATCGATATTTCTGTGGGGTATCTGTCGAGTCCCGAATACTTCTATAATCGAGCTACCGTCGCCTAATAGGAGAGTGTGCATAGGAAGCAGCCCTAACCCGTTTGAAGGGAATCATCCGCAGTGCCTATGGTTGATATGATCGGGCCCTAACAAAGCTGGAAAACCAAAGGTCTCAGTGAGGAAGAACCTCTCAGCCTTCTCCAATGCCATGGGTGGTACAACAAAGGGGTATCTGCAGGAGAATTGAATTCTCGCTTGAGAATAAGTACCTGATGAGAAAGACGTTTGAAACAGAACCCGAGTTTCGTGGCGACGAAGGCTATGATCGTATGTAGACTTGGGTGTATGGCTGAGATCATTTCATAAGCGCGTTATAGTGCTCACCAAGACCGTACGTATGCCGATAATAGGCCAACCAAATGACACGCTTGCTCTTCTGTTCGTCATCATACTCTTGAGTATCACCTTCGATCTTTTCAATCCTTCCATCACCTTGTATGACGTTGATTTCCACGCCATATGCCCTGGCAATCGCTAATAGCTCCAATTGCCCACCCCACTCCGCTGTAAGCTTGATCTTGCGAGTGTATAGTTCCAAGGGCTCCTCCATGAATGGCACAAAATCATCCTGGTGCTCGTTTATGAAATCGGCCGTTACTGCCCTAACTGCTCTATAGCCATCGTGTTGAGGCGAAGCCACCGTATTAATGCGAGACTGAGTTGGGGTCTCAAGGATGATTCTTTTTGGGTCAGGTTTCAAACCAAGGCCTAGCATTTCCAGCTGGTAGGCAATAGCGGAGTAGAGACAGTGCCCATCGGGTTTTATCTCAACCTGCTTCAACCCTAACCGTTTAAAAACGCCATCCATGACCTCTTGCTCATCTCCACGATGATCTGTTTGTTTTGCGGCTTCTTCCGCGGCAATGGCAGACTGCGCCGCTTGCTCCGCAGCGCGACGTGCCAGACGAGCCTTCTGGCGATTTGGTTTCTTAGGTCGCGGTGACGGGGCGGAGGACTCTGAGGTTGCGGAAAATGTATCCGGAGACTTGTCTATCGATGGAGGGTTCTGTGTGCCATCGGTTTGGTCTTTCTGTGTTTTATCTTCTTCGGAACCATTCAAACTGAGATCTTCGAGGTCATCAACGGGCGGGGCAGGCTCGCCATTTAACTCTGCAATTTCAGTCTGGTGTCGTTCGGATAGTTCCCTCTGAAGCCTGTCGCATTCTTCGTTAATTCCTCGGCGGGTCTTTTTCGTGGCAGATTTCTTCTTCTGAGTGATGCGTGCTTGGAGATCTTTTAGTTCCTTGCGGTGTTTCGCTAATAACTCCTCCATTATTGTTGGAGATATAAAGCAAAAGCAAATCTATCGGTCTAATTGAAAATCAGAACTAGAAGAAGAGAAAAGAAATCCGAAAAGAATGCAGGCTATAAAACTGTGGGAAAAGTTGCTGTTGCTACCCCATCTCAAGATCTAACAGAACTGTTACAGCCCCGCAAACCCTTTGCGGGCTGGGCTGCCCTAGACGGCATCCTAAAAAGGTATAGCGCATTGAATGGAACTGGGTGTTGGTTCAACGCCAACTTGGAGTGATGGCCACAATCTGATATCAAGGTTCAAAGGCCTGCGTTCAAGAATTCCGATAACATGTTCTTGTGATTTCATTGAGGGATTATCATGGTCTTTGATTTTTTGGGCTGATTGACATCTAGAACGACGTCAAGGATCGCATTAATATTTCTCCTGCTCCGGAGGTCGTACAGCCTCGGTATCTTCCGCTCAGTAATCTCGGCCGTCGGATAGCTAGGAGCTAAAGTAGTAGTAGTTATATGGCACGAAAGTCCATTTAAATCTACTCCTGGATGTCCTTGACATTACCCAGACTACACCCACCTTGAATATATACTGAACTCCATTCCTGTACAGCACCCGGATACTTCATTAATAGCTGACAATCTTAA
Organism: Aspergillus bombycis; assembly: GCF_001792695.1. Classification (NCBI taxonomy): domain Eukaryota; kingdom Fungi; phylum Ascomycota; class Eurotiomycetes; order Eurotiales; family Aspergillaceae; genus Aspergillus; species Aspergillus bombycis. Next base: position 26,468 of record NW_019170029.1, on the reverse strand, counting down.
GTGTTTGGTGCTGGTATCATGGATTCCCAAAGCCTTTTCAACGTGAAGGTCAGCAATGAAACTCCAAGAAAGCACCTGAATCCTTACTGAACGCTGTATCTAGGGCAAAGTGGTGCTGGTCACCGGTGGAGCCAAGGGAATTGGTCGCATGATCTCTGAGGGATACGTAGCCAACGGTGCCACCGTTTACATCTCGTCTCGTGATGCCAAGGCTTGTGACAAAGCCGTAAACGAGCTCAATGCGCTCGGCAAAGGAAAGGCACACGCCATCCCCGCCGATTTTTACAAAGAAGAGGATGTTAAGAAATTGGCTGAGGAGCTTGGAAAGCGCGAGAGCAGTACGTTCTTGGCTAGCGCCACCCAAAGATCGCATCCGGCTGGGCTGCCGTCCCAAAACTAACTAATTCACCATTCAGAGCTGCATGTTCTTGTTAACAACTCCGGATCAAACTGGGGTGCTCCTTACGACGAATATCCTTCCTCTGCTTGGACTAGAGTTCTCACTCTGAACCTCCACCGAGTCTTCGATCTGACGAGGCTCGTCACCCCCCTGCTAGAGAAGGCAGCCGCTTCGGGCGACCCAGCCCGCATCATCAATATCGGTAGCATCGATGGTCTTCGCGTCCCAGCACTTGAGACGTTTGCCTATAGTGCCAGTAAGGCCGGTTTGCATCATCTGAGCAGAGTCCTTGCAAACCACCTTGGTAGAAGAAACATAACGTACGTGTTATTTCTGATTGATAAAATGCCCACTAATAGAGTCACCTACAGATCAAACGCGCTGGCTTGCGGCCCCTTTGAGAGTAAGATGATGGCTGCCACTCTTGAAACATATCGGGAGCAGATCGAGGGAAATATTCCACTGGGCCGTATTGGTACCCCCCAAGACGTGGCCGGTGCTTGCTTATTCCTGAGCAGTCGCGCTGGCTCGTATGTGAATGGAGCCACTATCACACTGGACGGTGGTAGCGCTATTGCTGCCAAGCTGTAAGATCTAAGCTAGTTAGCGTAGTACATATCAAGAATATTGACGCCACAATCCTGTGATGAACAAGATAGCGTCCTGTTACAGAAGGTTTAACCTAAAATTCCATTTGCATATCTATGAACCTTTTCTTTTCTTTTTCTGAATCTTCACCTGCAAGCTTATGTACAATGTTCATGCAGATTAAACTTCTAGCCTGGCACGTTTTTCTTAGCGGGCGCCTACCAGTAATTACTATAGTTAGTTAGTTAACTATACTACTGGTATTAGTAAATGCTGAACCCTACTGACATCATCGAGCATCTACTAGTAGTACATCGCTCTGTGCGCATACTATCATGACATAACAGTGTCAACTGAACGGCGCCACATATGCCATAATTGACGGAAGTTCGCGGGAAGTATCGCTAGCCTGCCCTTAACAGGAAAAAAAGCATATCCAGTTGGGAAGGCAAGCCATCAGCCCTTCTGATATTAAGATCGACTTACGGATGACTTCGTTTCGAGCTGAAGTGTCAGGGTGGCTGTACAGGGTGCGCAGCCGATTTGTTTTGAGCTCGACGAAAGTACTGGCCCAGAAAATTCCCTCTTATATTGCTAACGATCATCCACTGGGGTCCGATCTAAACCATAGCGGCGGATCGCGTGGGGTTGAGGCTCGCTGCAGCCGCAATTGGTCTGGATTAATCCCTCAATCTGATACTACTTACTTAACACAATTACCTGGTGCGTTTCACGTGAGCCGTCATATTATTTGATTTTAATATAGATCTATGATTTTATATGCTATTTAAACCTCAAGACCTCGAGGAATTACCCATGGCCCTGTGCTACACTTTTGGTTGCAACAGCTTCACCCTCGGCGATCCTGGCCCCTAGTGTGCCCTAAATATCGATCGTTCCAACATCAATTGTTTTCAGTCAACATGTGGAAACCGCCGGTGAATTTCATCACCTTGCATTGTATGTCAGAAATTTTCGAAGGTATTCTTGAACAGCACTGACTTACTCGCTCATGAGCGTAGATACATATATCATTCTCTGCAGTCTATCGGGGATAGTTATACTTTACCCCTATGGCAATTTGCGCGCGATCGATGCATTCTTTTTCGGCGTCAGCTCTGCCACGGTATCAGGTCTTAATGTGTTGGTCTGACCGTTCCCTATCATCTCTGAAGAGTTATTACGGAGAAGAATGTCGCTGAGCAACTCTTCGTTCAGTGTTGATCTAAAAGACCTAAAAACATACCAGCAACTATTTGTATACTTCATTCCCACTATTTGCAACATGTGCTTCACCAATATCCTTGTGGTGATCGTGCGACTCTACTGGTTTGAGAAACGTTTGAAAGAGACAGGTACTTAACTGGCTCTTGGTACTCATATCGGGGATGTACTGAAGCGAATCATCTGATAGCTCCCACTGCCTTTCGCCCAAGTTCACGTTCAGTGCCCCCTAAGGAGTATGACTATGACCAGGAGGCACAACCCAGAAAACTGAATACCAGTCGTGTCCGGGACTCGGAACAGACTGCCGGAGAGAGAACCAATGTGGACAACGCGCACGTGGAAGGCTCAAGCAAAAGCCAAACAGTGCCAGAAGAGTACGTGGAATCCATCCCTGCACTGTGTTTACAGCTCTTGGTGTGCAATTTACTAAAACTCCGATTTTACAAGTAGACTAACTCACTCGAAGCCTCCAGATGGCCCGGACGCAGATACTATTCAGCCAACTAACCGTCATATCTCCTTTGCAGACAACAACAAGGCTCTATACATTCCTTCTCCACGGGAGCGTGATAGAGGTATACAATCGTACTTTGTCCTGATGACCGAATCAATGCTAATGAAACAAAGGCCAGCCTATAGTAGAGGTAGACGAAAGAGCAAGTAAGGATGGTACGTGAGCTTATTCCTTCTATTTAGCAGGAGCGACAAACAAATGGCTCATTGACATCAGAGATATCGGAATATGCCGAAAACGACGACGCCAGGTCCGAGATTCGCCGCCGGCTAAGGGATACTTCTAACCCGCTCGAACGTGTTGCCTCCTCCCTGTTTGTGCTCGGTTCACAGCCTAGCAAGACTCAAGGCTCTCAGCTTCGCGAAGCTGTCTCCCTATCCAAGAGTTCGAATTTTCCGAGTATTTCAGCTGAAGCCACCCTTGGCAGAAACTCAAAATTCTATAACCTAACTGCTGAAGACCGGGAAAGGTTGGGAGGCATAGAGTATCGGGGTCTAAAGATATTACTCAAGACCGTGCTAGGTACCGATATTACCCTCAAAAGCTATCTGGAGGATTAGACTAACTCTCAAGTAGGGTACTTTTTCGGCCTTCATATAATTGGTGCAATATGTCTAGTAGGTTGGATACAGTATGCTGCTCCAAAGTACCGGGACTACCTAAAGGAATGTGGGCAGAACCATATCTGGTGGTAAGTGCATCACTGAGCAGTATCATACCCCGTATTATGAACCGGGAGTATGGGACTATTTGAAGAATAATCCCATGACATATTGGCAAGGGATCTAAGGGCCTAACGTATACTCATATCTGTTTACTTTTAGGGGGTTTTATGCGGCGCAAACGATGTCAAACAATCTGGGGTTCACGCTCACCCCAGACTCCATGGTCAGCTTCCAAGATGCAACTTTTCCCATGCTGATTATGAGTTTCTTAGCATATGCTGGGAATAATCTTTATCCTGTTTTTCTGCGTCTCATTATTTGGACTACGTACAAATGTACTCCAAAGAACTCGTCACTCAGAGAGCCCCTGGATTACCTCTTAAAGTATCCTCGCCGGTGTTATACGCTGCTCTTCCGTAGCAAACCAACTTGGGTTCTCTTTGGAATTATCTTCGTCTTGAACTTCGTCGATGTTCTCTTGATCGTTGTGTTGGATCTACACAACCCCGCTGTCAACACCCTCCCCGGTGGACCGCGGGTGCTGGCCGCCATCTTCCAAGCAGCATCAGCAAGGCATACGGGGACGGCGAGTTTCAACCTTGCCGATGTGAACCCCGCCGTCCAATTCAGCCTACTAGTCATGATGTACATCTCTGTATTCCCTATTGCTATTAGTATGCGTGCGTCCAATACCTACGAAGAACGTTCACTTGGAATGTTTTCCAGCGATGGCGACGTTGACGAGAGTAACACCACGACTTACGTCCTGTCCCATGTGCGAAACCAACTCAGCTTCGATTTGTGGTACATCTTTCTTGGGATATTCTGTATCTGTGTTGCCGAATCGAATAGGATCATGGATCCTTCTGAACCGGTGAGGTCGTCTTCAATATTCAGATCCAGAGCAAAGGTTGACAAAGAACAGGGACTCACTGTCTTTGCGATCTTCTTCGAGGTTATTTCAGCATAGTAAGCTACTGGGCTCCTGAGACTACTCCAAAGATGTGTTAATGTTTTATAGCGCAAATGTCGGCCTTAGCTTAGGATATCCGGGTGTCAATACTTCTTTGAGCGGACAGCTGTCGACTTTCAGTAAAGTCGTTGTCTGCCTTATGATGATTCGAGGAAAGAACCGCGGGCTACCCTATCAGTTAGACCGGGCTATTCGACTTCCCAGCGAAGGCTTGGTTGATGACCAAGTGGATTCTGGGTCAGACAATCTGTATACGGACGGAAAGTTGGACCCGATGGATGTCGGAGATCTGAAAGTGAAACGGTATCACACCAAATAGCATCGGTTTTGGGAACACACGACGATACATCGCCCGAATAGACACCCATACATGTTTTAAAGCGAATGGATTCTGTAATAGACAGCAAAAGATTACCACTTGGTGGCCTACGGTCCATCCCACTTGACAGTAGAGCGATGAAACCTGGCTAACTAGAGTAGTTAAGCGAAGCACTTAGTAAAGGAAATGTATTGTGTAAGGTAACCCAAGGGAGAAGCCAAAGGAATTCGATAGATAAGACTAAAGGGGGCGCGTGATGTCGCCTGACTCCAATAGTGCTGAATCTATTAAGCAACGTGAAACTTTGAAAGGCCGAGATAAGAATGACAGATAATAAAATCCTCGTGCCCGCTGGAAGGAGTTGGCCGTGCGAATAAGAACCAGCTGCCCTACTTGTTATGATTAAATTAATAAATGGTAGAAAGCTTCTGTCCTTTAATTTTTATGGGTCGGTGGAGCGGTGACATTGGTTATGCCGTCATAGCCTTCCGGTTGGCACTGCTGCTCTGCTGGTTGAACTGTGCAGTTTCTTTCTGGAAGATCGAACTTGGGTACTCTATTCAAATCAATCACGAGTCAGGAGGAGCACGGGATTTTTCTGTTTTAATCATTTCCACACCGCTATCTCTTGGGAAAAAGCAAAGGGGGAGAAAGAGTCGTCCCACGGAGGAAAGGTTCTCGAATAGATTTCAATAGATTCATTCCTTAGTGTTGTGACGTCGCAGGACCCATTTAAATCATACTAAAAAAGGATGCCAACAATCGCACTAGAACTGTGGCCAATTTGCGAAGCGATGCCTATGAATAGTTCTTTATTCTTAAATCAATCGCCCTCACCGTCAACTTCTTTGTCCAACTCTTTTGCTATACCGATACTAGTTACTAAATACCAACCGAATTCTCGAACCGCCCGTTGAATACCGCTTGAACGCCACATTACCGATCTTGCGTGTCCATTGGTTTTGCTCCGCCAACATCCTTGTTCTCCCGAAACCCTTTCATAATATTTTTCCCCCGAATCCCATTGCTCTCTTCCCTACCTTTCGATCCTCCCAGAAATCTTGAGACGATGAGCTCGTCAAATGGGAACCACCGCAGACAGGACTCCATAGACCCGTTTTCTCACCCCGACATCTATTATGGTGACGAGGAAGCCAACGCGCGCATCAAGGATCGCAGACGTGCCTTCTCAACGGTGAGTAGGGGACCCCGGAGTTAAGGCCAACAATGCCAACTAACCATCCCTGGTGTGTACGACAGAATCTGAACCAATTCAATCGCCAGGATATCCAGAATTTCCTTGGGGGAATTCCGGCAAGAAGAGGAAGTCACGGTAGGCGCTTTTCTCCTTATCTGTAGCGATCCTGAGTCAGGTACACTGACTCCCGTGGCCCATAGATGAGATTTCGGCTCAACCCCGCAAATTCCTTATTGATGTCGAACAAACATTGGAGAGCCTTTTGGAAAGGGAAGATACGGACAGGAACATGCAGATAACCATTGAAGATGTAGGACCCAAGGTGCGTGGTTTGGTGGTCCTTTGAGCTCCTCTGCCCCGCCAGGCCAATACTAACCCGGGATCTAGGTGCTTTCCCTCGGGACCGCAGCGTCTTCCGGATACAATAAATTCGATGTGCGAGGAACGTACATGCTTTCCAACCTCCTGCAGGAACTTACCATTGCTAAGGACTATGGCCGCAAGGTCATTGTCCTTGACGAGGCTCGTCTGAGCGAAAACCCGGTCGCTCGTCTCTCCCGTCTCATTAAGAATTCTTTCTGGAATGCCCTGACTCGGCGGATCGATGGCTCCAATATTGAGGTAGCAGGTCGAGATCCCAAGGATTGGACAGACGATCCACGACCCCGTATCTATATCCCACCGGGTGCTCCTGAGCAGCTGGAGTATTACAGAGGGATTGCTAAGGCACACCCAGAACTTCGTCTGGATGTGCAGGTGCTGGACTCAGATATCACTCCAGAGTATGTGAAGGATCTCAACAGTAAACCCGGCCTTCTCGCTTGGCAATGGAGAAGAAGTACGATGAAACTACCCAGAAAACTGAATATTCCGGGGTGCCATTTGTTGTTCCCGGAGGACGATTCAACGAGCTGTATGGGTGGGACAGTTATATGGAGTCTCTTGGGCTGTTGGTCAGTAACAGAGTGGATTTAGCGAAGTCCATGGTGATCAACTTCTGTTTCTGTATTAAACACTATGGAAAGATCCTGAATGCCAACCGGTCCTATTACCTGCTACGCTCCCAGCCGCCATTCTTGACTGATATGGCTCTGAGAGTGTATGAGCGGATTAAGGGTGAACCCGATGCTCTGGAGTTCCTGCGGACTTCGATACTCGCTGCGATCAAGGAATACTATAGTGTCTGGACCGCTGAGCCACGGTTTGATCCAGTTTCTGGCTTGTCGCGGTATCGCCCTGAAGGGTTGGGCGTACCGCCAGAAACTGAACCAACGCATTTCATCCATCTACTAACACCCTATGCTGAGAAGCATGGCATGCAATTTGATGACTTCGTTCAAGCTTACAATAACGGCATCGTTAAGGAGCCGGAACTTGACGAGTACTTTTTGCATGATAGGGCGGTCCGAGAATCTGGCCATGACACAAGCTACCGTTTGGAGAGGGTTTGTGCCAATATCGCCACAGTTGATTTGAACTCTCTCCTTTACAAGTATGAGGTGGACATCGCTCGTATAATCCGGACTTATTTCAAGGATAGACTAGAGATCCCCCCTGAGTTCCGTACTGAACAGTCGAAGGACATTGCAAGTGAGTCCTCATCTGTATGGGACCGCAGGGCCAGAAGAAGAAAAATGAGAATGGATTCCTATCTGTGGGACGAAGGAAAGGGGATGTATTTCGACTACGACACAGATAAGCAAGAGCGGACTAATTATGAGAGTGCCACAACCTTCTGGACAATGTGGGCAGGTCTCGCCACCCCTCATCAGGCGTCGGAACTGGTCAGCAAGGCCCTTCCGAAGTTTGAGGCTTACGGCGGCCTGGTTTCAGGTACTGAAGAATCGCGTGGTGTTATCAGTCTAGATCGGCCGAACCGGCAATGGGACTATCCTTATGGATGGGCACCGCAGCAGATGCTGGCATGGACAGGACTGCTCCGCTACGGCTACCAGGAGGAAGCCGAGCGACTAGCATACAAATGGCTATACATGATCACGAAAGCTTTTGTTGACTTCAACGGCGTTGTCGTCGAGAAGTATGACGTCACTCGGCCTATTGACCCTCACCGGGTCGATGCTGAATATGGAAACCAAGGTGTAGATTTCAAGGGTGCACCTCGTGAAGGGTAAGATGCCTCTTGTCCTTTAAGGCTCTCGATAGACATCTACTAACAGTGTCTACTTCTAGGTTCGGTTGGGTCAACGCCAGCTTTGTTTATGGGTTGGAGATTCTTAACGCTCATCAGCGGCGTGCCCTTGGGGCCATTACCCCATATGAGACCTACAGTAAAGCTGTAGCAATCCAGAATGACAGCGACTAAGTTATTACGACTTGAACATTGCATGAGGCACGTGTTGTTTTTCTTTCCGTTTTGATACGTTTTGCGGCCGTCATTGCTTCTGAAGGTCCAGAAAAGTCGAGATTTTGGAGTCGGCAACAAAATTATACAGTTGTGATTGCATATAGTGCGGTCTCTTTAAATTTCCTCTTTTCATTACTTTTCTGATTTAATTCATTTCTTTGGGGTTAAAGAGAAGAAAAGGGATGGGAATAGAAACTGGCTTACTTCGTACACTTTGAAGGTACTTTGACGAGCTATGGTCCGGCTACGAATGATACAGGCGCCAATTCAATTTTGTTTTTGTTTTTTTTAGCTTGGCGAATTTGACTTTTGATATATATTGTGTCTAGCAACCGTTTAATGAGGCAATTTAGGGACCTCCTTTCCTTGCGTTTGGGGATTTTCTTTTCCGATACGCGATAAACATGCTTGAGGGACAGACCCGACTCTCGGCTGTAAAATAAAAGCTAGATATACTCGCAGCCTTGACTGTTTCAATATTAAACCTAATAATTTAGTCTAATCATGAAACGCTCCCAAAAGACCAGATCCTAGCACAGATAAACGCCAAGACAAACATACAAGGATAGTCCACTACAGCTCAAAAGTCCTCCATTCTATAAACACCATAGGACGGCTGTTCATACGGATGAGCCCTAGAGAATGCACGAGACGGGATAAGCGAGAATAAACTCCCTCTATGGGAATTCAACAAGGACTCACTTTTTCAATGCCTCAACAGCTTTCCGGGCGATATCCTCACTAGAGCACAATGCCTCTACCCTGACCTCCTCCGTAGTCTCCAATTCCCCCACTTTCCCAATGTGCGGATTAGCTGCGTCTCCAGGACGAAACTGGGAGGTACCTGGAGTGGTCCAGCAGCACTCCGTGTAGTTCCCTTGGCCTGGGTAACGGCCTGCACCTGCAGAAAAGATGGCTGTCTTGCAGGCTGGTACGGCGGCAGGGGGAGCAAAGAATACGAGTCTGAATCGGAGGGACATTTTTGAGAATGTAGTGTGGTTAAGGGATTGGAGTTTGTCTGGTGGGACTGGATGTAATGTTGAGGTTTCACGGTTGTGTTGATGTGGGGTTGTTGTCGTTGTCTGGTCTGGATTGTTGGTGGTGAATGGGAATGCATATGTAGCGCTATTGTGGCTTTCTGCTATATGGGTCTTCTATATGAATGTGCGCCAATCAATTGCGCTCTCTATTCCGGGTGACGGATTTCAAATGGCAAATAAGATGCATGGGAGGTATAAAGAAGGCTTTTCTAGGTATATGGTGGTGGCTGGCTATTGGATCCTCGACTACTGCTGTTGGGCACCGATGCAGACGGGACGGAGAGGGGGAACCGAATCCCTTGTTGTTTATCGGTATAGTGCTCAAATGGCTAGTATTTGCATCTACCTTGGTAGCAATTCATGGTTTAAGTTCATATGAGTGCCTTTAATCTTCATTGTGTCCAAGCCAATTGTGAAACATACATGCAGTATTTCAGATGGGGTTATGATTTTGGAACTGTCTAAAATGAGGGGTTAGATTTTATGATATTATTGCTCACGGTATGCTAAAACTTTTTTAATTAATTAGCTGGAAGCACTGAGTACCACATGTGGCGAAGGTATCTGGGCGTTTAGGGTAATGTTCTCATTGATTTTGAGAGGACTGAAGGTAATTATAGATGAGCTACGGAGTATAACCAGAACTGATCTACGGACACTACACTAGCTTCCATTGTAGGTTACTATTTGAGTTCTGGCCCTGGTGCCTGCCTAGTCTTTCTCTATTTGTTGGCTGCTTGATCTGCGACTTGAAGGGTTGATCTATGCATCACAGCCTAAAACGTACATTTGTAGACTCTTCTATGTAGTCCTGGGCATTATTACCCCCCTAACAGTTCTTTGATCATGGTCGTGACTGGTATGATATTCGTCACCAGAGCCCGTTGGCCTTAAGTTGCTGTAAGGGGAATGTTAGATCTACAAAATCAACCCTAATAAGAAGGGACCAGTCCAGCGTCAATGTCAAGAGCATTGGTGTGAATGGCCTAAATGCTTGTGGTAATAGTTGGCCATCAAATCGCATTAACGACGATGGTGTTCTTGATCTGGCCGCTGTGGGCTGAGAGAGGGTAAAGAAGGTCGAAGCAACTACATCTAGATAGGTTTATCGGAGTGCCTCTTCAAGTCTTTCACTTGTATATACTATATACAACTTCGAAATTGGTTGTTGTCCGGGGTAGGAATGCTTGACCTCGGTAAACATGGCCAGGGCGCAACAGAGCCCGCAAGCGGGACCCGACATGTCTGCCGACTGGAGGGTCGGATGGAACGGCACGTCGTTGCTTCATTGTGACTGGATATCTGCACCTAGATTCGGTTCCACATTCCTTTACGGAGTAGTACTCCATTACTACTAGTACTCTGGAGTAGAAAGTTGCCAGTAGCAATGAATTGTCCTATCCATGATTCTATACGCTGCTTGAATGGCACCATAGAAAGCTTTTAAAAGTTGTCACTTACCTAAAGTTGGATCCTGCTTTGCGGATAAATATCCGAAGCAATTGAATCAATATGAATCATACTCCAGAGACCCTCAAAACTCGCCCTTATCAGGGCCCAGATGCACGAGACTGCGAAGACCTACCTACTCCGGAGTATAATGGCGCTAAGGTTATCAGAAATTTCAGTACATGCCTGCACTCCTAGAGATCAACACGACCCGCGTTGGAGAGGGGTTTAGCATCTGCCATCTACACCTGCCTTTTTGATAGTAATTGCTGATCAAAAAAAAAATTATCCTACAAGCGTTGCAGCTTCCAAATTCAATCAACTTCCTTCTTTCTTCTACCTATTTGCCTCTTTAAATCCTTTTACTTCGCCCGTCTGTCTTTTCGCTCACCTCGTTTTCCATGTCCGATAGGAGGATGATAATAGAGCATATCGCTATCCTTATATCTCGCTGATTAGATTTTCACGCCGCAAAGCGTTGAAACAGGCGTGTTCTTTCATCTGGTGCTCGCCGTTGTCTTTCTTTGGGGGCCGCTGTGAGGTTCAGTTGACTTCTTGGAATCATCGCCACCCTAAACGTGACACAGAGAGAGGTGTAACTGGTTGATTGAGTTCTTGATATGCGTCAACCATAATCAAGTCGCATCTCCCCAAACGTGAACTCTTTATTCAATTTATGCGCAGGATAAAAGATTCTCAAGATATCAGCAACGCTGAACCATGGGAAAAGAAGGCACATCTGCGGGTACGCCCCCATATTATGCTCCCAGGGAGCATGAGAGGCACGCGATGGATCCATCACCAAGGAATACCACAGATACGGATAGTGATCTCCAGTCCATAGCACCGGAGGACCGTCCGCCTCAAGCATTTGAAGGAAAAGATGAAGAATGTCGCCCTCCCTATGCCTCGGGCACAAACTGCGGTACTGCGGTTGTGGTGCCGAGGCTAAATCGCAGAGGACTCTTTGGACAATTCACACTCCTGGCTGAAGTTGAAAATCCGAAGACTTATTCTCGGAAGAAGAAATGGTTCATCACTTTCATTGTTGCGTGGGCAGGAGCCACAGCCCCTATGGGAAGCGCAATACTCTTTCGTAAGTCGATACCCTTTCCAAGTTGGTCTTGATGGGACACGGGTATTTACTGCGTCTAGCTGCCCTGTCTCAGGTCACCAAAGAGCTGAGCTCGACAACCACCGTGGCGAACCTCAATATATCTTTGTACATGCTTAGTATGTCAATCTTTCCATTATGGTGGTCTTCTTTTAGTGAAAGGCTGGGGCGACGAACTATATATCTTGCATCCTTTTGCCTCTTCGTGGTATTCAATGTACTCTGCGCTATTTCCAAGTCGATGGCCATGCTCATTGTCATGCGTATGCTCAGTGGTGGAGCTTCAGCTTCGGTCCAGGCGGTCGGAGCAGGGACAATTGCAGATCTATGGGAATCTCAAGAGAGAGGCCGTGCTATGGGAATATTCTACCTTGGTCCATTATGCGGTCCGTTGGTGGCACCTATTGTTGGGGGTGCTCTGGCTCAACGGTGGAAGTGGAGGAGCACGATGTGGTTCCTAGCAGCTTATGGAGGCATAACCGTCGCGTTTATATTCTTCGCCCTTCCAGAGACGTTGGTATCGGCGAAGTCCCCTAGTCCCAATACAAGCAGTGAGCAACAGGAACCGATTGGGCGTCGGCTGAGCCGAGTCTCTTCCCGGCAGGTTGTGGGGTTAACCACCAAGTGGCTGAAGATCCTCAAGATGGCTCTCGTTGATCCGCTGAAAATTGTACTTTATCTTCGATACCCACCAGTCTTACTCACGGTATACTACGCAAGTATCACTTTTGGCTCTCTTTATGTGTTGAATGTCAGTGTTGAACACACCTTCGGGAGCGATCCATATAACTTCACTACGATCCTTGTCGGACTGCTCTACATCCCAAATTCTTTGGGCTATGTTGTCGCCAGTACATTCGGAGGGCGATGGATGGACAATATCATGCAGCGGGAAGCCAGAAAGGCACAAAGATACGATGAGAATGGCAATCTAATATACCATCCCGAAGACCGCATGCGTGAGAATGCCTGGCTGGGTGCTCTTTTGTATCCTGCTGCGTTGATTTGGTATGGCTGGACCGCAGATCGGGGTGTATTCTGGCTTGCGCCGGTATGGTGTTCATTTCCTTTTCCCTTCTCATATCCTGTGCTCTATGATTAGAGGAACTAACGATCTATTTCTGCAGATGATTGCAAATTTTTTCTTTGGTATAGGATCCATGCTTATTTTTAGCATGGCAACGACGATGTTGACGGAATTTATGCCCAAGAAGGCTTCCTCCGGGGTTGCACTGAATAACTTTATGCGGAACATCTTCTCCTGCGTCGGTTCTCTGGTCACAGCTCCTATCATTGACGCGATTGGTAACGGATGGTTGTTTACTATACTGGGGATTGTTGCCTTTCTAAGCAGCTCCGTTCTGTTCGCGATGAAGGTCTTCGGGCCTCGCTGGAGAAAGTCAATGGATGCACTCAGGCATTGACAAGATTCATTGAGTCCAGCTGTCTAATTGTGGGCCTTGAGAAGGCGTGGCGTTCTAGAACATTCAAAAGATTAATCTTCTTCTCTTGTCCATTGTCATGTTGGGCTGCTACTATGCATTGTCATAAACATGGTATGCATTTTGTATCTAGCAGCTACCTTTTTTTTGTTGCAGGATCGTCATCGCCCACATCTCGCTTCTTTGGAAGAAGCAAAACCAAGTACGTAAGGCTGGAACTGTGGATATGTCACATGATTGGTCTGGATAATCACTATTATGCTCCCTGGATGATGTTACTGTTTAAAGATACCCGAAGCACGATTCATGTTATTTTTAGTGCTAATGTGAAGGTGAATGTTGTCAGATACCTAAAGTGGGAATGTTACCTGTTCCTGCCTTCTCATCATAGGTCCGTGGAGGACCTCAGTGGGCAGCATCAAGTACGGAGTCTCCTATGAATAGAGTTCATTGGGAGCAAAGGTAGCTGCCAGGTGTGATTCATGAACAGTTCTTCCAATTTCCTCCCAATTCCCGTCCCAGCGACTATACCGCTGTTTATTTTCCCTCGCTCAATTCAGAGCCAGCCACCAGGGCGAGACAAATCTGACCTGTCTTAGTTTCTCTTTATTCTTGTCTAGGTGATTTTATTCAGGTATTGTACCCACATGCTGCCTGAGACTGATGTTCGAGGTGCATGGAATGGAGTCGATGATTCTCCCGTATACTCTCGATATAGATCGTGGAACTACGGACTAGGCCTATAACAGAAACCACGCATTGACCCGAGAGGCGCTAGGGTAGTTCGGACCAGGATGGTGAAATGCGTAACAAAGCCATAGGCCATGATTCTGCTGCATTAACTTACTGGCATGGTTATCATGGTCAGGCGATGGTACGCAGGGATTCACGTAAGGCAAAAAGTACATATCTGGACCGCTGCATTGAGCGCCGTGTGATGACGTTCGGGTTCTACACCCTACTATTGGCCCGTGAAGATCATACCTATGCAATGAAGGTTCTCGACGGTGTCAGATTCTCCCCTACAGCAGTGCCTCGCCAATGCATGTTACGTCAGGGCATTCATTATGCTTTGCACCCCATCGGCCAGCTGGGCTCGACGATACTGCAGAGATCTAGGGCAGTCGATTCGATGTAGCTGCTAGCTGTCCGACTCTGAATGGCAGCTTTAATCTCGCGGCGATAGATCTTTCGCGATGTGAAAGGGGCATTGGCCCGTCGAGCGCTAGCTGTCCACCGTGGGATGGATCTCGATGAGAGAGTCATCCACTGTGTGGAGGGGTTAGTTGCTAGCAGCTTCAATTCTTAGCCAAGGGACGTATCTAGTCTAGCGTCATTGGTTTGGTACGTTCTCGAAATTTAGTGACTCTGTTTGTGATTCTTCCGATATCGATGGATCTGCTTGTGGGCGCAACGACAGCCATTCACCGGCCGCCAGAACAGCGCGCCTCACTTTCTTTGTGGATGCGACAGGCCTTCGGTCAGTCCACTCTGTAATGGTCCTTTTTCGGCTGATTTTCGGTTGGTTCTTCTGCAATTGTGTCAATCGAATTATATTTTTGTTCCCTTGCTCGTAAGGTCATAGGATCGAATATTAATTGTCAGGTTACTTGACTTTTGTCTTTTGCGATCAATTCCGACGTCCAATTGAAGAGGAACGGGAGGAAACCGGGTGTGGTTACGGTTACAAAACAGTGGCATCCACTAATCTCCATTAGGCGGTCCAGTGATCAACGGCACTTGCTGAATTGTTCGTTTGTGGAGAAAGGGAACTAAACTTCTCTCTGTGTTTCATCCTTCTCTCTCATCGCTTTTCTGCCATCCCAAGAGTTGTTGCTACAGTAATTCGAGGGACCGCCCTGTTCCATCCGTCTTAGCTGCAGCAAATCCCTCCCTAAATGTTAGGGTTATTATGGCCCGGACCCATTCGGACGCTGCGTCCAATTTGCTGCCGCTGCCCGGAGCAGGCGTCGGGCAGAAATCCTCTGATTGATTAACAGAGATACAGTATACGGAGTACACAGCATGAAGTTACGGAGTACTAATGGTCTCTAGCATCATTCTTGCGTCTCGTCTCCATATCTAATGCTAGATGGTTGGCGTTTCGCTGCCCATTAACGGAAAATTCCAGTCTTGGTTGGCTGTAATCGTTTGCGTTGGTCTGGTATCGACCATTAGCCTTAACTTTTCTATCCCAGTCCTTTTTGGCTGCCCTGGTGGTTTTCACCATGACGCGTCGGTTAGCATCCAGTCTAAATGGAGGGTCTGTGGACTAAAAACAGACGGGCAGAAAGACCCCATAACAAAAAAAAAAAAAAAAAAAAAGCCAATTCCAACCGATCAGTGGCACCACCCCCACTCATACTACAGATTGTATGGAGTAACCAATTTTCTATTCTGAGTATGGTGCTTGTCTTTCTGGATCATCTACTCCTCACCAGGCCCGCCGCCACTGCTTCCTACTGCAAGCTTCTCATGCAGATGACAGTCTTCCGGTTTTCTCCCTGCCCCAGTGATGCTTGCCAGAAATACGCCCACTTTCTATGTCTGTCCACAGTGTTATGGGACCCGTGAGACGTGGCCCAATAAGAGATTATGCCGTTGGGCAGTTCGTCAATGATGTCCCCAACCCCCATGCCCGAACTGCAGCTCGAAATTGTCCCGTCCAACTGGGTCGTGGATGAAGTTCGATACGTCGCCTCGCTTGGCTCTCGAAAAGAATTGTTTGCGGACTGGCGCACATTTGCTGCTTGTACTTTTTTGCCTTCAAGCCAATACGTCAGGGTCTGTCCGAACCTGACCTTTCACATTCCATCTCGGTTCATACTCCATTCTGATCCGTCGCCCCCCCCCCCCCCTTCTTTCTTTTCTTATTCCCTTTGCCCCTGGCCCTGTCTAGGCCCCAACAGGCGGGTGATCAAAGCTCCCTCAATTGATCTATATCTAGTGCCCAGTTCCCACTCTAATTAAGGCCATACAAACTTGTACAACATCACTGATCCGATGCTATGGCCAAGAAAGGAGGAAAGAACAAGAAGAAGAACAATAGCAACAATAACAACAAGCAACGACTACCAGTAAACGACAATCAACTATCAACCCCAGAGAACAGCCCCCCTATCGAGCCCGCCCCGGAAACGGCGGTTGAATCTGCAGAAAATGGGGAAACCGATCCAGTATGCACAGCTTCCCAAATTTGAGTACCAGACTTTCGAGCGTCAATATCAGACCTTCGACCGTCATACTTTTCAATTTTCATTCTATCCTGTCGCTTCTACATCAACAGACGATCTGACACCTGACAATGATCAGGGCAACAACCCCACTGAAGCAGGCAATATTCCAGAAGAAGGATCAAGTAGTCCCTCCGCGGACATTCCATCATCCCCTGAGGCTGCAGGTAAGCCCATATATATGCGTTCCCTTTATCCACTATCTTGTGTGGTCCATAATGATGGACGCCTGCCCTTATCGTGATCACTGTGTTGTTAGCAATGGCCGCTGTCTTATTGTGGTTTCCTTACTAAACATGTGTAGAATCGTCTGAAGCGACAACGCCGTCCCCGGATCCCGTAGAAACCCCCAGTGAGACTGCTGCTGAGCCAGTCGAAGAAAAAGGAGAGCCGGCTGCAGAAACCGACGACGCAACCCAACGCCCGGGGATGAGAGCGCCTCAGACGACAAGAAAGACGAGCCACTAGCTGAGGACTCGGCCCAGCATACAGAAGCGGAACAGGATGCTACAGACGCTTTGAATCCAAGCGCACCAGAGCAAGATTCTCAAGAGCCGAAGAATGGTACGCTTCAGACAATGCCAGTGCACACAGTCAGCTGACCTTACTTATAGAGACTGGTATCTCAGAAGATAGTCCTTCTGTTGACTCAGATAAGCCCGCACCTGAAAATGCAGAAGCTGCGGAACAAGTAGGTGAAAATGCTAAGGCAGAAGAAGAATCGGCAGCCAAAGAGACCGAGCCAGTACCGGCTCTTCCTGAAGAGGAAACAAGTGGCCCGCCTACAGATGCTGAAGCTCCTCTGCAGCCTGTAGATGAGCCCGTAAATCCCGATGAGACAGACAACACTTCGTCCGATGCTCCCGCAACAGATTCCAACACCGAAAGTCACCCATCTGACCCTGCCCCTGAAACCGAAGCATCATCCGACAAGGCGTCAACAGATGAGCCGACAGCTACAGAGGCTCAAGAGGAAAATGCAGCTTTCGCCAACCCTGGTATTGACACCGAACCAAACCTAGCAGAGTCTACGGATAAAGTAGAGTCGGGCTCTGGAGAAACGGCGGTTGATGAAGCTGCCGCAGACGGGGAGAGTAAAGAGAGTCCCCCAGCAGAACCTGCGGGAGACGCAGCCGCTATCGAAGAGCCTGCACCTAAAGATACCAATGAAGGCGCAGCTCAGGCAAAGGCAAGAAGGGAAAGAAGAACAAGAAAAAGAAGAAGAAGGGCGCTGCCGCCGTGGAAGAGCCTCCCTCCACACCTCCGCCTCAGGAACCGGAACAGGTCGAGAATCCTGTTGCCGCTGAAGCAGAAGTCGAACCTGAGGTCAAGGAAGCAGAAGCAGAAGCGGCAACAAGTATATCAGACGAGACAAACGACAACCCGGCAGAAGACACCACTGAGCCCGGTCCGTCTGCCAATGAAGATCAGGCCGATGCTGGAGCCGATGCTGTTACTGACGATAAAAACCTTGAACCTGCGGCAGAGGAGCCGACTTCTGAAGAGCCCATTCCTAGTGATCCTTCTATGAATAAGCCTAGCGATGGATCTGGTGCTCCGGAAGTTGCCGAGCATGTCGCAGATGCCTCTGAAGAACCGCTAGCCGAGTCATCGCCAGAAAAAGGAGCTTCTGAAGCAGAAGAATCGCCGGAGACAGCACCTGAGGAACCGCCACAAGAGGAGCTAACGGAGGAGACTGCATCTGAGAGGGATGATGTTAATGCTGGTGCTGGTGAAGCGGCTCCAGGGATCTCTGCAACCGACGAAAAGCCTTCTGAAGAAGAAGAGCCGGTTGAAGAGCCGGTCAACACGGAACCCGCGGAGCAAACACTGGCTGATGAGGGAGTAGACGAGGCAACAGCAGAACCCACGGCTGAGGAAACTCCTGCAGAAGTTCTAGTCGACAACAAAGAAGCAGCAAGCGATGGACATGCCTCTGACGCAGAAGTTTCCGGAGAAGTACAGGTTGAAACCCCAGCTACTACCCCAGAGCCGCAGGAAGATCTAGTGGAAGAAGACAAGGCAGGAGAGGAGGCCTCAGAGGAAGCCTCCCCAGTTAATGACGCCCCCGTGGAGAAGTCCGACGATCAGGAAGCTTTGTTGGAGGAAGCAGTTGCTTCCAAGAAGGAACTTCCTGCTGCAGATTCGGCAGAAGAAACGGTTGCAGAAAAGCCCACCACTACGGAAGAGCCTCAGGCTGATGATCCTCCTGTCACTGAAGCTGTTGCAGCAGAACCTACTCCAACGGAAGAGGCTCCTCTTACCGAAGAAGCTCCTGTTACCGAGGAACATGTTGCTGCTGAAGACGTTCTTGTCGAGGAAGCGCCTGTTGTCGAGGAATTGCCTATCACGGGCGAGGCTCCTGCTGCCGAAGAAGCTCCAACTACTGAACCCGCCGTTACAGAAGAGGCTCCCATCGAAGAAGCCCTTGCCGAAGAAACGCCTCTCGCAGAAGAAGTCCCTGCTGTCGAGGAAGCTCCCGAGCCACCCACTTCTGAAGAAGCCCCCGCGACTGATCCTGCTGTCACTGAAGAGGTTCACGTTGAAGAAGCCCCTGTCGAAGAATCACCTGTTGCTGATGAGCAACTTGCAACTAAGGAAGTGCCTTCTGAGGAAGCCCCTGTTGTTGATGAGCCTGTTGAGGAAGTAACTACACCTGAAACAGCGCCTGTTATCGAAGAAACTTCTGCTATTGAGGAGCCTGCTGTTGTTGAGGAAGTTGCTGCTGAAGAACTACCTGTCGAAGAACCTCCTGCTCCCGAAGCTCCAGTTCCTGAGGAGCATGCAGCCGTTGAGGAAGTTCCTGTTGAAGCTCCAGCTCCTGAGGAGCCTGCTGCTGTTGGGGAAGTCCTTGTTGAAGAAGCTCCTGATCCCGAAGCTCTGTTTCCTGAGGAGCATGCAGCCGTTGAGGAAATTATTACTGACAAAGCACCTGTCGAAGAAGCTCATGCTCCTGAAGCTCCAGTTCCTGAGGAGTCTGCCAATGCTGAAGAAATCGCTGTTGAAGAAGTGCCCGCGCCATCTGTATCGAGAGGAGTCACCGTTGATGAAGTCTCAGGGGTTGAAGAGGCCCCCGTTGAAGAGGTCCCCGTTGAAGAGGTCCCCGTTGAAGAGGCCCCCGTTGAAGAGGCTCCCGCTGAAGAAACCCCTGTCACTGTAGAGCCTCCTGTTGCCGATGAAGTCCCTCCCGCTGAAGCTCCTGTCCAACCCGCTCCGGAAGACACTCCAGCTGAAGAACTTGAGCCAGCTGAGGAACCCCCAGCGGAGCCGCATGTCGTTGAGTTTGCACCAGCTGATCATATTATCATTGAACGTGCCCCCGCTAGCGATGAGGCGCCTCCTGAAGATTCTGTTACCGCTGAACCAGCTGTTGGAGAGGCACCTTCAGAAGAGTTAGTCCTTGAAGATTCAGCTGCTGACAGAGGGTTGTCCGAAGAGGCAACAGACCCTACAAGCGAATACCCAGATACCGTTGACTCACTCAAAGATGACCCCTCGACTACGACCGAAGCTGCCGCTGGAATTGCAGCCGGAGCCGCCGGCGGAGCTGCCGCCGCCGGTTTGGCTCATGGCCACAGAAAGAAAAAGCGACGAACAGCCGACATGGACCGTGAGCGTGGTCACTCCAAGAGCTCATCTGACGAATACCCGCCTCGGCTGGAACGACAGAAGAGTACTAAACGCGGTGGTATCTTCACAAACCGATGGGCAGAAGCCTTGGATGAGGCGAAGCGGCAGCATGAGAAGAAGGTCAGACATGAAGAGAGACGGAAAGAGAAGTCTGTTGTAGTGGAAAGGGAGTCACGTCATTCATCAGGACGCGAAAAAGAGCACGAGCGGGTGAGACGGTCCGAACGTACCGAGCGCTCTACAAGAGAAAAAGAACCTACGCCTGTCAAGACAAGGACGAAGCCCTCGGAGCACTCTAGCGGCAGTGATCGCGAGCGAAGCGGAAGCTCCTCATCAAGACACGTGCAGCCCTCAACGCCAAAGCCCAGGGCTTTCCTGAAGTACATGACATCAGGGGAGTCAGACACCAAACCCCTACTGAAAATAAGCGGCGACAAAGCTGCCGCAAATATCTATGAGCCTCATAGGAGATCTTCCACGAGCCGTTCCCATGGTCACCGTCACTCTCACGAAGGACGAGGCACCACTGAACGCTCCAGCGGATCTCATCAGACCGAAGAAGATCGAGCTCGACGTGAAGCTCGCAGAGCTCGCAGAAAAGCCGAAGAAGAAGAGCAGACAAAGTCGAAGGAAGAACCTGAGCAACGCCACCACCATCACAGCGGAGAAGGGCATCATCGTCACCATCGGCACAAACGTGCGCCGTCTCCTCCAAGGAGCGGAAGTTCCAAACTAAAAGGCTTTTTTAAGTCTGCTATTGCTGCATATTAAAAACCAATTTTTTTTATGTTTTTTTTTGCCTCTTCCCCTTCTACAATTTTTACAAAATCATTCTTATTTCAGTGTGGCCTTTTATCTTTTCTCATTTTATGTTGTTTCTACTTTGCCATTTATTTCATGTAAAACCCCTTTCTTGTTTGTCTTTTCCCTTCATGTGTTGTCTTTGAAACATAGCATAGCGTTCAGGTAAAGGAAGCATAGCAAAGGTGTTATCTTTATTGTTATGTACTTACCTGTCTGAATACTTTTTCTTTCATGTTGATGATCACTTATTTTATGTTAAAAAATGTGTACATCAATGCTATCCTTCTGTTAATAGATATTGCCCATTACACCAGCATGAGCCCGGTAGATACCCTTCACTGGTTTGAAGGCTCCAAGGTTCGACATCCCGCAGACATTACACATTTCCTGTCTCATCACGTTCAACACTGGTACTAGTCGTGGACTGGTAGATACCGGTATACTCCACGACAGATACCCCCAATTCCTCGAACACAATCTGTGCAAGCTTGGTGTTTTTTTTACGGAACAACTCCGTTAGGATTCTTCACTTCCATCAAGGCCCCCAATAGTACCTTCATATCGACCACGCCAGCAGCAAATCCGACCCCAAACAGCCACAGTGATGATAATGGCAAGTGCAATTACAAACAAATAAAAAAGAGTATACTCGCATTTTAAGTAACCATCATCATCTCTAGTTTTACTGTCTAGCTCCTATCTTACCCAACACCTAGCTCATGACATGCTTTTAATTTCGGCTCACGTTCTTTCGCTTCACTCGCCCTGGCTTGCCCTTACACGGATTATAGAGACGGGAAGAGAGTCCGTTGTGCTCTCACTAGCCTTTCAGAAAGTTCTTAAAATAGCCGATGTAAGCTTGGTATTTTGCGACCTATACTGCCCCTAGTTACAATACATCACAGCACCGGGATGGCCATTCCATCACCTCTCTGGTCGCTTCCTGCGCTGTAAACCAATTGCCCATTATCGTAGTGGCAGCGAATAATCTGTCCCCTACCAAACATGCCTCTCTCCCATCCGCTTAGTACCTTTACTTGGTGGCCGAGACGCTTCAGGCCTTCGACAGCCTCATCGCTGATCCCTTCCTCTACATAGACACTGCGATCTACAGGTTCTCCTAGTTCCGGAGAACTAGCAGCGATACAAATCCTCGGGGAGTCCAACGCCGCCTGCGGGTGATAGTTGAATGCAAGCATGTTGAGTAGCACCTGAACATGACCCTGGGGCTGCATAAAGCCACCCATGACACCATACACTGAGTGTAGAGAACCATCGGAGACGTTAGTGATCATGGCAGGAATAATTGTATGGTAAGGCCGTTTCTGCGGAGCCAGAACATTTGGATGGCCCGGCACTAGAGAGAAATTGGCTCCTCGGTTTTGCAAGGTAAACCCACAACCCTTGGGGATGATACCAGAGCCAAATCCAGCGTAGTTACTATTGATGAATGAGATGCCGTTACCCTCCTTGTCTGTCACTGCAAAGTAGACAGTGTCGCAATGGTTGTGGGCTGGGCTGCCGTGGTCAAGGATATCAGTCGCCTTATCCGGATTGAACAGTTTTGCCCTCTCGGCCAAGTAGGCTGGAGAGATAAGTTCGCTGGTTGGTACCTTCTCCACATCGGGGTCCGTGACCCACCAAGATGCATCAGCGAACGCTATACGCAGACTTTCGATAACTGCATGGAGATATTCCGCAGAGTTATGCTGGGCCTCCGTGAACTTCGGGATCTTGCCCAATTTTTCAAGCTCCTCAAGGATGCCCAAAGCCATGAGAGCAACGATTCCCTGTCCGTTTGGCGGGTGCTCCCAAATCTCCACTCCTTGGTTGTCTTCACCATCCGTTCCTGCATTCTGCTTCTCAGCAATGCTCTGTCCGGTGAACTTGAGGGAGATTGCATCCGTCTCCTGGGTCCCAGTCTCGGCATGGTACTTCAGATCATCTAGGGTAAGGTAGCCTCCCAGATCTTGCACAACTCTCACCAGCGCCTCTGCAACTCGCCCTTCATAAAATCCCTTCTTTCCATTTGCCGCAAGCGATCGGAAGGTCTGGGCCAGCGTAGGGTTTTTCAAGATTTCACCGGGAAGAGGGGCTCTGACCCCATCTTTGGCCTTCTGATCTGGCTTGAGCATCTCATGTGCATTTGGGGATGCTTGTCGAAGGAGATCTTCACCTTCTCGCCACTGTCATTTATTAGCCATCAGCCTATATTCTGCTATAATGTGACATTTCCTGTCTCTGATGACAAAAGTCTGGTGACCAAGGAAGTCTTTCACTTACGAAAAAGGACGATAATTCGGATACAGGAAAACCATTCTCGCCAAGTTCAATAGCTGGAAGTAAGATCTGCTCCAGAGATAGTTTACCACTTCCAAATTTCTCTATGGTGTCAACCCAACCTGCAGCTGCGCCTGGAGTCGTCACCGCATGAACGCTTTTCATAGGAATGGTTCCAGCATCATCTGGGCCGACATTCAGGTCGCTCCGAATTTTCTCTAGTGTAGCATTTGCAGGGTACCGCCCAGATCCATTAAGGGAGTGAACTTTCTTCGTTTTGGCATCGTAGAAGAGACAGAACATATCTCCTCCAATACCCGTTGACGAAGGTTCGGTGATGTTCAATGCAGCGGCTATCGGCAATATTGAATCAGCTTCGTTTCATTGTACCGATGAGATTGGCATTACGTACCCACAGCTACGGCAGCATCCTTTGTTGACCGTTAGCATGCTCTGGACGGAAGAAGAATTGAGTATCAAAACGCACTGCAGCATTTCCTCCTTGTTCCAAAATTCTTTGGCCCGCAGCAGCTGCCAAAGGCTGGGTACATGTTACGATCCCATTTGTGCTATGCACAGTACTTCTCCGACTCGTGAATGGGACGAAGTCAGGATTCACTCTAGAGTAGATGGCTTTCGAGTTGAGGGGCATTTTGGATTGAACTAATTGCTTCTGTGGTCGTCGTGAAACGAGGTCTTACTCATAGAAAGGATACACTGAGCGAAAGGGAAAGCAGCTCGTGTTGCTTTAGTACTGTCGAGGGGCCCTCGGCCGAGATATTAGTTATAGGCTTCCCCATAGTTTCCTTTACCCCGCCAGCCTTGTCCTCGGAAAGCACCATATAGTTGGAGTCATCGTATCTTATCGGTTACGTGCTCGGTTGGGGTCGTTGATAGGCTAGAAAGCCGGTCCCATGTGACAAGGCACTGAAGCCCATCGATGACCATGACATTAACGATCATTTAGTATGACTTGAGATATGATCAACACAACTCTGTTGTAGAGAGAGAGAGAGAGACTGACTGAAAGAGAAGGATCCTTTCCAAAGGATTCGGAGAAATCCGCCTTCAATCGTGACCTTCCTAACTTGGAAGGTGGAGTAAATGTCTCCAAATCAAGGAAAGCGCCGCCTCGTGACCCCAACCCGTCAGATGCGCGCGCGTGATTCCGAAAGATTAATTTCACTGATCGATCGATAAGATATTGTCTGAAGACCTGCACGACAAACGGGTGGAGGAAACTTTGGACCTTATCCACTGTCCCCTGGAATTCTGTTCAGGTACAATCCAAAACAGGCAGGATAGGCGCGAAAAGACGCATCAGACCCAGACTTTCTCATCGGCATCTTAATCACCGAGACGAACCACCTCTGTTGCTGTGGTCCCGCACCGAAGACGGAGAACAACTTCCCTAACCGCGTCATCCACTGCTTTCCATCACCGCGTAGCAGTATCCTATTTAAATTCATAATTCAGCTTTAAAAGCAAGAGAAGCTCGGGCTCTCTGTTGCATCCTTTTAAACATTTTGGCTAGTGTTCGTTTTGTTGACTTTGCGCTGCTTCTACTAGCTCTTCTGCTCCCATCAACAGTACAGATCTAGATCTTTTCTTTATTCAGTACAACACAATGGTGGTATTCGTGGACTTAGACCATGATACATTCAGCAAGAATCAGTTCTCTCATGGAGCCGATGCTTTGCCGCATCTCTTCGCTGAACCGGGGAAGTCGACATTGTCCAAGTTGATGGTTGTCGGAGCTCCACAGTCCGCAAAGCTGCCTACTGACGATGATATTTCCACCAACCCAACACACGATGCACTACAGTCTCACTTGGAAGAACAAAATCACAATCAAAATGCCTTCTCAGCTGCTTTGGGCTGTTATCCGTATGCAACACTAGTGAACCAGGCTACGTTGTGTCTGGTTCGGTATTGTGGTGCTGACTAGAAGATTCAGGATCGTTAAAGAGATCGCCCGATCAGTGGATCTTAACACACTGCACGCCCTATCTCGGACATGCCGCCAATTCCATGCGAATCTGGCACCCTACCGCCATCAACTAGTCAAGCGAACCCTACGCTGCGAGAATGAATACATCGAGACGCTGTCAGACCTACTACGTAGCGGCACTCCAATCCCCGACAGCGTCAAGTCCGTGATCCGACTACTGAGCCAAGAGGCCAGGAGCTCTGGGCGTCTAACTGCTGGCAAAGTTGCCAAATGTGCCCGAGACATGGTTGGCGAGTGTCGGCGATGCTCCAAAGTGGTTTGTCGCGTACGTTGGTTGGACCCGATTGCCGAAAGCAAAGCAATACTAATGGCCCTCTCTAGAATTGCACAGCCAAACCACCAACCAGCAATATGCTGAAGAACCGCATCCGTCGTCTCTGCACCGCCTGTCAAACAGCACCGCTAGCCGATCTTCTTGCCTTGTCCCCCCCGAGCCTGTCTGCCTATGATACCCAGCCTTTGTCATCCGAGCAGCCTAGCTTTACAACCGAAGCTTTTCAGCGTACTCCTTGTTCCTGTGCAGACTCTGTCTGGCTCTGTCATCCGTGCGGAATGTTCGTACGCAACAGTGACACAACGTACCGCCGTGTATGGACATGGCGGACCAGGTACAGTACCTACCTGGGAGGACTAGGCACTGGCATTGGCGAAGGCTGTCAGGGAGTCAAATGCGGTCGTGGGGAAACTTGCCTGGCAGCTCAAGAAATTGAGCTCGAAGTAGAATGCGAAGCAGACGGGTCTTCAGGCAGTCCACACGGAACTGGATATGGAAATGCGGGATCACATAATCATCCGAACGACCGTCGGGACAGCCGTGAAGAAGAAGAGCCTGGGTATTTCCGACAAGAGATTATCGGAATTGGAGGTGTTGTCAAACATAAAGCCAAGAAACGGGTTATGGTGGGGGCCTGTGTCGTTGAACACGAAGATGAGAGAGAAACAGGCCAATATTTGGCCCGTGAAGAGGCTGGGCAACATCGAAGCTGGTGTGGATGGTGCTGGAGAGTCATTCCTTCCAAGGGTGACTTACAGAAGTGACTCAGACGTCGAGGGGTTTGTTTCACGTTTAGCATCACATAGCTAGCAATTGATTTTCTCCCACAAGCATCAATCGTACATACAAGTACATCAATCAACCATTCAACCGCATCAAGAAAGCAAGCCCAACCCTGTAAATGCCAAACAAACCCAAAGCTCCCACCACCCCAGAAATAGC